>NC_083701.1:69447857-69751428 GCF_033118175.1 Dama dama
TGTACTTATTGCAAAAAAAAAAAAAAAAAAAAAAAGTGTTGAGAAACCTATTTACTTAGTTATTTTTAAAGTTCAGCCTGATTTTTTAAAAATTGTACTGCAGTATAATAGATGAAATTATATTAATTTCAGGTGTATAACATAATGATTTGACATTTGTATACATTGCCAAAATAATCATCACCATCAGTCTGGTTACCATCTGTCACTGCACAGAGTTACAATTTTCTGTTTGTATGTGATGAGAACTTTTAAGACTCACCCTCTTAGCAGCTTTCAACTATGTACTACAATGTTACTGACTATAGTCACCATTCTGTAAACTAATTATACCCTCATGACTTATTTATTTTATATCTGGAAATTGGTACCTCTTGATTCCCTTCACCCATTTCACTTATCCAAGCCCTCTGAAAATCATTTAGTATTTCTTCATTATTTTGGTTTCCTCTTAGCTCATTTCATTTTGTCTTCTTTGAAAAAAAAGTTGAGTTTACGATTCTATTATAGATTGGTGTTTTATTCTCAACACAGCATTTTTAAGAGCGAGGAATGGAAAGAGTGATCAGTCTTGACAATGGATTTCATAACTTCCGTAGGCTCAACAGACTCCTAGAAGTTAATGCATGGTCGTAAGGGACCATTGAATTCTCTGTAATTTTATACCAAATTTTGTACACACATGTATTTTTGTGGATAGGGAGTTAAGACCTTTAATCAAATTTTCAATAAGGTTTCAATTCTAAAATAGGTTAAGAAGCATTGGGTTACATTACTAAATACAGCAGTGATATTAGATATCAGAAATTATTTCCTCTTAAGAAAAGATTAACTTATAGGTATTTACTAAATGTACCTTTTGGAGAGGTATGAAAGTAAAAGTCACTCAGTCATGTCTGACTCTTTGCAACCCCATGGACTATACAGTCCATGGAATTCTCTCAGCCAGAATACTGGAGTGGGTAGCCTTTCCCTTCTCCAGGGGATCTTCCCAACCCAGGGACTGAACCCAGGTCTCCCACATTGCAGGTGGATTCTTTACTAGCTGAGCCACCAGGAAAGCCCAAGAATACAGGAGTGGGTAGCCTATCCCTTCTCCAGAGGATCTTCCTGACCCGGGAATAGAAATGGGGTCTCCTGCATTGCAGGCAGATTCTATACCAACTGAGCTATCGGGAAGCCCTCGGAAGGGTATACTTGTAGTATAAATAAATCTATGTCATGATCAGCTGTGTTTTGTATGGTTTCTAAAAATTTGACTAAATATTTGTTAACCTGCATCTTTGCAATGGGCTGAGAGTAACACTATATATGCCAGACACAGTGCTAAAATTATTAATTGTACTATCTCATTTAATTTTTCTAGAAAATCTACAAAACTACTGTTATTATTCCCCTTTTCCAGATGAGGAAACTCTGTTTCTAAGATCTCTAATAA
The DNA here is from genome assembly GCF_033118175.1 of Dama dama. Classification (NCBI taxonomy): domain Eukaryota; kingdom Metazoa; phylum Chordata; class Mammalia; order Artiodactyla; family Cervidae; genus Dama; species Dama dama. The sequence goes on from NC_083701.1 coordinate 69,449,296, forward strand.
CATATTCACTGTCAAAACTTAATGCAGGTGCAGCGAGAAAGTAAAGAAAAATATATTTTCAAATATCAAGAAAATCAAGACTTGTGTAAATGAGAAAAAGTGATCATTTGAAAGCAATGTGTGATAATGACCAAAGACATAGTAATAATAATAATAATAAGTATATTAGAATATAAAAGAGATCTTTTGAGATTCTGTTTGATCATGATCAAACTGGTTAAAAGCTGAGTCAAAGAAAAAGAAAAGATTCTAATCAGCAGGAGTTATATGAGCAAGATCAGGAGGGAACAAGGTGAGTTTAAGGGGCTAAGAACTGTGTCTGGGCTAGGAGATATATTCCCCTTGGGAACAATGGGAGGAGATAAGACTGGGAAGGATGTTTGGATGCAGTTCGACGGTCTCATGTGCTAAACTAAAATGCTTGACCTTTACCCTGAGATAATGAGAACCACTTGAAGAGTGTTTTGAACTGGGAGATGACATCATGCAAACGGTTTTTAGTTAGATTAATTTGGCACCAGTGCCCTGACTGGAACAGAACAAGGTGGTCTAGCCAGGAAAGCATAGAAAATTGAGGGAAAATGTCATGTGGATAGAGGCAGAAATGTGAAGAAGGGAAAAATCTAAAAAGGCATTCCCATGAAGTTACTACATTTAGTGTAAACTTGCTATTTAGAAACAAACTCTCCATGTAGAGGGGAGGCCACTGAGGATGCCCTAAGTTTGTGAGGTTCCACTCTGAAGGAAGCTTCAGCTGTGTGTACCTCGTTTTCAACCATTTCACTTCTATTTCTTTGCATGTTCTGACTTAACATCTCTTTGCCTTTTTCATTTTTCATTCCTTCATTTATCCAAATAACTTATTTTATTCCTGTTAAAGACCAATTACAGATCTAATGCTGGAAATACAGCAGTAAATGAGAGAGAGAAACAAGGCCTCAGTCATGATGGGGCTCATGTTCTTATGCTGATAGACAGTGATCAGATAAACAAACACATCCACAAGAAATAATGCAGATAATCACAATAAGGTGATATGACAGATAATAACCAGGGGAAATTTTAGGCAGAGTGTTAAAGTGGCCCTTTTGAGAAAATGACATTTAAACAGAGATTTAAATAACAACAAGCAGACAGTCATACAAAATATTAGCTATACATACATATATATATATATATATATATATATGTATATATACATATATATATAGTGTTGAGGTCATTGTAGTAAGTTAGGGTGTCGCCATTGTTATGAATTAGGGTGCATATTTGAGAAAGGAAACAACTGGAAAGTTTTTAAGACGAATGTGAGATGAGGCTTCACTTCCATTTTGAAAAGATAACTCTGCCTTCCTACTTGACAATTAATCATCAGGGCAAGAGGAGAGGCAGGGAGATCTTGGAGTTTACCGCTGTTATCCACATAAGAGACTCTCTGGTAGCTCAGACAGTAAAGACTCTGCCTGCGATGAAGGAGATGAGGTTCAGTCCCAGGGTCGGGAAGACCCCCTGGAGAAGGGCATGGCAACCCACTCCAGTATTCGTGCCTGGAGAATCCTATGGACGCAAGAACCTGGCGGGCCATGGTCCATGGGGTCACCAAGAGTCTGACATGACTGAGTGACTAACACTTTCACTCTCAAGTAAGAGATTATGATGGGGGACTTGGCTAGGAGTGCAGCAGTGAACAGTAAGACGAGCTGGGACCTGGGCTATGTTTTGAAGGCCGAGTTGGTAGCATTTACTGATGAATTGAATATGAATAAAGAAGAGTAGAATCTTAAACAATTTCTAGATTTTTTTTTACTTCAGCATGAATGAAGGAGCTAGGGTATCTAAAACACTTTCACCAAAGGGAGGGAGAGTGAAAGCATCCTCTTAGTGTGGTAAGTTCATCTCTTCTGCTCCATCTCTTAGATTTTAGCCCAACTTGGCCCTCTTTGCATAGAAAACTGATGACTTAGTAATACCACCACGCCTTTGGCCTATTTCCCCCAGGTGCCCGGCTCCTCTGTATTAGACTCTGGGAAGCCTTGCCTGTGTGAGCCGACTTCTCAGATAGCACTTGGTGACCAGAGGGCATTCGTGAGTCACGGCAGCATGGGTGTTAGTGACATTAAGAGCTCCAAGATGTTAAAATTTGGGGATCTTTAGATTTAGGTTTGGAGAATGAAGGTATAACCTAGAATAAAGACTAACTTCGATAGCATATTAAAAAGCAGAGACATTACTTTGCCAGCAAAGGTCCGTCTTGTCAAAGCTATGGTTTTTCCAGTAGTCATGTATGGATGTGAGAGTTGGACTATAAAGAAAGCTGAGCATCGAAGAATTGATGCTTTTGAGCTGTGGTGTTGGAGAAGACTCTTGAGAGTCCCTTGGACCCTTGTCCCTTGGACAAGGAGATCCAACCAGTCCATCCTAAAGGAAATCAGTCCTGAATATGCATTGGAAGGACTGATGCTGAAGCTGAAATTCCAATACTTTGGCCACCTGATACAAAGAGCTGACTCATTTGAAAAGACCCTGATGCTGGAAAAGATTGAGGGTGGGAGGAGAAGGGGACAACAGAGGATGAGATGGTTGGAAGGCGTCACCAACTCAATGGACATGAGTTTGAGTAAACTCCGGGAGTTGGTAATGGACAGGGAGGCCTGGCGTGCTGCAGTCCACGTGATCGCAAAGAGACACGACTGAGTGACTAAACTGAACTGAATGAAGGTGTAATTGACAGATCTGTAGACACTGAGAGAAGTGGCTAGTTTTGACAAAAAAAAAAAAGTAAAAGATCAAGGCAGAGAATTTCCATGATAATACTCCACATGAGTTAGAGACCTATCAGTGTGTGGAATCCTTTATTCCTGGATTTACAAAAAAAGCATATTGTGGAGAGTTAGTCTGGTGACTAAAGTCACTGATAATGAAATCTACACAAGAATTTGAACTTTTTAAAACTAAATAACTTTCAAAAGATTATTTGTGCCAATTTAATTTGATTCCTTCATGTTAGCTCCTTTTATCAATAAGAAGCTTTGTTTACAGACGTATTCACCAGCAGGCTCTAAATAGGAAGCAATGAAATAGTGAGCCCACTTACAAAAATACAGTGTTAATGTGACTTACGAGGATCCCCTCATAAAAAATATCTAGGGAGTGCTATTGTTTTCTGAGGAATTTGGGGCAAATGTTTCCCGATTTGTTTAGAAATTTGTAAAGAATGAATGGTAGTGTGTTCTCATGGGTTGATTGATTTTTTGTACCTCATTTTTGTTAGGAAAATCATTTTTTTAAAAAAATGTCCTTTTTAAAATTAAAAATTGCTTTCTTCATCTCACAAAGGAAGCATCAAGAAGTTGAGAAAAGTTATCATAGTTGAAATGTACTTCATTTTCTTTACAGATTATTTTGAATCTGGTTTAAGAAATTCATGTGTCATCTCTAAACATATTATGGAAATGGTTCATTGAGTGTTGAGAAAAGTTTAGTCTCATTTTCTAGGCAGACTTTTTAACCTGACAATGCTAAATGGGGAAGAATTCTTCAGGATTATGTGTGTTTTGATAAAGATCCTGAAACAGCTGGTTATTTTCAGTCGTTTCCTCATTGGGGAAAGACACTGCTGCTGTTTGGGTAAGGGAAATAGAATCTTGTTATCCATGCAAGATTAGGGAAAAAACACACACACACACACACACACCAAAAATTTCAGCAGGATTCCATTTTATTTTTTAAACACACACATTTTACTACTCTGTTCATAAAATGTGTATTTCAAAATGTGTGTTCATGTGACAAAAATAATGAACATTCCAGTAGTGTCAGATCCTGAAGATCAAGGGAAAATCACTTTAAGGTCTGTGCATAGGTAGTTTGTGGCCTTCCAGTCTTTTTCATGACAGAGAATCTGGATATTTAAAAGAACTTGAACCCACCTTTTCTAAATAAATTGGGCCCTGGACTACTTGATGACTCTGATTCAAAACTCTCCTCATTTCATGGTGAGATTCCTGTGAATTCATTGTGTGGTTTGCTCCAAGGCCACGGGGATCACATCTATCAGGTACTGTCCGATTGCACACAGGTAGACGGCTGATAGACTGTTAGTCCGCACTGCTGGTTTAGATTTGAGGAATTACTCTACAAGAACAAGGCAGGCTCTATTTTTGACATTTCAGCAATGAGACCACTTGTATATTACGGCCTGATTTGATTTACTGTACAAAAATAAGAGTTCTGTAATTTGTAAAAGACATTTATTACATGAGTCCAAAAATTAGAAAAAAAACATGCTTAGTGTCTCTGTCCATCCCATCTGGTTTTATTTTAATCTCCCTCTAGTCACATATGAAATTTTGCTTAGCTGTCTTCATTTTCTTAGTCAATCTTGATTAATGGCCTTCAAAGTAAAAATAATTGGCCTGCATCAGTGTTGTTTTATAACTCTTGTTCACGAAGAATGTGAAAGGCTGGAAAATGAGCCTAAACAGAAGGAATGCATTACGCTCGTCTTTGAGAAAGTGCAGTCCTTCTCTTGTGTTTCACTGTGTATTTTTATAACAGGCGCCTCCTTGACCGTCCACGATATTGCAGATATGTGGTGCCAAAAGCTTATGTATGCTTCGTCAAACTGACCACGGCAGCTCGACATCTCCAAGCAGCCAACACATGTGAAGGCAGGACCCGGCCAGGCCCGCAGAACAGGCCTGAGAATTTCTAAAGTAAATTACTAGCAAAGCTGAGGCAATGAAACTCAGAAGTTAAAAATGGGCAGGGGGGCTAATTGTCTCTGAAGTTTAAATGGCTTTATTTATAAAAGCCTTCTCCAGCACTTGTATTTTTTCCCCCCCTTTCTTGAAAAGCATGTTCAACTTGAAAGGAGTTGGGGGAAATGCAGGCGCCGGAGGACCATTGTGGATTTGGAATTGAGCTCTGCTTCCCTTCAGGGCCCCCATTTCTGGGGGAGCTCGTCAGTTCAAGGGGGTCGGAAACACATTTGAGTTCAAAAAAAAGAAAACAACACCCTGAGAAGATAATTTCTTTCTTAACGTAGACTTTTTTGTAAATGGATATATGATGCCTCCCCCTAAAAGCTAGTCATTTTATGATTGTACTGATTAGAAAATTAACATCAGGAATTTTCCAGCTTTTCAGTAATCTCAATGCTAGACTCAATTACTCAGTGACTTTTTTAGGAATTTCAGATGTTTTTATATTAAAAATCCCCTCTAACATTCATTTTGAATATAACTCCAGACACAAATAGACCAATGTTCCCACACTAAGCGTGTTCAGCCAGTACCCCTGCTGGGAACCATATTTTCTCTTTTACACAACCCCAGGAGATGGGCTGTGTCCTCGTGGAGATAAACCAAAAGGTGGAAGGCGTATGGGACAGTTCCCTGATGTCAAGAAAAATTCTTGGAGAGATTAGTGTAACCACAGTAGAGCCTTTAGTGAAGACCTATTGTGTCCCAAGTATTTTCATAAAAGGAAGATGAGCTCTTTCTCAGTTGGAAAGATGAGATCCTTCTGACATCAAGGTTGCAGCCATAGATAAAACTGGTTTGAGAATTCCAACCCAGCCTCCTCCCGTTTCCCCATATGTGTGAGTCCTCCCAGAAGGTTCACTCAGATGCCTCAATCCCCATCCCTTTCATTTTGGGTCCCCTGAGCCTTCTATTTCCTTGTCCTCAGAGCTCACAGCTCTCTCAAGAGATTTGACTGGATTTGGCTGGTGAATCCATTTCCCTTTTTCTATTCATCAAAGCTTCATTTTCAGAACAACAGGGCAATCACAGATAATTTCCCAGTCTAATCAACCACCCATCCACCCACTGCAACACACACACACATTCTAGTCTGAATGCTATATATTTGCAGCAGTTTGGTTACTTATTTAGAAATGTTTCACAATAGTTCTGACATTTCTCTGTTGTTTTCTGAGGGTGAGTCACTGAACGAATCACTCTATAGAGTACCTCTACCACCTGACTTATGCTAAACTAGAAACAAATATTTGAATATATTACCTCATTTAATCCTTATAAAAGAACTAAGAAATGCATATTTTTATCCACATTTTACAGGTGAGTGAACTTACTTTGGTTAGGTAAACTATTCTTGTAAGCATTTTAAGCCAATTCAGTTCAGTTCAGTCGCTCAGTTGTGTCTGACTCTTTGCAACCCCAAGGACTGCAGCACACTAGGCCTCCCTGTCCATCACCAGCTCCCGGACTTTACTCAAACTCATGTCCATTGAATCGGTGATGCCATCCAATCATCTCATCCTCTGTGGTTCCCTTTTCCTCCCACCTTCAATCTTTCCCAGCATCAGGGTCTTTTCCAAAGAGTCAGTTCTTTGCATCAGGTGGTCAAAGTATTGGAGTTCAGCTTCAACATCAGTCCTTCCAATGAATATTCAGGACTGATTTCCTTTAGGATGGACTGGTTTTATCTCCTTGCAGTCCAAGGGCCTTTCAAGAGTCTTCTCCAACACCACAATTCAAAAGCATCAATTCTTTGGTGCTCAACTTTCTTTATAAGTCCAACTCTCACATCCATACATGACTACTGGAAAAACCATAGCCTTGACTAGACAGACCTTTGTCAGCAAAGCGATGTCTCTGCTTTTTAATATGCTATCTAGGTTGGTCATAGCTTTTCTTCCAAGGAGCAAGCGTCTTTTAATTTCATGGCTGCAGTCACCATCTGCAGTGATTCTGGAGCTCTTCTTTATTAACATCTGAGCTTCCCTGGTGGCTCAGGCAGTAAAGCATCTGCCTGCAATGTGGGAGACCTGTGTTTGATCCCTGGGTCAGGAAGATCCCCTGGAGAAGGAAATGGCAACCCACTCCAGTACTCTTGCCTGGAAAATTCCATGGACTGAGGAGCCTGGTAGGCTACAGTCTGTGGGGTCGCAAAGAGTCGGACATGACTGAGACACTTCACTCACTATCTATGTCCGGGTTTCTAAGTTTGGCACTACTGACATTTGAGCCTCGATAACCCTTTGCTCGGGGCGCCTGTCCTGTGCATGTAGGATGTTTAGCAGAATCTTCAGCTGCTCCCTACTACACACCAATGTCACTCTCCCTGCCCCATTCCCAAAATGAGTATCAACCGAAAAGTTCTCCATACATTGCCAGATGCCCCCTAGTTGAGAAAACCACTGCTCTTCTTCTGCTGCACAGAGATTTTCTCAGCTTTTGATGTAATTTAATTGATCCAAACAAAGGTCTATTGGGTCACCAAGGCTCGCTGGAAGTTGATACAGTCTTAATCATGATCTAGGAGGAGGCAGCAAGGCCTTCTCAGAGAGGTTCTGTGGAGAAGTCCAGAAATGTGAGTGATTAATACCCTCTCCAGGAGGCTTGTCAGAAGCCAGATAAGATTACCGAAAATGAAACTAATGGTGACAATATGTTATGACATACTCAAGTTTATGAACCCAAGGAAGAGGTGAAACATGTGAATTAACTTTTGGATCTCGGATAGAGTGTAGATAAGACACTGCTCTCAACGGGTCCAAGTCTGAGGCATTAACCCTTAAGACTTCTAAGTCTTTCTTCATCAACCCAGAGGCATCAGACACCAAACTAACATTTTTGTCAACTTTGAAACCCCGTTTTTGTGGATTATTTTTCGCCTCAATCCACACAATTCTGAATCATGGAACATTTTTCCCATGACACTCTCAAAGGCACATATCGCAGTCCATTAACTAATTCCAATAGTCATAGGGTAGAGAGAATAGCACACTTGCTACTGTGACATACGAAATGGTACTGGACCTCTGGCTTGATTTGAATCTGCCATGTGGCCCCGAGTTTAAAGCTGGGGAGAGTTCCAGGAAGAAAACAGGTCTTGGCGGTGGCCTGACAGATGACTAGTGCTGTGGGCTGACTCACAGCCCCTCAAACTCATGTGTAGAAGCCATAAGCCCTCAGTGCAACTGTATTTGGACACAGGGTCTTCATGGAGGTCCGAGGTTAAAAATGGCCCTAAGGTAGAGCCCTGATCTGATAGGACTAGCGTTCTTATCAGAAGGGAAGGAGACACCAGAGAGACCTCTTTGGCCACATGTGCACAGAGGAAAGCCAGCAACAAGATGCCCATCTACTGGCCAGGAAGAGCGGCCTCGCCCAAAACAGACCCTGACGGCACCTTGAGCTTAGATTTCTAGCTTGATCTTGATCTCACAATTTCCAGAATCGTGAGAAAATACATTTCTGCCTTAGCTCCCCAGTGTGTGGTATTTTGGTACGGCAGCCCTGGCAGGCTAATACAACTGGAAATGAGCCAAAGAGGGAGCGAGAAGTGTCAGGGTGGAGGTGGTGGGGAGGGACGTGGGCAGAACGAGCACTAAGGCCTGGAGTGAGGAAGAAGATGTGTCTTCTCCCAGCGAAGACGGCAAACGCTGTCTGGCGTGGCATGCCATGTCGGCTTCTCAGGTCCTAGCCATCTTTAACCTGATGGCAGAATAGAAAAGCTCTTCTCTTAGATCAAAGCAGAAAGTCTGATGTATGTGGTGAACATCTGAAACTCTTCAGAGCAATCATAGTGTAGTCTCCAGCCCCAGCGGTACACTGTGCGTGATAACTAAGGTTGAATAACACATTTAAACACAAAAAAGGCTTCAACAAGTCCTTAGTACAGGGTGAGGTGAGCAAATGAAAAACATTGCCTAATTTATTTATTGTGAAGTCTTGTAAATCAGATTCTAATGCTAATGAATTTTAAATGTACGGGAATCAAATCTTCAAGCTGTTTGAGCTCTTATCAGTTTAACTTTGTGTCAAATGGCATATTCCTTTACGAGACTTAAAAAAAAAAAAACTGACAGCATTATTTTATTTTCTTTTTTTTTTTTTCTTTTTCTTTTTTTTTATTAGTTGGAGGCTAATTACTTCACAACATTTCAGTGGGTTTTGTCATACATTGATATGAATCAGCCATGGATTTACACGTATTCCCCATCCCGATCCCCGCTCCCACCTCCCTCTCCACCCGATTCCTCTGGGTCTTCCCAGTGCACCAGGCCCGAGCACTTGTCTCATGCATCCCACCTGGGCTGGTGATCTGTTTCACCATAGATAGTATACATGCTGTTCTTTAGAAACATCCCACCCTCACCTTCTCCCACAGAGTTCAAAAGTCTGTTCTATATTTCTGTGTCTCTTTTTCTGTTTTGCATATAGGGTTTATCGTTACCATCTTTCTAAATTTCATATATATGTGTTAGTATGCTGTAATGTTCTTTATCTTTCTGGCTTACTTCACTCTGTATAAGGGGCTCCAGCTTCATCCATCTCATTAGGACTGATTCAAATGAATTCTTTTTAATGGCTGAGTAATATCCCATGGTGTATATGTACCACAGCTTCCTTATCCATTCATCTGCTGATGGGCATCTAGGTTGCTTCCATGTCCTGGCTATTATAAACAGTGCTGCAATGAACATTGGGGTGCACGTGTCTCTTTCAGATCTGGTTTCCTCAGTGTGTATGCTCAAGAGTGGGATTGCTGGGTCATATGGCAGTTCTATTTCCAGTTTTTTAAGAAATCTCCACACTGTTTTCCATAGCGGCTGTACTAGTTTGCATTCCCACCAACAGTGTACGAGGGTTCCCTTTTCTCCTCACCCTCTCCAGCATTTATTGTTTGTAGACTTTTGGATAGCAGCCATCCTGACTGGTGTGTAATGGTACCTCATTGTGGTTTTGATTTGCATTTCTCTAATAATGAGTGATGTTGAGCATCTTTTCATGTGTTTGTTAGCCATCTGCATGTCTTCTTTGGAGAAATGTCTGTTTAGTTCTTTGGCCCATTTTTTGATTGGGTCATTTATTTTTCTGGAATTGAGCTTCAGGAGTTGCTTGTATATTTTTGAGATTAATCCTTTGTCTGTTTCTTCATTTGCTATTATTTTCTCCCAATCTGAGGGCTGTCTTTTCACCTTACTTATAGTTTCCTTTGTAGTGCAAAAGCTTTTAAGTTTCATTAGGTCCCATTTGTTTAGTTTTGCTTTTATTTCCAATATTCTGGGAGGTGGGTCATAGAGGATCTTGCTGTGATTTATGTCGGAGAGTGTTTTGCCTATGTTCTCCTCTAGGAGTTTTATAGTTTCTGGTCTTACATTTAGATCTTTAATCCATTTTGAGTTTATTTTTGTGTATGGTGTTAGAAAGTGTTCTAGTTTCATTCTTTTACAAGTGTTTGACGAGTTTTCCCAGCACCACTTGTTAAAGAGGTTGTCTTTTTTCCATTGTATATCCTTGCCTCCTTTGTCAAAGATAAGGTGTCCATAGGTTCGTGGATTTATCTCTGGGCTTTCTATTCTGTTCCATTGATCTATATTTCTGTCTTTGTGCCAGTACCATACTGTCTTGATGACTGTGGCTTTGTAGTAGAGTCTGAAGTCAGGCAGGTTGATTCCTCCAGTTCCATTCTTCTTTCTCAAGATTACTTTGGCTATTCGAGGTTTTTTGTATTTCCATACAAATTGTGAAATTCTTTGGTCTAGTTCTGTGAAAAATACCGTTGGTAGCTTAACAGGGATTGCATTGAATCTATAGACTGCTTTGGGTAGAATAGCCATTTTGACAATATTGATTCTTCCAATACATGAACACAGTATGTTTCTCCATCTGTTTGTGTCCTCTTTGATTTCTTTCATCAGTATTTTATAGTTTTCTATGTATAGGTCTTTTGTTTCTTTAGGTAGATATACTCCTAAGTATTTTATTCTTTTTGTTGCAATGGTGAATGGTATTGTTTCCTTAATTTCTCTTTCTGTTTTTTCATTGTTAGTATATAGGAATGCAAGGGATTTCTGTGTGTTAATTTTATATCCTGCAACTTTACTATATTCATTGATTAGCTCTAGTAATTTTCTGGTAGAGTCTTTAGGGTTTTCTATGTAGAGGATCATGTCATCTGCAAACAGTGACAGTTTCACTTCTTCTTTTCCTATCTGGATTTCTTTTACTTCTTTTTCTGCTCTGATTGCTGTGGCCAGAACTTCCAACACTGTGTTGAATAGTAGTGGTGAGAGTGGGCACACTTGTCTTGTTCCTGATTTCAAGGGAAATGCTTTCAATTTTTCACCATTGAGGGTGATGCTTGCTGTGGGTTTGTCATATATAGCTTTTATTATGTTGAGGTATGTTCCTTCTATTCCTGCTTTTTGGAGAGTTTTAATCATAAATGAGTGTTGAATTTTGTCAAAGGCTTTCTCTGCATCTATTGAGATAATCATATGGTTTTTTACCTTTCAATTTATTAATGTGGTGTATTACATTGATTGATTTGCGGATATTAAAGAACCTTTGCATTCCTGGGATAAAGCCCACTTGGTCATGGTGTATGATTTTTTTAATATGTTGTTGGATTCTGTTTGCTAGAATTTTGTTAAGGATTTTTGCATCTATGTTCATCAGTGATATTGGCCTGTAGTTTTCTTTTTTGGTGGCATCTTTGTCTGGTTTTGGAATTAGGGTGATGGTGGCCTCATAAAATGAGTTTGGAAGCTTACCTTCATCTGCAATTTTCTGGAAGAGTTTGAGTAAGATAGGTGTTAGCTCTTCTCTAAATTTTTGGTAGAATTCAGCTGTGAAGCCATCTGGTCCTGGGCTTTTGTTTGCTGGAAGATTTTTGATTACAGTTTCGATTTCCTTGCTTGTGATGGGTCTGTTAAGATCTTCTATTTCTTCCTGGTTCAGTTTTGGAAAGTTATACTTTTCTAAGAATTTGTCCATTTCATCCAAGTTGACCATTTTATTGGCATAGAGCTGCTGGTAGTAGTCTCTTATGATCCCTTGTATTTCAGTGTTGTCTGTTGTGATCTCTCCATTTTCATTTCTAATTTTGTTAATTTGGTTCTTCTCTCTTTGTTTCTTAATGAGTCTTGCTAATGGTTTGTCAATTTTGCTTATTTTTTCAAAAAACCAGCTTTTTGCTTTGTTGATTTTTGCTATGGTCTCTTTAGTTTCTTTTGCATTTATTTCTGCCCTGATTTTTAAGATTTCTTTCCTTCTGCTAACCCTGGGGTTCTTCATTTCTTCCTTCTCTAATTGCTTTAGGTGTAGAGTTAGGTTATTTATTTGGTTTTTTTCTTGTTTCTTGATGTAAGCCTGTAATGCTATGAACCTTCCCCTTAGCACTGCTTTTACAGTGTCCCATAGGTTTTGGGTTGTTGTGTTTTCATTTTCATTCATTTCTATACATATTTTGATTTCTTTTTTGATTTCTTCTATGATTTGTTGGTTATTCAGAAGCGTGTTATTTAGCCTCCATATGTTTGAAGTTTTAACAATTTTTTTCCTGTAATTGAGATCTAATCTTACTGCACTGTGGTCAGAAAAGATGACTGGAATGATTTTAATTTTTTTGAATTTTCCAAGACCAGATTTATGGCCCAGGATGTGATCTATTCTGGAGAATGTTCCATGTGCACTTGAGAAAAAGGTGAAGTTGATTGTTTTGGGGTGAAATGTCCTATAGATATCAATTAGGTCTAGGTGGTCCATTGTGTCATTCAAGGTTTGTGTTTTCTTGTTAATTTTCTGTTTAATTGATCTATCCATAGTTGTGAGTGGGGTATTAAAGTCTCCCACTATTATTGTGTTACTATTAATTTCCTCTTTCATACTCGTTAGTTTTTGCCGCACATATTGCGGTGCTCCTATGTTGGGTGCATATAAATTTATAATTGTTATATCTTCTTCTTTGATTGATCCTTTGATCATTATGTAGTGTCCTTCTTTGTCTCTTTTCACATCCTTTATTTGAAAGTCTATTTTATCTGATATGAGTATTGCGACTCCTGCTTTCTTTTGGTCTCCGTTTGCGTGAAATATTTTTTTCCAGCCCTTCACTTTTAGTCTGTATGTGTCTTTTGCTTTGAGGTGGGTCTCTTGTAGACAGCATATATAGGGGTCTTGTTTTTGTATCCATTCAGCCAATCTTTGTCTTTTGGTTGGGGCATTCAACCCATTTACATTTAGGGTAATTATTGATAGGTGTGGTCCCCTTGCCATTTACTTTGTTGTTTTGGGTTCACGTTTATACAACCTTTCTGCATTTCCTGTCTAGAGAAGATCCTTTAGCATTTGTTGAAGTGCTGGTTTGGTGGTGCTGAATTCTCTCAGCTTTTGCTTATCTGTAAAGCTTTTGAATTCTCCTTCATATCTGAATGAGATCCTTGCTGGATACAGTAATCTAGGTTGTAGGTTATTCTCTTTCATTACTTTCAGTACGTCCTGCCATTCCCTTCTGGCCTGGAGGGTTTCTATTGATAGATCAGCTGTTATCCTTATGGGAATCCCTTTGTGTGTTATTTGTTGTTTTTCCCTTGCTGCTTTTAATATTTGTTCTTTGTGTTTGATCTTTGTTAATTTGATTAATATGTGTCTTGGGGTGTTTCGCCTTGGGTTTATCCTGTTTGGGACTCTCTGGGTTTCTTGGACTTGGGTGGCTATTTCCTTCCCCATTTTAGGGAAGTTTTCAGCTATTATCTCCTCGAGTATTTTCTCATGGCCTTTCTTTTTTGTCTTCTTCTTCTGGAACTCCTATGATTCGAATGTTGGGGCGTTTCACAGTGTCCCAGAGGTCCCTGAGGTTGACAGCATTATTTTAAACAAAGAATAACTATTACAATTGTCTTGTTGTTTCAGAGTTAGCAGCCTACCTGCTCCAGAAAAGAGAAAATAATGGAAGTAAAAGAAGACCACCATCCTTGTTTTAAATATTTGCAGTGCTGTATCTTCATAGGTAAAATAAAATAAATGGTTGATAGTTCCGATAATGTTTGCAGTTACAGAAAGTGAAGAAGAATAGTGGGGCTGAAAATCTACTTCTTCAGCTGTGTTTTGCTTGTTCTCAGGGTCGTCAGTAAATTAGATGATGTAACAGGCCTTTTCTTTCCTTGTGCCCATTCTCACTATACCCTTTTCCAAACCCAGGTGAAGAACTCTGCCTTGGTCTTTTCATACAATATGCAGCTATGTGCACTTTCTTTCATAAACATTTGCAATTCACCAAGGAGAATGAGATGCATCTTGCATGCTTATCAAGCACCACAAGAACTTTACAGATTACTGCCTGCCTCAGGATTCCAGTTCCCTGGTGCTTATGCATAAGCAATGGATTTATGCAAACATTGTAACATTTTCAAACAGACTGTGACATGAGTCGTTCCTAGTTCATATAAGGTTCAGATATGCAGCCTATTTTCTGCTAGTACTAGATCATTCATCTCATTGAGTTTAAAATATATCATCTCAGCTTATAATGTTGTCAATATAAAATGTCATAATGTGGTACTCAGTTTGAACAGCAAGATGGATATTAGTCTCAGAGGTTCTGTGCATTGCGGGGTGGAATTGCAGACGTGCAGCAGCATTAGTCTGTTTGTTTGGTAGTCTTTGTATCACGCACCATATGCATAGGTGGTAAACATTTTGTTATATTATATATAGTCTACTAATTCTCCTTGATCTAGAGTGTTTATACAGCCCCAGTGGTGTAATATGCATTATAACTTAAATTGGACAATATATTTAGAAAGAAAAAAAAGCCTTTACAAAGAACAGCCTCATTGAAGTATAATGATAACATGCCTATTTACATAATGATAATGCATATATTTACTGCCAAGCATGTTTGTTTTGCATTAGTGTTTGTGGCAAGGCATTGAGAATTAAAGAATTACAAAAGGGAATTTTTCTAGTCTCCATTACTGTAGTAGGGTGGTTCCTGGCAGTGAGCAAAGAAATGGAAACACTCATATTTGAAGTAGTGAAAAAAATGAACAAGGTTAAGTTCACATTGTTTATGAGCACAAACAGGCATGTGTCCAAACTCCACTTTTTTCCTAATTCTGAGATGGCTTCTAAAACAACTAAAAACTCTAGCATGGGTTTTATTTATTTATTTATTTATTTTGGCAGCATGCATCAAAAATTAAATACATCAAAAACATCTCTGTTGGTTGTATGCATTCTTAACAAGCACATGTTTAAGGAAAACCACCGTTGGACTCATCTACTCCAAGATGTGAAAATCTGCATTTTTGCTTTTGCATCCCAAACTGTGAATTTATTTATATGTCGATGAAAGCCTGGAACCTTGCACTTCAGAAAAAAAAAAAAAAAAGTTGGGAGATGTTGTTTTGTGAGCTGTCATATGTTTTCTGAACTTTTTATAATAGAAAGGAGTCTCCGAAGAGCCCTTTTCTTCACTCCTTTAACAAAGGCATGTCCCAGTTTATTAAAAAATCATACACAACAATACTGCTTGCCAGGTTTTACAGTCCTAATGAAAATTTGGTCCAGAGCACAAAAATTATCTGGAAAAGTGCCTGAAATTTCCCTGTCGCAGATGTTTCAACAGAAGGTGCTTGCATGCCATTCATTAATACGGCGCCATACGGGACTCAGTGTGACCACCGCAGTATAACCAGTAAGTAACACACACAGCGTGCGCCGGGCGCGCCAACTCCTCCGTCTGTTGTGTGGGACTCGTATCCCGCGGATTGAGACGTACCTTGATGAAACTGCATTGTCATGGAATGATAATATTTGTGGATCACCATGCACAGAAAACATCCTATTCAGAATGTGGGCGGTCCGCTGAGAGATGCGGAGCGTTTCTCGGCATTGTGGTTGGTTAGAATGGATGTGAATGTCAGTGTGGAGTAAGTTCTTGTTCCCGTCGTGCGCCAATTTACAGGAGTAATTTAATGGAGGGAAAATTGCTTTTTCAAAGAATATTAGTTTGGGATAACAGAATTAAAAGCCTATGTGGAAGTTGTTTCATCTGTGTAGATATGGAAACAAATGTACAGGCTGCCTTAGTTTATTTGTTGCTTTAAAATACGCATGAGGGAGGGGACTCAGTGCACACTCTCCTTTGAAATTAAAGGAATACATTCATCTTTGCAGAGACTGATAAAAATAGAGGCATGTCTATAAGCGACTCACATATATTGAATTTTTCTACTGAACCCAGATCCTTCTTGCTTGCAAAGACTATCTGGAACAACTCTGTTATCCAGATCAGATTTGCAGCTGCCCAGTACATATTTCACACTCAAAAACAGCTGCTATCTCGTGAAAATAATGCACTTGACTCTGGGTTACTACAGGCTGGGGAGACAGTTGGAAAAGGGCAGAAAAATAATTTATCCTGTACCTCTTGCTCATCAAGGGTGCTGAAGAGATGTAAACTCTCAGTCATTGTACTTTTTGTGGTTCTTAAAGTATTACTTGGCTAAATATAAAGAGCTAAAATATATTGTAATTTTTTGTAACCGTTATAATCCTCATATTCTGTTACTATATCAGGAATCCTCATCATCAGAGTGACCCAGGCTCTCAAACAGTGAGAAACTCTATGCTTAAGTTGCATTGTCTTTCAAAACAATTGTTAATGTATTTGATTATGCTACTTCATTCACATCTTAGGATTCCTTTGTGGGAAAGATGTTTACCTCCTCTTTTTGAAAATACTGTTCATCTTTTTTGTGACGATAAAAAAATAAATTTTGTGTATTTTACCACCTTAACCAATTTAATATCTCAAAGTGAAAAAATGTTTATCATCTGAAGAAAGTTTTCAAAATTTTTCTTAGACTCTTTCTTCTGTTTACAAAGATTTGACATCAATGCTAAGTATTTTTGCAATAGAGTAGAAGGTGGAGAGATTCTTTTGATCACTTTCCTTAAATAAAATAAGTTATTGCTTGTTGTTAGAAACTAAAATAGTTACTTTATGTGTGTTCCCATGTTATATACATACTTTTAATGCATGTTTTCTGTTTTGATCTTTGCATAATCCCATTGAATATCCCTAGTTATTGATAAGAAAACTGAGACAGTATTATTAAGAGGCTTGTCTGGAACTATACGTTCTATTATTGGTGTTTCTAGGTCATGGACATGGAGCTTCTAACTCCAAATTCTGGGCTTTCTTCATTGGATTATAAAATCATTCAACATATTAATTCATTCTTTAAGCCATGATGTCAGTTACTATCAATAGTTCATGACTATTCCACATAGTCAGTGAACAACTCAGCCACAAAACAAAGATTTTCTGCAAGTCCATTCAGAATGGTAATATTATAATTTAAAGCTGTTGTCTATATAGATAATTTAGAATATAACTGTCCAAACTTCTATTTCTGACATTTTATTTATAAATCATTGATAATACATTGAGGCACACTATTCTTCAAGAACTTCACAAAGTGTATATATTTGTGTATTTTTAGGTATACACATAATTTACTGAACTGTTTTTAAGAAAAAGTGATACATGTGATCTACGAATCTTTTTACTTCACAGTGGATGGCCACAACCCAGGGTAGTTTTGAGGGCTGCTTGGCCAAACAAGTCAGTGAAAATCCAACTAAGACATTAATTTGTAGCTACAAAATTCTGCCTTAATATAAGCTCATATCACCTGGTTGTCTTTTTCATAAGGAGGAAAATTTTCTTTAATCCTATATAGATTAACTTTTATTTGAAAGCGCTTATCTTCAAATCATCAATTTTGCATTCCAATATAGAAAAGAATAAAGTTTCTCTGTAATGACCCTTCAATTAGAAATACTATGTATTGTGCCCCAATAAGACATTCCTTTGCTATAAAATTGCTAGAAACTACTGGTTGGGAATAACTAATTTTTCACCGATGATCCTTATTAAGACCAACTTGAAACTCCTTCTCCCTACATAGTGCTTCACTGGGAGGAAGGGAAAAATTTCTCTGTTTGCAAGTGAAACTCAACCAAGTGATAATACGCTGTTAGATAATATGCCCTTCCAGACACTGATAAATTAAGTTTTTTCTCAATGCAAAATGATGTGTTCTTTGAAGCTATGCTGCTATCGCTTGATATTAATTTTAATGTGTATTTACTAATCTCCAAAATTCAGCTCAATCTCTGCTGGCTTTCTTTACCTTCAGGTAGATTAAAATATTCCTGGATGTTGCCTCCTCTGAAGATTCCTAAAGTATTCTAAGCCTTCCCAGAAGCCATTGATCAGTGTTAAACAATCCTGAGAATTCTAAAGTAATTCCACACAGTGAGGCCCACTGGCTGAGCCTGCAGGGAGAGAGGCTACCAGCTGTGTTGTTGATGGATGAGAGCTGTTTCATGATTTTCTTCCTAAATGGAGTTTTTTGGTTTTTTTTTTTTTTAACAACATTTATGGTGATGTCATTTATTTTATTTTCTCTCTTCAATCTGCTGCTTCGTTCTTTCCCTCACCCTCGCCTGTCACTGGCAGTCATCATGGTCAGTCTTTATGCATTCATTTGGGTTGGTTTGCCTAATCGGTCAACTTCAGAATATCAGCCAGCTCTCAGAACACTTCTTTTGCTACCAGAAAGTGGCTCAGTCATCATCCTCTCAATTTGAAACAAGGTGAGATTTGAGTCCCTGGTGTTGATAATAGCATATCAGTGCCCAGGAGAAAAGAGAAATCGAGTAAGAAATACAAAGGTAATCTAGGAAAGGAAATGTGACTCACATTGTTGACCCAAACCAGGGATAAAAATAGTTACTGAGCCTTCTCATAATTTGACTCCTTGGTAATATGGCATGCCCTGCGCGTAGAGAGAATTTTGACTACCGCCCCCCCCCCCCCCCCCCCCCCGTTTCTTCACCTTTTAGGGCCTGTGCTTCTCCTGCTTCTGCAAGCCCAGATCTTCATTCTTATTCCACTGCTGAAAACACTGAGGCAGAGGTGAAAGTGGGCTTGCTAACGGTACCGCATCAATCAGTGGCCATCAAATACAATATTCTGTCTTGAAATGCGTTTGTGCTGCGCTGTGCTTCCTCGCTCAGTCGTGTCCAACTCTTGGACTGCAGCCCACCAGGCTCCTCTGTCTGTGGGGATTTTCCAGGCAAGAATACTGGAGAGGGTTGCCATGCCCTCCTCCAGGGGACCTTCCCAACTCAGGGATTAAACCCAGATCTCCTGCATTGCAGGCCGATTCTTTACCATCTGAGCCACCAGGGAAGAGAAATGCACCTGGTCCTACAAAATAAGGACCCCACTCTCTTGTACAAAGGGCATGTCATATTCAAGTGCCTTTAGATACTGAATCTCATGCCAGTAGAGTCCTATCTCCAGACTACTAACTGCTTTTAAAAAGGCCATTCAAATGTTCTGTGGCTAGCACATACCAGAGACTGCATGTGCTTACTGAAGATTCTAGAACACTTTGAGCAGATTAGGGGATGTGGACTAGGAGAGTGAACACAGAGAGGATGCTGCAGGATTCTAAGAGAAAAAAAGAAAAATGAGGTCATGAAATGTTGGTTAAGGTAGTAAATGGATATCCAAGAGGATGGAAAGAGAGGCCCTTGGAAGAATAATTGACAGGACAGAGAATGGATGCTTGTTCCTGGAAGGAGCAAGGTGAAAGAGAAAGAATTGTGGGTTGTATTTTGAGCTCCTAGAATCCTGTTATAAAGTGAGAATTTCATCGACCCAAATGTTCTCTTGGTAATGACCTCGTTCGTTACTGTGGCAATTGAATGGCTTTCCTTTCTTGCTTGCATTTTGTTGACTGTGTCAATGATATTTTGGTTCAGGTACTGGGCACCGTAAAAGACATTTATTAGCTACTCAATGATAAGCCTCAGCACCTGATGTGAAGAGCTGACTCATTGAAAAAGACCCTGATGCTAGGAAAGAGCGATGGAAACAGGAAAAGAGGGTGGCAGAGGATGAGATGGCTAGGTAGCATCACCAACTCAATGGACATGAATTTGAACAAACTATGGGAGATAGTGGAGGACAGAGGAGGCTGGTGAGCTGCAGTCCATGGGGTCATAAATAGTCAGATACAACTTAGAGTGTACAACTGAACACCACCAACAACAAAGTATAATGTGAACATGTAGATCCCCCATTTCTTTTTTTGTGTGTGTGTCTCCAAATAATATTTAAAGAAGTATATTGACCACGCATTCCTCTAAGTTTGTCATGAGCCGTATGTCTTTACAAATGCTGCCCCCAACAAAGAAGGACTGATCAGCAGATTCAAGCTGTGATTGACATGAACACAGATTTCTCCTGAGCAAAAAGATTTCTTTTATCCAGTGGAATCTCATGTGCTCCTTTTTTCATTTGAGCACTGCATGTTGTCTTTCCCCACTAGGCTACACAGTATTTGATTATAATTATGAAAAGCAGTACATAAAATATTTTAGTATTTCAAAACAAGAGATATTGAGAAATTCCCATGTTAACAATTAGGGAAAAGAATACCTTATATTTGAAAGCTTTGGAAACAAGGGGGAAGGCAAGATTTTTGACTTTAATAATTGATTTAAAGTCACATTTTGAAGATTAGAGACATTTCGAGTCCTTTGGTGGCAGTTTCCCTTTAGGAAAGTTTAAGTCTATTTGCTCTGCAGATGTTTAAGAACAACTATCTATTGATAAGTTGCTATCTTTGGTGAAAAAAATAGTGTAGGATTAGTAGTGTGATGGCTCTGGACTAGCTTTCTTAATACTGATTTTTAATATGATTTCTAGAACCCTATTTTCTGTTTCCTTCACGCTCTTCAAAATACACAGCTCATTAGAATTACCACATGTTGTCTTTCCAGAGATTGCTTTAGCAAGGGTGACTTAGTTCATTAACCATTTGATTCCGATCACATCAGTAATAAGAGGGACTAGTTACATAAATGTTAATGAATGCATACTCATGGCAGAGAACTAGGGAATTGATACCAATGGCACTTGAATGTAAGAATCAGCTTTCAGTTATCAGATTGATGCAAGATAAGATCATTTTTTAGGGACTACAGAAATGAGGAAAGGTTTGCCCTTTTTGTTTTTTTTTTGTTTGTTTTTCCCCATAAGTAAGGATGGTGATTCACCCACTTAGAGGCCCTCAGGCATTTTCTCCTGACTGTACATGTAGTAAAGGGAATGCATTTCACAAGTCATGCAGACTTGGGCACAAACTCCAGCTCTGCCATCCATAACTTAATTATGCTGTTAGAACTCTATTTGCCTCAGTGTTCTCATCTATAACAAAGCAATAAGAAGCTATTGCATATGGATGTTGTACATATAATATTAGACAACATAAAATGAAGTATACAGCTAGGAATACAAGGAACATTATTTCCTGCTATCACTTACTTTGCTGTCTTATGTATTCTTCTGCCTCTTGGTGAGAGAATAGCTTATCTGGTTGAAAGGATGCAGAAAAGTGCCAGGGACAGAACATCAACCTGGAACACCTAGAACAGTGTCACACAGCATTCACTAAAAGTTTGGTAAATTAAGCAGTTGACAAGCAAGCAAACCAACAGAAGCATCTTATTCTCCTTGCCTATAGACCTTATCATTAATATCAATAATAAAATCTTAACTTATTATGTGACAAGTACTTTATTCTTTTTGTTACATTAATTCCTTCAAAACAACCCTGAGAGCATGTGTATTCCCATTTTAAAGATGAGGAAACTGAGGCTTAGAGAAGAAAACTTTCACAGGGCACAGAGTTAGTAAGAAGAAGAACTAATAATTATTTCAGGTGTGCATGCTTCAGGGCACGAATTCATAAACACAATACTCTGAATTTGCTTTTTGATTAAATAGCTGCTTTCAAGTCAGCTATTCTGGCCACATTCCCCCTTGGGATGCTCCCCTAATCCTCAGCAGGGAATCTGGCCAGTTTGAGATACAATGCCTCAGGGGTTCCAATTTAAATGTCACAAATGTCAGAGCCTTCCACCCTTGCCCACAGGTAATTGCCCTTTGGAGGTGTTTAAAGATAATCAAAAGATCCATACCACCCCAAACTTTATTATCTAATTTCCTCACCTTTTACCATTTCTAGTATAGCCAACAGAACATACTCTGCTTTCTTAAAAGCTTGCCTGATTTACCTAATCATGCAAAAAAGCTTTACTTTTCTTCTAACAGGTGGCTGATCACAAACCCTGCTTTAGCCAATCAAAACATTAGTTGATTGTTATTCTTGGAAAACCATGTTAAAGTCCAGACCTGTAATTGCCTGCCAGGTAGCATGGCATAGTAAAAATAACATAACACTGTGCTTGCCTTGTTAAAGCATCCCTTGTATTCTGGATCAGAATCCACTGGTCTTGGTGCTGGTGAAGTATATAGCAGCAATAAAATGCTAGCAATACCAATTATTGTGAAATGGAGTCAGAAGGCTGAACACCAAGAGAACTTTCTAATTGGGTATTAATGATGTCATAATGAGTGCAAGCCCAATATATTAGACACGTGAATGTGACCTTTTTCCTTTTTTTGACTTAGGCATTTTCCATTCCATCTGAGCAGCAAAGGTCTTAATTATATTTACAGCTTTTTCCTGGGTTTCATATCATTCCCTAAAATCAGATTCACTGGGTATTTTATCTTTAAAAATATAAATCAAGGAGATACTTGATTCCTTGTCCAAAATGGGCTAATATGGCTTAAATTCAAGTCAATTTATGGACAGTTTTAAAAGAACATGTATTTGTGTGTTGTTTTTTTTATTATGTGATTTTATAGAACAAATTGAAAGTCATTTCAAGCGTAAATGAAATGTAGACAAATATGTTGTCCAGGTGTAAACAAAGAGAATGAATGCATACAAAATATCCTCAATATCATAAGCCTTAGCTCAGTGAAGGTGTAGACGCTCTTAGAAGATTTGAGGCCAGGTAATGCCCTTGAACTAGGGTTTGTGGGTAAAATACCAGATTCTGTATTTTATCAGATGAACAAAAAATATTTTTAGTAAAAGTATGACCCACATGTTGCACAGGACATACTTATCCTACAAAATTATTCATTGTCTATCTGGTATTGTAATCTAACTGGGCACCCCATATTTTTATTTGCTAAGCTTGACACACCTACTCTGAGTTTAAGTGTATTTTCATTGGCAAAATAGAGTAATAATGCCTAGCTGTTAAAATACATCTGGCTGTGAAGATGCTCAAACGGGGAACAGCGATAGCATGTCATAAACCTTTTTTGGCTCCCATATATTCAGCTCTATGCCTATCCCCTGATATCTCCAAAAAAGAAAGAATCAAGAGTCAGAGAGAGAGAAATAAACAGAGGCTGAGCCATGGAGCGGGGGATGTGAAATAGCGTGGGCTGTCCACCTGGCCCTCCACTGCCTGAGAGTGTGCCCTGGGCTGAGGGTGCCAGGGGAGGTGGTTTCTGCTCTGGCCTCTCTCTCCCTGAGGCTGCTTCTCGTAATGTGAGCACCTGATGGTGCAGAAGTATGATTCCAGTGTTTAAAGATACTTATTTTTGATGCAACATGGTCCCTAAATGCAAGCCAACTGCTTCATCTGGAGCTCAACCAAAGAAACCGCGATCTGTTCCAATGACAGAAGAAAAAGAAATCTTTGGACTTATTGAGAAACGGTGTGTTGATATCGAATGTGGCACTTCCCAAGAGACTTTTAAAGGTAACTTAACTGTAGACGATCTTCATCTCACATATTGGTTTGAAATCTCAGTCTCTGTGTAAGATGAAATTTCATTGTAATTGACGTAAAAAGTGTTTTGCCCTTGATAATGTAGTAAACTGATATAAGGCATCACTATTTTTATATTGTTCTTTTACTTCCTATTATTTTTCCTTTTTTATTATCCCCAAAGAAAGTGATATTTAAGTTTTTGAGAGTTTGCCACAGGATTTGAAATAAATGGGAGGCAATTTGAAGACAAAAAAAAAAAAAGATTCAAAGATAGCTATGATTCGGCTACTTAGGACTAACGTCTTAGAACAATAAAGGAATAAATGCATGTGGTATAACATCTTAAAGGAAAAAACTTAGATAGAATGAGACAACTAACTATAAGTACTAGATGTAATTACTACACAATGAGAATGCTTCTTTATAATGAAATTATGGGGTATGAGGGTTTGTTGAAATGCTTGGAGAAAAAGTAAATCTCAGAAAAAAGGACTTTCCTGGAACTTCTATCCTGTACATTGGAGAACAATCTTTTATGAGATGTGATAAGAGCCAAAGAGGTTCAGTCATTTAAAAACAAACTAATTAAACCACTAAGAATATGCTATAGAGAATCACCCTGCCCTTGCAGGATGAAAGGTCAGCAAATCTAAATAACCTTGTTTTCCCTGATTTTTATGAGAGTTTTTGCTATGTATCTGCTAACGTATATCAACTGAATAATTCATTCAGATTAGAACAGTGCTGGACGGGATGGTAAGCACTTGTGACACGATGGTGATGAGGACGATGATACTTCCACAGCTTATTATAGTTATTTGAATAATTTTGAATATTCAATATATGTAATTAACTATAAACTCCTTGATTGCGGGATCATTCACCTCTTTATATTCTTCCCAGTATCCAGCTGAGTGTTTTCATCCTCACTCCTATGGGGCAGTATTATTTTTATCTCATTTCTGGAACTGGGGAAACTGAGGCACTAAGAGGTTAAGTCACTCGTCATGGTCTCATAGCCGGGATGGGATGCAGACAGTCCAGCTTCAAAAGCTGAGGGGTTCACCTCTTGTGCTATCCACCTTTTCTGTAGTCATAAAGAATGTGCTCAGGTTCTTGGACAGGGGGGTGGTAAATGTACAAGAGGGAGGATTGGGTAAGATGGCTAAGATAAACTAAAGAGTCAAAATACGAGTCACACTGTAGAGGTAGAATTCCTTGAACAGGGAAGGAAAGTTATTCGAAGAAAAAGAAATATAGGTAAAGAGGAATAAGGCAAACAGGCTCACAGAGCTGAGGGCTGTGAGAACAAAGTGGTGTTGGAGGAAAGGGCTGGGGATGATTTTCTGTGATTATTTGATCAGGAACTGTGAGAGCATCAGGTGCACAAGACAAGTTGAAGATCCTCTTATCTAGAGGATCCAATGGTGAACGTGGGAAGAACTACAGGGATGGTGGGGGTGTGGGCTGGTGGAGATGAAGAGGTCAGAGAAGGAACAGTAGAGAGGAGGGTGGAGGTTAACGCTCTAAAAGCATCCTTTCTCCTTCTACCACACTTTAGAACATGTCAAGTTGAATTTTCCGAGATGTCTTCTTAGGCGTGTGTGTGTGTGTGTGTGTGTGTGTGTGTGTGTGTGTGAAAAGTGAAAGTGTTAGTCATTCAGTAGTATCTCAGTTGTTAGGACCTTTTCTGAAAGGCACGCTGCCCATCAGCATCAGGGAGAAGGGAAAACAACGCCAGACACCTCTGTTTAGAGCCCCTCTATTAGGTATCCTGCTTAGTTTGTGGTTTGTTGTTCAGTCATTAGGTTGTGTCTGACTCTTTTGTGACCCCACGGACTGCAGCCCCCCAGGCTCCTCTGTCCATGGAATTCTCCAGGCAAGATTCTCCAGGAATGCATAGCCATTCCCTTCTCCAGGGGATCTTCCCCACCCAGGGATCGAACCCAGGTCTCCCAAATTGCAGGCAGACTCTTTACCACCTGAGCCCCTGCTGTTGTTGTTTTTTAGCCGCTAAGCCCTGTCCAGTTCTCTGCCACCCCATGGACTGCAGCATGGCGGGCTTCTCTGTCCTTCACTATTTTCCTAGGTTTGCTCAAATTCATGTCTTTTGAGTTGAACATGCTATCTAACCATCTCATCCTCTGCCACCCTTTTCTTTATCTTCAATCTTTCCCAGCATCAGGGTCTTTTCAAGGTGTCAGCTCTACCCATCAGGTGGCCAAAGTATTGGACCTTCAGCTTCAGCATCAGTCCTTCCAATGAGTATGCAGGGTTGATTTCCTTTAGGATTGACTGGTTTGATACCCTTGCAGTCCAACCGACTCTCAAGAGTTTTCTCCAATTTGAAAGTAAGAATTCTTTGGCACTGAGCCTTCTTTATGGTCCAACTCTCACATCCATATATGACTACTGGAAAAACTATAGTTTTGACTATATGAACTTTTGTGGGGAAAATTATGTCTCTGGTTTTTAACACACTGCCTAGGTTTGTCATAGCTCCCCTTCCAAGGAGCAAGCATCTTTTAATTTCATGGTTGTAATCACCATCCACAGTGATTTTGGAGTCCAAGAAAATGAAATCTGTCACTGCTTCCACTTTTTCCTCATCTATTTGCCATGAAATGATGAGACTGGATGCCATGATCTTAGTTTTTTGAATGTTGAGTTTTAAGCCAGCTTTTTCACTCTCCTCATCAGGAGGCTCTTTTGTTCCTCTTCACTTTCTGCTATTAGAGTGGTATCATCTGCATATCTGATGTTGATATTTCTCCTGGCAATCTTGATTCCAACTTGTGATTCATCCAGCCTGGTATTTTTCATGATGTACTCTGCATATAAGTTAAATAAACAGGGTGATCATAAACAGCCTTGACATGCTCCTTTCCCAATTTTGAACCAGTTAGTTGTTCCATGTAAGATTCTAATTGTTGCTTCTTGACCCACATACAAGTTTCTCAGTAGACAAGTAAGGTGGTCTGGTATTCCCATATCTTTAAGAATTTTCCATAGTTTTTTATGATCCACACAGTTAAAGGCTTTCATGTAGTCAATGAAGCAGAAGTAGATAATATTCTGTGTGTGTGTGTGTGTGTGTGTGTGTGTGTGTGTGTGTGTGTGTGTATTGGAATGCAGGTTTCATACCCAGAGAAATACTCCTGATTGTGCAAGCATATTTTTCCAGTCGTCCAAAAGTAGCAGGCTCAGGAGAACATACATATAGTTACCTTAGAAGAGAAAGACTGTGAGAGGGAGAGAGAACTGAAAGACACTGGATTAGGCCTACATATGAAGTGTGGGAATAGTAAAGACATTGAGTGGTCAGAAAAGTGGCAAGTTTCTAGAAAGTTCAAGAAAATTCCTTTTAATTTACATAAGTAAAAATGACTGGTTGGGAAATGGTCACTTTTATAAAAAATAAAACAGTGTTCCCTTCCCTTTCATTCTTCTACTTAAAGACGTGGGTACACACACATGTGCACACACACACACACACACACACACCTTTGCTAAAGGCATTCTATTCTTCCTTATATTTAGGAAATAAATACTTTCAAGAGCTATATAGAAAAACTCTTAGGAATGAAAAACCAAGATTGATTTCAAGAGCACATTTGGTCCACCTCCTTGCCAGTAGGGGCATTTCCTAAATCATCCAAAGAAGAAAATTCTCAATTCTATTTTTAAAATATCCCCACAGATGGCAATTCCATAAGCTTTCCTGCTAATTTGCTCCAGTGTTTAATCAGCCTAACACACAAAGTTCTTCTTTACATCTAACTCAATGCTTTCTTGCTATAATGTAGAAGCTATTTCCTCCTCCTAGGTGGGATTATGAAAGAATCTAGTAAATCAGAGAATCCACAAGTCAAATGTCCTCAATCTTAATAGCTATTAAGATGCATGTGATTGTGTGTATCTCTTGTCGAATAGCATGTAATTTAGTCCTAGTTGAAAATGAAGGCATCTACTTTTAAATTTACTACTAGTAGGAACTGATTAGGGGCTTCCCAGCTGGCACTAGTGGTAAAGAACCTGCCTGTCAATGCAGGAGACATAAGAGATACAGGTTTGATCCCTGGGTCGGGAAGATCCCCTGGAGGAGGGCATGGCAATTCATTCCAGTATTCTTGCCTGGAGAATCCCATGGACAGGGGAGCCTGGTGGGCTACAGCCCATAGTGTTGCAAAGAGTCAGACAGGACTGAAGCGACTGAGCACCCACGCCACAGGTACTGATTAAATAAATATTTAAGTGTCCTTTTGCTCTGAATAGAAATAATATGTGGAGAAAACCCCTTTAGAGTTAACTAAACCAAAGTTCTTCCTAAGAAAAATCTCCTTCTGAGAATTTTAATGAGTCTTTTAGGGGGACCTCTGTAAGCCTTTTATCTATGATATGTGTGATAAAGTGCAAAATCCTCAAATGCCTATAGGTTGTTTATAATATTATGAACATTATTCTTCAATTATTCTCCTTCCTACATAATGTCATTGAATCATTTGCTTATTCTTCAAGCCAGAAATCTACATAGGAGTGAATTTAAACTTTCTAGAATGATACCCTCAGGCAGTGAGGAAAGAGATCTAATGATAAAGCCAAAACACAGCAAGAAGAGAAAACCTTATTATTTTATTTTATTTTTGGTTTTGAGCCAACCATGTGTGTCCAATACTATTAATGCTATATAAACCGCAGTGATCTGGCTAAGACAGGAACAAACATCCTCATTACAGATGTAGATACAACAAAGTTAGACAGCAGAGTTTTAAAAACCTTCCCAGTCTTTTCCATTGCTCTGATAAACACCCTCAGTGATTTCCTGGGACTTGTACCACGCTGGGCCCCCAGGACCACAGGTGCCAAAGGCGAGATGGCCACATCAAAATCAGAGACACATGGTCAAGGAATAGGGCCAAGATCTTCTCTCATAGATGGAAATCAACCAAAGAGGATAAATACAAGGAAGTACAACATTAGCTGAAAGGTATTTGGAGATCAGCTCCCCAGTATTTTTTAAAAGAGCCATGAAGAGCACTACTTCAATGAATATTGAGAAATATTCTCAGTTTTCATGAAACTAGAAAAACAAAAATCTGTCCTCTCCCTTTCATGAAGGGTGCACAGCTGTGCTACAGTCGTCTTCACGCACATCTCCAGAAAACATGCTCTTGCATCTGCCTGGAAGTTTTTTCCCATTCTCAGTTTTCTGTTCCCTTTCTTATTACTTTAGTTTTCTAAGACTTGCCTTAGAAGACATCAGGCTTCCCTGGTGGCTCAGACAGTAAAGAATCTACCCACAATGTGGGAGACCTGGGTTCGATCCCTGGGTTGGGAAGATCCCCTGGAGGAGGGAATGGCTACCCACTCCAGTATTCTTGCCTGGAGAATCCCATGGACAGAGGAGCCTGGCAAGCTACAGTCTGTGGGGTTGCAAAGAGTCAGACACAACTGAGTGACTTTCATTTCTACACTTCTAGAAGACATAAACTCAGAGGATGCTGTTCTTGCCCTTTTTAACAGAGTGAGAAGATAGTGTTCTTTATTCTACAGCTGCTCCCCATAATTAGCCCATCCTGAGATGAATTATATTATATTTTAATTGTTCCATCTCTTGTTCATCTCTCCTACCTTATGTTAAGGGCAGGAGAGAAGCTTCCTTTTAAGCCTACATATCCAATGGCTAGCACATTGCCTTGATAAAGTATGTCAGATATGTGAAAATCGAATAAATGCGTATCTTGCTGCCAGTGTGTCCCTGTTACTCGGTTTGTTAATATCTTTCAACTAGGTCGGTGCTCTGAACTGAAGTGCCTCTCCCCCACAAAAAATTCATGTATTGAAGCTTCAACCCCCAGTACCTCAGAATGTGACTGGATTTACAGTCATCATCTTTAAACAGGAGCCTAGGTTATAATAGGCCATTAGGGTGGGTACTAATTCAATCTGACTGATACCCTCGTGAGAAGAACCAGGGACACGTGCACTGAGACATAAGCAAGTGAGGACACTGCAAGGAAGCAGCCAACTGCAAGCCAAGGAGAGGAACCTCAGAGCAGACACCTTGGTCTTGAACGTCTAGCTTCCAGAATTACGCTAAAATGAATTTCTGTTGTTCAGGCCACCCCGTCTGTGCTACTTTGTCATGGCGGCCCTGCGAAATCATGTCCAACCAGCATACCCTCCTATTTCATCCAGAGTAGCCCACATTTTCCCTTCTGTTCTGCTGAGGGGAGGGAGTTGGATCATAACTCTCTTCTCCACTTGGGTCGCCATGAGGAAAACAGAAGCCATTTTAGGTCTTTCAAAGAGACAGAATTTAATACAAAGGTTTGCTCACACAGATTATGAAATGGCGCAGAAGTCAAACGGAAGGTCGTGAAGCAACCGAAAATAAGAAGCCGCTCCACTCGAGGGGCGGAGGGGCGCAGGAGGAAGAGGTTTCACCAGAGGCCGGAAACAGGGCGGGTGTGTCAGGGCGGAGGGCCGCGAGGAGCTAGGGTGGGCGTCCACAGGAAAGGACATCCTCAAACAAAGAGAATGAGAAAGAAGCGAGGCTGCCAGCAGCGTCCTTCGAAATTTAGCCAGTGCCTGCTCTTGGAAGAAACCGTCCAAGGTTGTCTGATGCTCACTCAAGAGGTGCAATCCGAAGGGCCTAACCCCGCCCCGCCTTTGCCTTCCAGCCTCCTGAGAAGCAGAGAAAAGGTATGGAATGAATGTGGGAGCAGAGAATTGAATGATAGTCACAGTCCACAAGAAAATACGCCATGTGAAGCCTGGAAGTAGGTCTGTCTGATTCCTGTTTATCCCCAGCCCAGCACCTGGCAAACACTGTAACAACATCCATCAGGTGTTTTAAAAGGACGTGTTAAATCAGTCTTACCTGAATGAATGTCGTGTTTCTCAGTTACCATGTCTCATTTCTCTAGCATAATTAGTTTAATGCTTATCTGTCAATCCCTACTACAGTTTGAAATTCAAGGCAGAAATCTCATTGTCTGTTTTGTTCACTGATGAAGTGCTGGCACTTAGAACACCCCTGACCTATAGTAGGTCCTCTGTACATACTGTGCGTGCTAAGTCACTTCAGTCGTGTCTGACTCTTTGCGACCCCGTGGGCTGTAGCCCGCCAGGCTCCTCTGACCAGGGGATTCTCCAGGCAAGAACACTGGAGTGGGTTGTCATGCCCTCCTCCAGGGGATCTTCCTGATCCAGGGACCAAACCCTCATCTCTTCTGTCTCCTACACTGGCAGGTGGGTTTTTACCACTGAGCCATGAGGGAAGCCTCCTTAAATATTAGTTGGACCAATAAATAAAAGTTTCATACAGTGGAAAACACAGCTTATCATCTTCTTAATTGGAGTGTGATGCATCAGATCGTGCACCAGGTGCCTCTCAAAGCTAAGGAAGAATTGGGCCTGATTGCCATCCAGGTAGGTTACAGAGACCTTCCTGTTTGCCGTGATCTTATTAAACGGCTGCCTGTGGTTCGAGAAAAGAAGCAGCAGTGTAAAATCCAAACCCGTGTAAAGCTTCTTAGTAAATTTGCATAAGGAATGGAATGCATGGATATAGCTGCTAGTGTAAAAACAAAAACAAAAACATTTCTGGGGGCTGAGGCTCCAGTTTGAGGTGTAGGGATTTATCTTAATAGATCAGAAACATGAAATTTTATACAAAGAATTATGAAGAATGCAGATTAGATAGGTGATTCTTCTAATATATATATATATATATATATATACCCCAATGTGATATAGGGTATATATGATGTAACATATACAAGCTGACCTATATTTAAACCTAAAATGACACATATTAGAAGTTTTGTACGATTTGCGAGGGCGAGAATCTTATGAGCAAGAGGCAAACCCAGAGAAGAGACATCAGAACGAAGTCATAGGAGGTGAAAGGCTTAGAGACAAAAAGATTATTTAGACAACAGAGAAGCTTGAGAAGAGAAAGGGAGAAAGTGTCCATATAAAAAAAAAGTGTTGAAAAGTATGAATATACAAGAAGAAGATGCTGTAAACCTCTGCTCTATCACTCATTAGTCATATGGCCTCAGCCATATTCTTTGTACCTCAATTTTCCCATCTGGAAATGGAAACAGTAATGACATCCACCCCATAGGGCATTTATGAGGCTCAGACCTCAAAGGTCCATGTGAGAGGTCTAGGACCACATTGCTTGCGGTAAGCAACATTCAGGGAGGTTTGCAGTGTGTGCAGGCTGTATCTCTGACTGAAGCTGGCAGGGAGAGAAATAAACACATCATGAAAGTGTTAGACCAGGTGTCAGAATCCCTCAAGGCCAGGTTTGCATAAAAGATTTACGTAGAGAACATGTGACATATCCTTGCGAGATGGGGTTGTTCCAGTGCATTTAGACTTGAAGGCAAGAAGGTAGACTAATTCTCCCCACACCACTCCCCCGCCAAATGACCTTTCAAGTTCTCCTTCAGCCTTTACTTCCATAAAACATATAATTGCCCTTTCTGGCAGTTCCTCGAAAAGTGCTTTTCCCAACCCTTCTGGGCTGCCTTGGACGGAAAGTGCCCCGGGGTTCTCAGAGACTTAACACCCCGCCTCGTGAACATGAGCGAGATTATTGTCTCCCAGCAGCTCTTTTCACATGTGATAAGCTTGGCAAGCTGCCCTGCGAAGTGTCAAGCCCTGAATGTTTTTGTTTTTGCCCTGGTGGTCCTGAGGAGTTACTGGAATCCTTCTGGGGATCTGTTTTGTATCAAACTGTTGGCCGATGGTGACGTTGAGAAGAAGCAGGTAGAGACAGAGAGGGGGCTCTGGACTGCATCGCGTTTCATGCTGATAGCAGACTCCCTGTCTGCCCTCGCTGCCTCCAAGCTGCCTGCAGTCTCTGCTTCCTTCGCTCCGTGCTTCTCAGTGTTACAGGCGATCTTTTGTGTGTGTGTCTCCCCCGCTGCCCTTTCCCTCCTCAGAGAGGCTTGTCAGAACGCCTTATCTGCTGACGACGAAAGGAATTTCTCCTGCGCGGGCGGGACCCCGCTAATGCAACCCTGGCCAGCACGCCAGGTCACCAAGTGAAGGGAGCCCCCAAAGGCAAAGTGCAGGGGAAATGTCAGGACGGCTGTGGTGCCAGGAAGTGCCGTCAGCAGGCTTTTTCCTGCAAGCAGAGCGGGAGGTGAGGCTGAGAGAACCAGTCGTGGGTGAGTTTACTCTGATGGGAGATGCCACACCAGCTAACATTGACTTTGGCAGTCACAGCATTCATTCCACATGGAGCTTTGAAAGCATGTGTTTAGGAGCCTGGCGGCATTTTAGAGCCAAATGAGAATCACTGCTGCTGCTTCTTCATACAGGATTTTTTTTTCCCCATTATTTGAACTGAGATTCATTTTCTTAATCTCCTCCAAACCTCAACCATCTGAAAAAAAAAAGAAAGTCCCTCAGTCATATCCACCTCTTTGCGACCCCATCGACTAAACATTCCTTAGAATTCTCCAAGCCAGAACACTGGAGTGGGTAGCTGTTCCCTTCTCCAGGAGATCTTACCAACCCAGGGGTTGAACCCAGGTCTCTTGCATGGCAGGCAGATTCTTTTCCAGCTGAGCCACCAGGGAAGCCCCAACCATCTGAAACTTTTTCCAATTACCAAAAACAAAGGACATGGGCTGTTATATCCATTAACATAAACACTCCATGATGCCCAGTTAGGAAGCTCTCACAAGGGCCTGTAAGGGGCGAGGACTCATTTAATATACAGCGAGTGAGTGGATCCTCCTTTTTCTGGGGCGCTCTGGTGTAAATGGCACCATCGCTAACACAAATCTTGCAAAGCAAACTATGGAAGAAAGAGAGAGAAGGAGGGAGGGAGGGAGGGTGGAAAGAGTCACATAATGTTTATGCTGAATATGAAGTCGGGGTTGGAGAGGGGAGATGTAAGCGCCAGAGGTCTGGGATGGGTGGTCATTTAGTAATTCTGCTGAGATGTCCATTATGCCTGTGACCTTCCAGTGATGACTAAGACCACACAAGTTAAGGATGTGCAAGAACAGACCCTTCTAAACACACCACAGTCTGGGAGAAAAACTGCTTGGTGTGCAATATTAGAGCATAGGGCCTAAAGTCAAGAAAGTTAGGTTTAAGTCCCAACACTGTTTCTTGCTCTGCGACCAGCTTCACTGAATCATTTGAGCCTCCATATCCTCATCTGCAAAATGTATCTAGGAATAATAGCTAATTTACTTTGTAAAGAGGGGCTATACAACTTTTTCTTTTAACTTTAAAGTTGTTCAACCCAATCTCTCATTTTATGGAAGGACTTTAGCACACATATTCTTGATTCAAAAAAGTTTATTAATTTCTTTGAAAAAGGCTGTTTAATAAATCAAACTTCTGGAAGACATAATCCTTACCAATTTTCATTTTAGGAAATAGAAAATTCTTTGCAAGAATTTTACTTGTTTAGAAAGAGTCGCTCTTCTAAAGCCAGTCATTTTTAGTCTCTTGATGTGTTGTCAACCAAACAGAGTGGAGGAAATATAATTGTATTTGAATGGCATAATGGTCTCATTGTGTGATTAGGAATTTAGTAAGTGAGAGGCAGTCTAACAGGCATCTTAGCCTAAATTAAAGTCCATCTATCTCTGTTCATTACACTCAGAATTGTACCCTTTTGGGGAGTGGGATGGGGGGGGTGGTGACGAAAAGACAGGATTCTAGGCTTGTGCTCCCTTCCACGTCCCATACTTTTAAATCTGACCCTGCATTCGTTAGCAGACTTTGGAGTCACCAGTTTCTTTGTTTCACTAATTCTAAACTCACAGTCTCAGGATTCATCTTACTTAAGAAAGAAAGCATCTTTCTGATGACCAAGTTCTAAATTTCTTTTTGCTCTTTTCTGTCAACTCTCTCCCTAAAGTCCTGATGCTGGCCCCGGTCCTTTGATTATTATCTTCTGGGATGCTATAAAGACATTTCATCTTGCATCTTTGCCGGTGATGATCTATTTCAATTCAACTTTTAGCAGCTTTGGGGGCTTTTTCTGCTTCTTAGTCTCCTGACCATGCCTGCTTCACTGAGACAAATGCAGTTGTGATGCCGGAACTGGCCAGCTCTGCTTTGTCCTGGTTCACTCTTACAATTAATGTGCTGATAGCCAAAATGCTCCAGACGTGACACATGACAACGGTAGTCTACTCAATGGTAAATAATCCATAGTCAATGGAGGTGTACTGAAGAAGACAGATTTTCTCAGAAGCATAGAGTCGCATAATGTTTATGCTGAAACAGATCTTACAGATCTCTTCCAACCATCTCATTTTACAGACAAGGAAACTGAACTCTAAAGAGAGGAAGAGTCTGGCAGAGGTTGTAGATAAGAGTTATTTATGCCCTTTAAAAGTAAATTTGGTACTTAAGCCACTAATTTGAGAAAAAACAGATTTTTTACAGGGAAATGAACAGAGGGGAATAAAAAATTGGAACCCATATGGCTGAGAAGGAAGTAGAAAATCTTTGTGTGTGTGGTGGGAGGAAAGCAGAGGAATGTTTAAAAAGGAAATTCATCAGAAAACTGTTAAGAAGGTAAGAATGAAAGCTAAAGGGTTTTATAGATTAACTGGGGCAGGAACTGAAAGGAACAATTTTAGAAATTGTGTTGGCTGAACACCTTGTAAAGCCAATGATGAAAAGGATATTTTTAGGGATAAGGAAAAGAATGATCTAGAGAAAAGCTCAGGGTGTTAAGGATGGCTTAAAAGAATAATTTGGGTGAAATCTTGGAAATGGCTGCTCTTTCCTTAAGGGAATTAGAGGTATCAGAGACACAGCTTAGCTTGGTGCAGAAATAGTGTGGGAATAGGCTGTAATCAGACTTCTTTAAACAAGGCAGAGATAACTAGGCATGGTTTGCAGATCTGTAACAATGTGAAACCCAAGCTTCCACATTCTCAGATTAAGGTAAATCTGACATCTTAAATGGCTGGCTGAGTGTGAGATTTTGATGACCACACTTTTTTTGTGTAGACTGTGTTTTTTCACTCTTTGAAGTTGTTGGAGTTTGTTATTCAGTCACTAGATAAGTCTTGTCCGACTCTTTACCACCCATGGACTGTAGCATGCCAGGCTCCCCTATCTTCCACTATCTCCTGGAATTTGCTCAAATTCAAGTCCATTAAGTCCATGATGCTATCAAACCATCTCATCCTCTCTTCTCCTTTTACTTTGAATCTTTCCCAGCAGTAGAGTCTCTTCCAATGAGTCAGCTCTTTGCATCAGATGGCCAAAGTATTGAAGCCTTCCAATGATTAATCAAACTTTATCTGCTTTAGGGTTGGCTGGTTTGATGATTGGATCTCCTTGCAGTCCAAAGGACTCTCAAGTGTCTTCTCTAACGCCACAGTTTGAAACGCATCAATTCTTCGGCCCTTAGCCTTCGTTATGGTCCAACTCTCACATCCATACATGACTACTGAAAAAAACCATAGCTTTGACTATAGGCACCTTTGTTGGCAAAGTGATGTCTCTGCTTTTTAATATGCTGCCTAGGTTGATCATAGTTTTCCTTCCAAGGAGCAAGCATCTTTTAATTTTATGGCTGCAGTCACCAACCACAGTGATTTTGAAGCCCAAGAAAATAAAATCTGTCACGGCTTCTACTTTTTCCCTTTCTATTTGCCATGAAGTGATGGGGCCAGATGCCATGATCTTAGTTTTTAGAATGTTTATTTTTAAGCCAGCTTTTTCACTATCATCTTTCACCCTCATCAAGAGGCACTTAGTTTCTCTCCACTTTCTGCCATTAGAGTGGTATCATCTGCATATCTGAAGTTGTTGATGTTTCTCCCGGCAATCTTGATTTCAGCTTGTGATTTACCCAGCCCAGCATTTCTCATGATGTGATCTGCATGTAAGTTACATAAGCAAGGTTGTTGGAGTTTACTCAGTAGCAAATATGACAACAATAAAGAATCATTTGAGTGTTTACTATGAGTGAAAACAACATCAACAATTGGGGGTCTAAATTTGCTTTTAATAATGCCAGTACCAAGGAACCATGGTAGGCGACTTCAAGGTTATGTTGACAAGGCTGATGCCTCACCTGCTTCGGAGATGTACGTACTTTGGGGGAAAGAATGTACGGAAATCACCTACGCTCCTTATTGAGCATAGGAGACCACAGAGTGTCCAAATATTAGTAAGTAAAATCGGGTGAGTTTACTGCTGCCTCTGAGTACCAAATAGCATCTTAGACTGCAGAGCTGCTCTCTACCTCAACATGGAAGCTCTGGGGACTTTTGGATAAAGCAGGATCACCATGAAGGTGAGGCTGCTAATTTAGTCCTCGGGCATCATTTGTTTAAAAAAAAAATAGAAATAAAAAAATCTAATAGGTAAGATCATATCACAACAAATTATAGACAGAAGGAGCAATTTTTAGAAAGAGGAATTTCATCCATAATAACTATGTTGAAATCTCCACAAAACAGTCAGCAAAACAAGGGAAAAGATAGGCTAGAGATATGAAGATGAATTATTCAGATTTACCAAGTGTCACTCAAGCTGTTCTGTTTTGAAGATTCTCTCATTAATTTATTCACTTAGTTAATCATTAAACATCTACAAGGTGTTTGACAGGACAAAATAGCAGGACAATGTGTTTAGCCTCAAGAAAACTAAACCTCTGGCAGCAAAAACTCTTTTCACATAAATATCTATGGTGTAATACATGTTGTGGTGAGGTTGTAATCGACATAGAGAAGAGGAAATAAGGTGAGAGCCATCCCACAAGGAGGTGACTTTTAAAGTAGAACTTAATGGAGAGAGGAATATTTGCAAGTCGAGAGAGGAAAGACATTCCAAATAGGTCCGCATACAAACTCATAAAGATATGAGTGTATTTCCAACTCACATATACATGAGAACGTAAGACAACAGAGATGCCAAGAGAAATTGATGGGGATAGTGTTAATACATGCTATTAAGAAATAGAATATCCCATGGAAAAAAATAAAACTTAACCCCTATGCACTGTACAGAAGAAAGTAAATTTCCGATGGATAAAAGTTGAAAAGTTTAGAAGTGTTTTTAAATATGTTTATATCCTGAGATAGAATAAAATATTAATGCACACACTATTGAACAAAGCGTAAAGCTGATTACATTCAGACTTAAACCGGTGTTACACAAAAACCACCATAAACAGTGTTTCTCCACAGGTGCTCCACGGTGGGAGAACGCTTTTGCAAATTATATGATAAAACAAGTTACTGTCACAAAATTTTAAAGATACTTACAAAGGAGAAAACCACACACACACACATACACACACACTCCTCAATGGAAAAATAAGTAGCAGGTATAAGTAAGTAATTCACAGAAAAGGGCAAAAATTGTCCTATAAACATATGAAAGTCTGCCTAGCCTCCCTCATAATCTGGGAAAACCACAATTAGATATAGTTTCAGACTTGTTTGGAAAAGCATGAAATGTTTGATAGCAGATGTAAGCACGAGCACAGAACAGTGGAATTCTCATACCCTGGGATGGAGTTAAAAATTATTTGGGGAACAACCTGGCAATGTATGCCAAAACTGAAGACATGTATCTCCTTTACCTCATCGACTTCAACCCTCAGTACGTAACACAGCAAGCTCTAGTGGCAATGCCCAAGGAGATGTGCAAAGAATGCAGATCACAGCCTTTTTGGTTCAAGTGAAAAGCTAAGACAAACAAACAAAAAGTAAAACATAAGTGTTCATTAACAACGGAAAGAGTGTGCCATCCTCAATTATTCATATGAAACTCAAGAATCATCCAAATGGAAACTTTTTCAAAAACCATGATATTTGCAACAGTCCTGTAACTGGTAGAGAGCATTAGTCTGCCTGCCACAGTGCCTGGGTTCCAAAGAAGAGCTCCCTGAGAGAGTCAGGTGAATTCTGCAGTACCTCTCACAACAGCCTGAAAAAGCATGGAGCATCGCTTCCTCCACACCGCTGTTGATCTGTGCAGTCAAAATGCCCATGTAGCTTCAAAAGGAGGGAAAACAGACTCCACATCTTGATGAGGGCATGCAAGATTCTGGAATCAGATTTGGGAACAGAAATACTGCTTTGAACACTTTCGTAAAATGCAACCTTCCACAAATAGGGTCGTAGATGAAAACACTGGCTCTAGTGTCCAAACGCCTGTGGCAAAATCCTGGCTTCTGCTCAGGAGGAACGTAGCATGTCCTTAAAAAACAACTACTTTGCCAATGTCAAGTTTGTTTCATTTGTAAAGAGAGCAGCAGTTGTATGATCCCAGAGGGTAGTTTGGGGGTTAAACAACCTATGATAGATAACCTATGCAGAATACTTAGCATGCTGCCTAGCTCATACAAGAACTCAAAAAATGGAGCTGCCAACCAGCTGTAAGAATTTAGAGAAGTTTCTCAACCACTTAGAAACTCAGTTTCTTCATATGCAAAACAGTGATGAGAGTACTTACTTCTTAGGATTGTTTTGGAGATTAAATAAGTTTAAGTATGGTTAATAGATAGTAAGAAATATTACACATATATCATAATTATATACATTTACACTTAGAATTGGACTTCCCTGGTGGCTCAGACAGTAAAGCGTCTGCCTACCATGCGGGAGACTTTGGTTCGATTCCTGGGTTGGGAAGATCTCCTGGAGAAGGAAACGGCAACTCACTCCAGTACTCTTGCCTGGAAAATCCCATGGAGAGAGGAGCCTGGTAGGCTACAGTCCGTGGGGTCGCAAAGAGTCGGACATCACTGTGCGACTCCACTCACACTTAGAATTACATATATTACTGTGTGTTAGTCACTCAGTTGTGTCTGTCTGTTTGTAACCCTGTGGACTGTAGCCCACCAGGCTCCTCTCTCCATGGAATTATCCAGGCAAGAATACTGGAGTGAGTAGCCAGTCCCTTCTCCAGGGGATCTTCCTGACTCCAGGATCCAACCCAGGTCTCCTGCATTGCAGGTGGATAGTTTTTACCATCTGAGCCACCAGGGGAGTCATTTAACTATACAAATAATTATAATAATTGAGTATAATAGATTTTAACAAATCAGTCCCCTGAGAAAACAACCTCACATTACAAAAAAAGGGAATTCAAACTAATAGACCATGTGTGTGGAGCAATGAAGAACTTCAAGCTTATTAAATTTAAGTGTTTAGTTAGATTTTTCCAATATGCACCACAATGGAAATGATCAACTAAAATAATATAGCAATGTAGCAGGATAAACAAACGTGTGCTCTGATTCCTCATAAAGGACACCGGGGGCTGCTGGATATGATCTGAACAGCAATACTGGTAAAGCAATGGAGCCACAAAGAAAAGAAGAAAAATGGTCACTCTGAGGCTTTGATGATCTTTATCCAGTCCAGGCTGTAAAGAACTCCGAGAAATTGTCTAAACTCTGAACCCAGCCAAGACTGCTTGGAGCAATGCCTTAATTACATTCTGATTAGAATGACACTGCCTAGAAACAGACTCCAAATTAAGTGATTTTTGTTCTGCACGGCCTTCTAATACGGCTATCTATGATGCATATAAGCACGTGAAATAAAAGATGCACGGCCTTTGAAATTTCTAAAATGCCTCTTCAGGGCACGGTGGTGTCACCAGCAAATCCGCTTCCCATCAGGTCAGCTTCATGGGCATGTAACCGTGGTCCACAGAAGGATGGGGCTGGGACCTGTGTTCAACAGTCACTGCCTTGGAATTACTGAGCGTTTCGTCTTTGCATCTGAGTTTGTAGGTGGAGTCTGGTGGGACCATGGCAGCTGGGGTGGTGCTGTGTGCTGAGGGTCTCAGCTGACACCTGGTGTGGCCTCCTGGGGCCTCTCCACCTCCCAGGTAGGGGCTCTTGGCAGCCCCATCCCCACTCTCTGGGCCTTGAGTCCGCCATACGTCACCTTCCTGCCCTGCTACCATCGCCACCTTCAACCAGTGGCAGGGTGGAGGAAGGCCTAGGCTCTACCAGCGCCCTCCACCCTTGGGAGGGCCCGGGATGTGATGGGGAAGTTTGGGATTAGGCATGTCTGCAGCTCGCTAGCCTGAGGGCAGGGTGTCATGTGACAAGTGACGGGTTGCAGGGACAGGGGCTCTCTTATCCGTTTCTGGTCACTGTACCCAGGATGTCCTTCCATGGAGGTTGGAGTCCCTTAGGATCACCTGTCTCCCATGGCTGGGGAGCTAGCAGGGAAGAGGGAGATTGATACACTGGTCTGGTGGCTCAGACTGAGACCTCAGCTGCCTGTGAAGATCTGCACTGACCCTGTTTTTCATTCAACTGCTTAAGGGAGTTTAACTAAACATTAGAATTTTAATGAAAACACCGTCCAGACAGTGATCTTGGTAGAAAAGAAAAAAAAAAAAAATAGTACTTCTAGCAGCACTTTTTCCCCTAAATTTTGAACAAAAAGCCCCAAACTTCTGTCTTGCATCGGGCCCGGCAAACTCTAGCCATTCCTACTTCTGGTAGATGACAGACTTTCCTGAGCAGTGGTGGGAGTGAAGAACACAACAGGGGAGGCTTGCTCTCCCTACTTCAGAGGAGGTGTTTTGCTGGTCGGAATGATAACAATTTCTGAAGTAAATCAAATATGACTTCAATAATGATCTCCATCAGCTTTCTCAAAAAAGTCCTTTTGATGGCTGTTGGTCGATGGTTTTCAATTAAATTTCCATTCTGATTCGTTTCTGTGATTGGTTCTTGGCACTTTGAAAGCAGACATGTAATTAGTTATAACTCCATTGTGATTTTTTGGATGTTTAAGAGTGCTGCTTACTTTTGACTGTTTATCTTTATGTTTTCTCCTCTTTGGTACCTCTTGTTTATCTTGTTGCAGCATTGATAATGATAGTCCAGCTCATATGTAGGTGAAGCAGTTAAATTTGTAGAATTCCACAAAGTAACCCAACATCTGCCCCTCCCCCAAAATATTCTACTATACCTCCATTAAGGGCCTGAGTCTTTGATTACAGAGTGGCCCCTGGTTATCATAAATGGTCTCCTCCTTTATGACTTCAAAGGATAGAGTGCCACATGAGTTGCTTTCTACAGGATTTTCGTCTCAAAAACCTATGACTCAGCTGAGTTGTAATGAAATTTCCCTAAAAGGAATTTTCTCCCAGATGTATTTTTTTTCCCTCAGATTGAATTTCTGCAGTTAATAAATATCATGAGATTTTAAATACCGTGATATTAAATACCTTCCACTTGTATTTCTGGTTCTTAAAAAATCTTAGCAAAGTTTGCTTATTAAAGTAACTTTGTTTTTGTCTTCTTTCTTTCTTTACCGTATTAGCCATAGGCTTTAATGAAGGGGTTACAGGGGAATCATATATTTGAACTAAACATGCTGGAAAACTTTATTTTTAAACTGCAGATTTTATTTTCTTTAACCAGTCAGTGGTTGCAATGGAAAAGTTAGTAACCTGCTGAAATAGAAGAGGAAGAGCAAGCTGACAGGATTTGCTGATAGATTAAACAAGAGGGATAAGAAAAACAAAGGGATATAAGGAGGATTCATAGGTATTAGGCCTGAGCAGCTTGAGCTGATAATGGTGCCATTCCCCTGGGTGGAGAAAACTGGTAGGAGCTGGTTTGGTGTAGGGCTCTGCTTCAGACATGGTGAGCTTGAGATGTCCTTTAATACTAAGTGGAGAAGTCAAAGATGCAAGTCTGAATCAAAGTGAAGATCACATGTAATACATAAATATGGAGCTAACAGCCCTTAGGTTTTATGCAAAGTCCTAAATGCTGATGGGATTACCTGAAGTCCTTGCTCTTGAAGGAAATAGAAGTTCTGGGCTTGTGTTCTGAGGCATCTTAAAATCTCATAGGAGAATGAGCAAAGGTGACTACAAAGAGTTCTCTGAGAAGTTGGATGAAAACAAAGAGTCTGCTGGGTCACCCAAGCCAACCGAAGAAGGTATATCAATGTGTCAAATCTGAGGAGGAGCCAAGAAAGCTGAGGGAAGAAACGGCACCATGTCAGGTGGCTCAGATGGCCAAGTATCTGCCTGCACTGCGGGAGGCCTGGCTTCCATCCCTGGGTCAGGAAGATCCCCTGGAGAAGGGCAGGGCCACCCACTCCAGTATTCTTGCCTGGAGAATCCCAGGGACAGAGGTGGGCTACAGTCCATGGGGTCGCAAAGAGTCGGACACATCTGAGTGACTGACACTTTACTTTTTTTAGAAAAGAAACTTAACTGGAAAATTTGAGAAGAATATATACACAACTCTTTCAAAAAATTTTTCTGTTAAGGGAACAAAAATGTTAATGCTAACAGGCATTGAATTCAATTGTGTTAGCTATTACACACACAAATAAAAGTAGCTTTTACAGACTGAATTGTGTTCCCCCAGATTCATATGTTGAAGTCCGAAGCCCCAGTATGAGTGTATTTGGAAACATAATCTTCTAAGGAGGTAATTCAGATTAAGTGAGGTCACAAGAGCAAAGCTCTTATTCTATAAGAATGGTGTCCTTGTCCTTGAGAATTCTCTCCCTATGTGTACACATGCAGGATAGGCTGTGAGGACACAGTGAGAAGGAAAGAATTCTGCAAGCCAGGAAGAGGGGGTTCATCAGAAGTCAACCCTGATGGCACTTTGGACTTGGACTTCTAGCTTCCAGAACTGTAAGAAAAAGAATGTCTGTTGTTTATTCCCCCCAGTCTGCAGTATCTTATTATGGCAGACAAAACTAATATAGTAGCTTACACAGTATACTTATAAAGTCTTGTTTAAAATTATTTTTTACTGGTTTCATATCCAAAACATTTTTCACTTTTATGCTGATCAGTTTCAACCAACTCATCCTCTAGATCACCCCCTATTTCCACAAATGTACTAACGTTTAGCCATTTAGTCAGGTCAACATTTTCAGAGCCATCCTTGGTTCAGTTCAGTTCAGTTCAGTTCAGTCGCTCAGTCGTGTCTGACTCTTTGCGACCCCATACTCTCTCTTATAAACCACATGAAATCCATTTAAAAAAACCACACTAGTTCTACCTTCTAAATGTATTCCAAATTTAACCACTGCTTTTCTCCTTCACTTTCATTTCTTTAGGTTTAGCTATGATTACCTGTCAGCTATAAAACCCTTTTAACTAGTGCCCCATATTCCACTTAAGCACCACTGATGTCTGTTCTCCTGTAGGAACCCAAATATTTCATCTAAAATATGAACCAAGTCTTGCCTTAACCTCTGCTCTCAACATTTAAGTGGTTTTCCCTTTTCACAGAATAAAATCCAAAGTTCTTTTCATAGCCACAAGTCTGCCATAATCTGCCCCTTGGCTATTTCTCTGTATCAGGTAAATATTTTTATACGACAAACAACCTGAAAACTTAATAGCTTAAAATAATACTTATTATCACTTAAATGTCTGTGGCCTGGCTAAGAGTTAACCAGTCCAGGCTGGGCTTAACTGCTTGACTAAATGACTCTGCTCCTGTATTTACTAGAAGGTCAGCCCAAGCTACTCATCTCACCACACTAACAGATGTGCAGAAGGAAAAAACAAGCAGAGACTCATAAGGCTTAGATTCAGAACTGGTGTATTGTCACTTCTACTTTGTTCTATTGACCAAAAGCAAGTCATATGGCTAAATGCAAAAATCTCTCTAGAGGAAGAAATTGCAATACCACACAGCACAAGATATGCATATAAGAAGGAATAAGGATTGTGTTAGATAACACCATCTACCACACACTCCGATCCATTTTCCTGGCTTTCTTTCTTTCGCTCACTTGACTTCAAGGCTCACATTTTCCAATCAAGCTACCATCTCAAGGCCTTTGAACTTGTGCCTCCTTCTGCTTGGGATACTCTTTGTGTAGATTATCATATGACTTTTGCTGTTTCAGCTTCCCAGATAGCGCTAATGGTAAAGAATCCACCTGCCAATGCAGGAGATGCAAGAGACGCAGGCTCAATCCCTGGGTTGGGAAGATGCCTTGGAGAAGGAAATGGCAACCCACTCCA
This sequence comes from Dama dama, assembly GCF_033118175.1. Taxonomy (NCBI): domain Eukaryota; kingdom Metazoa; phylum Chordata; class Mammalia; order Artiodactyla; family Cervidae; genus Dama; species Dama dama. Next base: position 69,493,785 of record NC_083701.1, read on the forward strand.
GAATTCTTTCCTGGAAAATTCCATGGACAGAGGAGTCTGGCGGGCTGTAGTCCATGGGGCCTCAGAGAATCAGTTATGACTCAGTGAGATCTTAAATTTCTTCTCTTAATTCAGATCTCTGCCAAAATATAATACTCTCAAAGTTTCCCATGACTAGGAGTTAGCAAATTATGACCCAATTCTTGCCCACTGTCTCTTTTTATAATTAAGTTTTATTGGAACACAGTCATGCCCAATCATTGATTTATTATCAATGACTGGTTACACACCGTAATGGCAGAGTTCAGTAGTTAGTCTGTCTCAGAAACTATGCTAGAAATCTTAAAAATATACTTATTATCTTGCCTTTTCTAGAAAAAGTTTGCCAAATCCCTGCTCTGTCCCATTTAGCTTGCTTTATTTTTCTTCTTGTTAATTATTATATAATATTAACTTATATTTATTTACCTGTTTATGATTGAACTCCTTCACTAGTGTATAAGCTTTGCTGGGAAGAATTTTGTCATAGTTACTGCTGTATTGATAGTTCTAGAATTGTACCACATAGTCAGACCCATATTCTCATCTCCTTTAAGTCCTTGTGTTAATGCACTTCCCAGAAAGGTCTCTCTTGACGATCACACCACCCCTAGGCCCTCCTCCTCTGCCCTATACATTGTCTTTATTTTACAGAACTTAATTACCTTCTTATATATTGCCTCACTTTACTGCTAATGTCTGACTTCTCAGGAAAATGCTAACTTCCTAGGGACAGAAATCTGTATCTGAAATACTTCCTTGATTCAAAGCCAGGCATATAAGAACTGCTCAACCCATATCTGTTGAATAATTGAGCAAATGAAGATAACTTCTTAGGAATCAAGTTAAAATTTTTAAATTTCAGCGAATAAAATGGTAGGAAAATAAAACGGTGATTTTCTTCAGAGGTTAGGAGGATTCTTGAGAAAAACCTCTAAATGAGACTCAAGTAAGTCCTCCAGCCCTCCTATGTAATGAGGCTTCTTTGTCATAGAACATATGAGCCTAACGGCACATGGATCTGACTTAAGTTGTTAGGGCCCTTTCTGAAAGGCATGCTGCCCATCACCATCAGCGAGAATGGAAAACAACACCAGATACCCTTATTTAAAGCCCCTCTATTTAGATAACCTGCTTACTTTGCTGTTTAGTCACGAAATTGTGTCCAGCTCTTTGTGACCCCATGGACTGTAGCCTGCCAGGCTCTCTGTTCATGGGATTTCCCAGGCAAGAATAATGGAGTGGGTTGCCATTTCCTCCTCCAGGGGATCTTCCCTAGCCAGGGGTCGAACCCATATCTCCTGCATTGGCAGATGGATTCTTTATCACTGAGCTGCCAAGGGAGCCCACCCTGCTTACTAGCTCTCCTTAGTTGGCATATTTCAGAGAAGAAGAAACTTCCTTTTGTACTTCAAGGTAGAGGAAAATTGTAATAGAATTTCATCCAAGATTTATGTCTCCAGGGAAATAATAACAAAACTGGGGGAGGTCAGAATACTCCTCTGCCCTTGTTAAAATATTGGACAGCCATGAGAACAACTTTTCAGCATTTTCTATGGTCTCGTTCCTCACTCTTAGAGTGAGCAAAGCTAGCTGTGGAGTGAGGATCATTCAGAAAATGAAGATTTTTGCCTTCAGGAGAATGGAAGCAGTTCAGGTAATACCTATGTTTATGGAGATGAGTTGGAGTGAAAGGAGGGTTGTCACTGATTTGCAGAGGCTTCAGTGGGGGGAATATCGAGGAGCAACTGCCTTGTATCCAGATGCCCAGTAGATTTGGCCCATTTCCCAAAGGTGAGAGAAAGAAGAGAAGATGGAAAGGCTTGGGTCACACAGTCTGGTGGAGTAAATAGCCACGTGGTAAGCAAATTATTGACAGTGTTTTTATCATTCCTGCTTTAGCAGATGCATCTTATACTCTGCCGTATCCATTTGCCCTTAATGCTTCGAGGTGCAGCAACACGGCTTCTAATTGCAGGACCTGAATGTTATGACCAACCTAAACAGCATATTAAAAAGCAGAGACATTACTTTGACAACAAAGGTCTGTCTAGTTGAGGCTATGGTTTTTCCAGTGGTCATGTATGGATGTAAGAGTTGGACTCTAAAGAAAGCTGAGTGTCAAAGAATTGATGCTTTTGAACTGTGGTGTTGGAGAAGACTCTTGAGAGCCCCTTGGACTGCAAGGAGGTCCAACCAGTCCATCCTAAAGGAAATCAGTCCTTAATATTCATTAGAAGGACTGATGTTGAAGCTGAAACTCCAATAGTTTGGCCACCTGATGCGGAGAGCTGACTCATTTGAAAAGACCCTGATTCTGGGAAAGATTAAGGGCAGGAGGGAAAGGGGACGATAGAGGATGAGATGGTTGGATGGCATCACCGACTCAATGGACATGGGTTTGGGTGGACTCCGGGAGTTGGTGATGGACAGGGAGGCCTGACGTGCTGCAGTTCATGGGGTCGCAAAGAGTCAGACACGACTGAGCGACTGAAATGAACTGAACTGAACTGATCTTCTTTGCCTGACATGTTTCTCCTGCTATAAGAATCTGCTTGGCCACTGGCACAGACCAGAAGTGCATGGGAATTAAATCCCCAGGAGCAACCCTTAAGCAATTACTGACAAAAGCTGGTTCGTAAATACCCTAACTCCCTCACCTCCCCACCCCCACCCCAGTAGGTTAACACCAGGGCTGTGTATTTAACAAGGACCTCCAGAGTGTTCCCAGTGAGATCAAGCCACTGTCCCTGCTTTGGTGACATTTACTGGCTGTCTTCACTTTCCTGTCTTGCCTCATCGGCACCCACCACTCAAGGCCCAGATAAACTGCTTGTTCTCAAGTTATGGTGTCAAGGTCTGCTTCTAGGCAAAACCTCAACTCAGAAACATGCCTTTCCAATTCATACTTAATGTTAATTCCCTAGTCAAACTTAAATGTGATGATCTTTGGTTTCAGATATTGGGGGAATGTGTTCACCTTAAAAGCTACATCTTATCCTTCAGTAGTAAACCTTTAGGAAAATTTAGAATTAATCTTTTAGTAGCTTTCTTATTATTGTTACCAGTGAACATGCTGTGGCAACCTGAAAGAACTAACAAAATGTTTATAAGTTCATTGATATTTAGATTTTTATACAATAAAATATTTTGAAATCTGATAGTCTTTTTATAAAACCCGAGGCCTTTGTTTCATACATGGAAACATTTTAGATGGTACAAAGTTTGCGAAGAGACTTACCAAAGGTCTCACTGCTATTTGGCTTTACAGGTGAAACCACAGGTTAAATTCAGATCTTCCTATAGAATTAACTAGTATAATGCCTAGGCAAGTGCTCTGTGCTCATCCTTCTCTTCTAGGGTTTTCCAGTTGTGCCTGTTTTGACTATCTTGTAAAGCATGTATTTCTGCTTGGTTTGGGAGAGGGAAGTCTGTCTTGATTTCTGTCTTCCTTACAAACAGGCGAGTACTAGCTGCTTAACACAGAGCAGGCCTCTTTTTTGCAATTTCTGTTTACCTGAATACCCAGGGTTGTTCCTTTCAGGAAAGAGGAAATGTCCTTATTTTCTCTCTCTGCCAATTTCTGCAGCCACCAGCTGCAGAAGCAGTCATCCTCGTGTTGTAGCAGAATTAATAATTTGCCTCCTGGGACTCATGAGAGACTCCTCTTGCCACCTAGATCAGTGCATATGGCTGATGCACTTGCATGTTCTTGCTCCATCCTTGCATTAGGCTCGGTTGTTAGACCTCTCCAGAGACAATAAAGCCCACCCACCCATGGGCCTGGACCCTGTGGCAGCTCTCACCCAGAAGTATAGGTGTAGATGTGTCCATGTGCTGCCAACGGAAGGCCCAGGCAGCTGCTGTGGCCTCATCCGGAAGAACCCCAGGCTGCCCGGCCTCCTGTATTGGCCGGAGTCAGACTTCATCCAGCTCGGCCTGGCCACCATCATCCCTGCCTCAGTGGGAGACTCAGGGACTTTCACACAACAGGCTGCCCTACTGAGCTCACAGGGATTCTGGCTTCCCAGAGGGCTGGTTAACCCAATCCAAAGTACTACTCCCATGAGTTTTGAGTAAAAAGAGTTTTTTGTGGGCAGTCCTTTGAAAGAGGCATTGAGCACAAGCATTCTGCTCATTCTAGAGACAGAGCATCAAAGCAGAGAGTTTAATGATGTTCCTAGAATTAATTATGTTACCATGAGTAGATTTGAAAAATATAAAATCTAACCTCTTAATTTCATTTTACCTGGAGTCTTTTTTTTTTTACTACTGTGTCCTTTTTTGTTTGTTTTTTACCCAAGTTTATTTATAGGGAGATGTATAATGGTTAATTTCTTCCTAGAGAATAATTCATTCAGGGCAGTAGATGCTGCATACATCTGCGAGGCTTTTAAGTATCTCATGCATTATGTGGCCCAAATGGCTACATTAGAAAAAAAAAATCCCAATTAGTGAAATTTAAATATGGAATTTCTTTGAATTGCATTTCTCCTTTCATATGTTACAACATTCTGATCAATGGCACCGAAAAGCAAGAGGTTTCTCTTATTGCTATATATTTTTATTTTCCTCCAAATATCAATGCCACATCAACTGTTAATCTGAAAAACCTCATTTAATGTCAGCTTGCTCACAGTTATGAAAATTCAGGTAATGTATTCCTGTTACTAATTGTATTTGAGAAAGTGTTATTAATTTCATATATCAAGTTCGCAGTGGCCATCTGTTCCCTCCGAACTGCTGCTTCTCCCTCCATCTGCCCTGTTTTTCTTCTGCTAATCGGGTGGCAAGGGCTCAGATGATCGGGAAGTTTCTCTCTGACTTTTGATTTGTCACTCATCATCAAGCCAGCTGTGCATTTGTAACAGACTCCTCCGACGGGTGGTGGTGAATTTAAATCTGTCTGGTTTTCTTTCTTTTTTTTTTTTTTTAATAAAACTTTTTTTGTCAAAAAATGTTTAAAGGAAGCCAGATTGTATTTTCTACACTGTAAAATGTGCTTTGCTGCCACTAATTTGGCTGCATCTGCACCCTCATGAATATAGATGAAGGTACATGGCCAGGATATTATTAGGGACTGCAGCAAGCAGGGAAGAATTTTAAATGCAGCAAGATACCATAGTTTAGATTACTGAGAACATTAGGACAAACTAACAAGAAACTGCTGACATTTGCTAGCTTTAAGTTCAAGATGAGTTTTTGAATCTTAAACACAAAGATTCTTCTTTGAATATTTTTGCTGGTGTATGACTGGGCCAGGGAAAGAAAGAGGTTATGAGGAAGATTCTAGGAGGACATTTTAAAACTAGAAAGTTTTCATTTCAAATTTCTTCACCTTCTCTCCCATGAGTCATGAACTAGAGTCAGTGTGCAGATGACTTGTTTGAGGTATCTCATAACTGAGCAGGACATTAGCTAACATCATGACTTTTAAGTAACTTGGGCATTCTGTGGGAAAGATATTCCAGACTTGGGGATGTGAAGATTAACTTAAAATACAAATTATTATTGTTTGTGATTATTTATTGTATTTTTAGTGCTCATAACAGGTTATTCATAATAAATGTTTATGAAAATCTCTTTCAACTCTTCTGATAACCACTTTTACCAAAGTCCTATAGATAACAACAGTACTCAGATGTTAATGATGACTGAAGTGTTATTTTGCCTTCAAAATGATTCAGGATAACTCGATAGAAAAAATATTGAACTTGTATTCAATAAACATGTACCACGAATGCATATTTAGGAACAGAAAGGAAATCAAACTATGGGACAATAACTGTCCTCAGGCAACCTATACTGTATATGAAGCACTCTATTACATTTCCAGGTGTAGTTAGTAGTGAATAGTAAGGGAATAACTGCCAAAGAAAAACACATACAAATCTTAAGAATAAACATTTTTAATTTCATTAGCTCTAAAACAAAGCAAAGGCTTCTAATATTGATTACATGCTTAGTTAATATTTCTACATTAGAAATGAAACTTCTTCAATTTTTTTTTCCTCTTCATAGCACTTCAGTTTCAAAAAGGATTGTCACCCTTCAGTTCAGTTGCTCAGTTGTGTCTGACTCTTTGTGACCCCATGGACTGCAGCATGCCAGGCTTCCCTGTCTATCACCAATTCCTGGAGCTTGCTCAAACTCAGGTCTATCAAGTCAGTGATGCTATCCAACTATCATATCCTCTGTTGTCCCCTTCTCCTCCTGCCTTCAGTCTTTCCCAGCATCAGGGTCTTTTCCAACGAGTCAGTTCTTCGCATCAGGTAGCCAAAGTATTGGAGCTTCAGCTTCAGAATCAGTCCTTCCAAAGAATATTCAGGACCGATTTTCTTTAGGATGGACTGGTTTGATCTCCTTGCAGTCCAAGGGACTCTCAAGAGTCTTCTCCAACACCACAGTTCAAAACCATCAATTCTTTGACACTCAGCTTTCTTTATAGTCCAACTCTTATATCCATACATGACTACTGGAAAAGCCATAGCTTTGACTAGATGAACCTTTGTCAGCAAAGTAAGGTCTCTGCTTTTTAATAAGCTGTCTAGGTTGGCCATAGCTTTTCTTCCAAGAAGCAAGTGTCTTTTAATTTCATGGCTGCAGTCACCATCTGCAACGATTTTGGAGCCCAAGAAAATAAACTGTATCACTGTTTCCATTGTTTCCCCATCTATTTGCTATGAAGTGATGGGACTGGATGCCATGATCTTAGTTTTTTGAATGTCGAGTTTTAAGCCAACTTTTTCACTCTCCTCTTTCACTTTCATCAAGAGGCTCTTGCTTTTTTTTTTTTTTTTTAAGGAAACTGCTCAAAATAGTACAGTTAAGAGAAAACTAGGAATTTACATTGTAAAGGACAAAGAGTCTATACCATAAAACTTCTTATGGGAATTCTGTCCCTGAAAAAGATATGTTGAGTCCTAATCCCCATATCTGTGAATGTGATCTTATTTGGAAATAGGGTCTTTGCATATGTTATCAAGTTAAAGCCAAATTAGGTTGGGCGGTAATCAAATGTACCTGGGGTCTTTATAAGAAGAGAAGAGACACATAGAACATGTGACAATAAAGTCAGGGACTGGATGGTGCATCTAAAGTCAAGGCCACCAAGGATTGCCAGCAGCCACCAGAAGCTAGGAAGAGGCAGAGGATTCTTTTCTAGACCCTTCCAGTCTTCTAGTTCCCCAAACTGTGCAAGAGTCCATTTCTGTTGTTGTAAGCCACCAAGTTTAGGGCAATTTGTTACCACCATTTGAGGAAAGAAATGCAATATCATATGAAATTTAAAAAATAAAAACAAAATGACCAGTTTCTTTTTTTTTTTAATTTTCAAAACTCATGTTTAATTTTAACATAGGGAGTCAAAATCTTTATGTTTCTCAGCATCGTGAAGTAGAGCACCCACAGACATTTTAAAATTTTCAAAATCATTCTCCTCTGAAAATATTATTTTTATCACAATAAAATAATTGTAAAATTGTCAAGTAGTTTCAAGTTCCCATAGTGACATGAGATGTAAATTACTTCAAGAAGCAATAAGAAACTAATTTTTTTGTGTTACCATAACTTATTTAACCTCTTCTGTTGTTTAAGTGATTTTTTTTTTTTTTAGTTTCCCCCACGTATTTTTACTAGGGATGCTACTACCAAGGCAGAATCTAGTTCTAATTTTTTTTACACATCTTTTGATATCCTTTATGAAAAACAACTTTGCATCTCTGTTTCTTTACTTTAGAAAGAAATGAGATGTCAATATATACCTCCTCAAAAGAATTGATTGTTTCCAGACCTGCCCAAATCTTTAAGAACAAAAAAAAAAAAAAAGAAAGAAAGAAAACTTAATCTAAACATCTTCCTTGCCTCTTGTTAGGTCTGTTCCCACATCTTTCTCTTTATGCCCATCAAAAAGTCCTCAGAGACCCTGTGATAGCCTCTCCCCTTATCATCAGCTAGGTTTAGATGTTTTCCAATTCATTCAGATCAGTTTTTTAAACTATTTTTTAATTGAAGTACAGTTAATATACAATGTTATATTAGTTTCAGGTGAAGGGCAAAGTGATGGTTTTATATTCAGCTTTAGAACATAATTAAATTTTTTTTTTCAGATTCTTTTCTGTCATAGGTTATTACAAGGTATTTAATATAGTTCCCTGTGCTAGACCGTAGGTCCTTGTTGTTTATCTGTTTTATGCATAGTAGTGTCTATATGTTAATCTTGAACTGTTGACATCAGTCCTTAGGAGTTCTATAGAGCTGTACTCCTCAACGTTGTCTAAATGTTGCTCTTTCTTTCCCACCTTACTAATTAAAGTGTGGTCCTGGGACCAGAAGCATCAACATCACATGGAAACTTGTTAGAAATGACTAACAGGCCAGGCTCTCAGACCCCAGAATCAGAACAGCGTTTCTGACAGGTTCTCCATGTGAGTCCAACATACCTTTCAGTTTGAGAAACAACTACACAACACATTATTGCTTTTCCCTGTAAATCTACAAAGCAGTATCGTACACAACCTCTTCCTAGTTTGATAACAGTTTCCTTTCCTTTAAATTATATAAACCAAAATCTAGCAACATTTGGAGAATTGGTGTATGAACAAAAAGTAGGGAAAAAGATCGCAAATCATAGATACATGCTACAGCATTTTACCATTGATGTTTTCCTAGCATACTGTGTGGATACCGAGACCTTGGAATATCCTTCATGATAATAATAGAATATATATTTACACAGAAGGAAAGACCAGATCCCTTTAAATGATACTTCTGTTTCCTTTCCCTAGGTAGATAATGAAGTAGATTCACTTTTCCCATGACACAGGGCTGCCTGATATTTTGCTGTGTTACATGACGTGCTTCAGCATGACTAATACATCCCAGCTGGTCTCAACAGCAGGAAAATGTGTCGTGGGGGGCGGTCGGGGCGGGGGGGGCGTGGTGGTGGCATGGTTAGGAAGCTACGCATGTGCAAGGCAGAAGACGCTCTGTTGTGTCTATGATTAGAGTTGGGGGTGGGATGGGAAGAAGGAATGAATGAAAAGGGGGAAAATGAGGAAATCCCAGGAGATCTGGAGACTTGAAATATTTCAAGCTGTCATTTACCTTTGCAAAGTTGTGGTGGGTGACTGTGTTTACAGGCTGTGGATCTGTAAACAGCACATGTGCAAACCGTTAGCTATTGTTTTGAAAATGACAGTATGGCCAATAATTTCAATTTCAGTGTTTGAGCGTGAACCAGATGACGCTATGTTTTATTTAAAACTGGGCCTGTATCATGGAGGGTGGAAACATGTACCTCTTAAACACTTTTATATTGTGTAGTCTGCCATATGTTGCCTGCTTTCAGGTTTTTAAAGTGATGCCTACTGCCTAAAGGTAGCTTGTTTCAGGATTATAATCCGTATCTTGCTTGAGGGCAGAAATGAACCCATTAGTTTAACAGCCCACTAATGGGCTTGGTATAAACGTGTTAATTCTATTCAGTCTTCCTTAAGGGTTAGGTTGAATGGTAGTTTGACAAAAGAGAAAGAAAAGTAGAGAATCACCATGAGAAGTATGAGGCCATACAAAATATGTGGTCAATATATATTTTAAGTGGTCTCCTTCCCACCAAAAAAAAAAAAAAAAAAGCCAGTCTTGATAGCTAGATGAAGTCTAGCTTTTTTTTTTTTTAAATCATACATTATAAAATAAACCTCCTTTATTATGTAATTTTAGATGGAAACAAGTTTCTTGCTCCCTATGTATTTTCAGTAGAGGCAAGTATGCATGCGAACATTAACTGGTACCATGTATACTTTTCTTTACTGAAAATACGGAAGTAGCAAGAAAATTGGGTATATGGGCTTCCCCCGTGGTTCAGTGGTAAATAATCTGCACGCAGTGCAGGAGCCACAAGAAACACAGGTTTGATCCCTGGGTCAGAAAGATTCCCCTGGAGGAAGGCATGGCAGCCCACTCCAGTATTCTTGCCTGCAGAATCCCCATGGACAGAGGAAACCTGGAGGGCTACAGTCCATTGGGTCACAAAGAGTGGGACACAACTGGAGCGAGTTAGCACGCAGACACATCCAGGGTGTATATTCAAGAAAGAAGTTGGATGCATATTCTAGCTGAGTAGTATTTAACTTTTGGTGAGATCTGGGCTGGCCATAAGAGATCCTTGCCATCTCAGGGCACTTTTAGAAACGCTTATCTGTTGTCAGCTGAGCAAGAACGGCACCAACTCTGAAATGACATCCCCCGGATGAAGGCTGTTCTACTGTGTGGTCCTTGAGCCTTTGGGAATGTGAGGCCACGTTCCATGTAGGGAAGATCTGGGCAGCAGGACAGAAGCGTGAGTGGGTGAAGCCCGCCCCGTGACTTGATAAAGGTCATACAACGTTCTGGTTTTTACTTAGAGAAATGTTTCTCTAATCTTCAAGAATCCAAGGCCTGAAGTCCTAGATAATTGTTGACCCTGGGCTGATTTCCCAAGTAATTCACCCCTGAAATCCAGTTCTGTCTCCCTCAGAGGAGGCAGACATTAAGCCCCTTGCGATCACTCCACCTTGCTAAGTAATCATCCAAATACTATTACCACTTAATTCGCTTAATATTAGTGTCCATGTTAAACCGATATCTTCCTTTTTTCAAAAAATAAAAAAAAAATTGACAGTTTATAACAGGATTTCTTATCTGGTAATAACTATCTAGGTTTATTTGAAAAGCCCTTTCTTGTTAGCTTAAGAAATAAAACCCAGCAACGAGAGACGATTAGGCGTCCCCCCAGGCGGGGTTCAGACAGTTTCTTCTTTGTGTTTGCCTGTCTTCTTTTGTAAGATGTGACCAGCAGCCTGTCTTGGGAGGCCTGTGGGGGGAAGAGATTAAGTTCTCCTCAGCTGGCGGGCCGAGGGTGTGGCTCTTTACCATGTTGGCTAACAGATGGTGGCAGACCAACAGGTGCACCCAGATCAGCGCACCACGCTTTTTACATCTGCCTCGTGCACAAGCAGTGTGCTCACCGCCGCGCCCCCCACGCCAGCTGGGGCCTTGGCTGCTACCAAGCCCGGCCCAGGCAAGGTGCAGAGAGATGGAGGCCCATGACCTTCAACTGTTAGCCTAAGGATACGACGTGCTTTAGAGGGTAAGCCGGGCGAGAATGCTTTGATCCGAATGGTATGCAGTGAAAACAGAAACCAAGGGTGCGGATCCTGAGGGGAAGTGAGGAAGCAGGCAGTTTTGCCCACAAAATGGTCTTTTTGGGGATTTGACAGATTCTCTCATCAGGGCCAGTGATCTCACTTGTCGCAAGGACACTGGCCTGTGTTTATTGCCACCCTGGGAAACTGTGGTTGGAGGGCTAAAGATTCTTGAACAGGGACAACCCAGGGAGTCACTGAGACAATTCTGTTTGCAACAACAACTCAACTTCAGTGCACTTGCTGTGTGCGATGTCCCGCCTGCTGTATCTCATGGCATCCTTCTAACAGCTCTGGAGGGTGGGCACTGTTTCTAGTCCCATTCTACAGGGGAGAAACCAAGACACAGAGCGGCCAAGTGATTTACAACTGGAGAAGAACAGAGCCAGGACTTCCAGACTCGGTTTTATTTAAATATCTATTTATTGAGTCTACTATGTGGCACACAGGCCTATGAGCAGCTCTCTGAACAAGCTCGCCTGACCCCAAAACCCTTGCATTTAACATTTGTGTGGGGCACTCAAGGATCAATGGGCTTTAGAGCGCGATCTACTTGAAGGTAGATAGAAAGGAAAGAAACATACTTGGGGTAAATCCAAGTCACCATGTCACACATTAAATCCCTCTTGAAAGGACTGGTTTTTGTTTCATTTTGCTTTGTTTTTGGTCTGATTACTGAGGTCCTTATGTCAAATAAAAGAAGGTCATGGCCCTATGATGTTTTACTAATCCTCACCATAAACCTTATTTAAAACCAAAGAATTCTCTCATCTCACCTTTTTTTTTTTTTTTTTAAACAGAGGAGGGAAATTACTCACACGTCTACCTCCTGGGTCACATTGTTCTTTACTATCAAACAGGAACTGGAGCTCCAAATTCTTGATTTCTTACCTTGATTCAAAACTATTTTTCCACATTGGATTGTTTCATTTCCATTTATGTGCTCGCCTCGATAAAGGATTTGTGGCAGGGATAGTAACAAGCTAGCTGCCCCCTCTAGCTTCAGCTCTCAGTGCAAACTTGAGCCTGCTGAGTGAGGAGAAAGCACAGTAGGGCCACATTTAACCACCCTGGTTTCTACCCTTCATCCTGTAATGAGACATACACAAAGAGCCAATTGCCTGATTTAAAAGTCTGGAAGAGCAAATGAACTGAAGAACACCATCTTCACACAAGGCTTCATGAGAGTCCCCAGCACTCCTCTGGACACGTGACACATGATGTGACAAGGTTTAGAAAAGGAAAATTTGTCCCATATCTTTATTGTCAATTAGTATTCACAGGCAGAATGCTATAGTGATTGTTGAAAACAAATAGTTGTCGTTACCTATATGTCAGTCACTGAAGTGCTTCACATGCATGTTATCGTTTCATCTCCCTAAAAACACTATAATGTTGGCACTATAATTGATTCATTTTACAGATAAGGAAATAAAGCTTTACTATGCTTAAGTAACTGGTACAAGGTCTCACAACTGGTAATTATATCTTTGTATGATTTTGGTTATTGGGCAATCATCCCTTTGGACTGTAAGTTGTATGAGGACAGAGACTGTGTCTTTTGATGCCTCTATTCAACAAACCTAGACAGCATATAAAAAGCAAAGACATCGCTTGGCCAACAAAGGTCCGCATAAGTCAAATCTATGGTTTTTCCAATAGTCATGTACAGTTGTGAGAAATGGACCATAAAACAAGCTGAGCACTGAAGAATTGATGCTTTCAAATTGTGGTGTTGGAAAAGACTCTCAAGAGTCCCTTGGACTGCAAGAGGATCAAACCAGTCAATCCTAAAGGAAATCAACTCTGAATATTCATTAGAAGGACTGATGCTGAAGCTGAAGCTCCAAAACTTTGGCCACCTGATACAAAGAGCCAACTCATTGGAAAAGACCCTGATGCTGGGAAAGATTGAAGGCAAAAGGAGAAGAGAGTGGCAGAGGATAAGATATTTAGATAACATCACCTACTCAATGGACATGGATGTGAGCCAACTCTGGCAGATAGTGAAGGACAGGGAAGCTTGGCGTGCTGTAGTCCATGGGGTGGCAAAGAGTCAGACATGATTTAGCGACTGAACAACAACAACAACAAATTCACCCCAGACTGCTTAAACTATTTAACAGGGTCCTCATCAGTTCAGTTCAGTTCAGTCACTCAGTCGTGTCTGACTCTTTGTAACCCCATGAATTGCAGCACACCAGGCTTCCCTGTCTATCACCAACTCCCGGAGTTTACTCAAACTCATGTCCATTGAGTCGGTGATGCCATCCAGCCATCTCATCCTCTGTCGTCCCCTTCTCCTCCTGCCCCCAATCCCTCCCAGCATCAAGGTCTTTTCCAATGAGTCAACTCTTTGCATGAGGTGGTCAAAGTCCTGGAGTTTCAGCTTCAGCATCAGTCCTTCCAATGAACACCCAGGACTGATCTCCTTTAGGATGGGCTGGTTGGATCTCCTTGCAGTCCAAGGGGCTCTCAAGAGTCTTCTCCAACACCACAGTTCAAAAGCATCAATTCTTCAGCACTCAGCTTTCTTCACAGTTCAACTCTCACATCCATACATGACCACTGGAAAAACCATAGCCTTGACCAGATGGACCTTTGTTGGCAAAGTAATGTCTCTGCTTTTTAATATGCTATCTAGGTTGGTCATAACTTTCCTTCCAAGGATTAAGCGTCTTTCAATTTCATGGCTGCAATCACCATCTGCAGTTATTTTGGAGCCCAAAAAAATAAAATCTGACACTTTCTACTGTTTCTCCATCTATTTGCCATGAAGTGATGGGACCAGATGCCATGATCTTAGTTTTCTGAATGTTGAGCTTTAAGCCAACTTTTTCACTCTCCTCTTTCACTTTCATCAAGAGGCTTTTTAGTTCCTCTTCACTTTCTGCCATAAGGGTGGTGTCATCTGCATATCTGAGGTTATTGATATTTCTCCCGGCAATCTTAATTCCAGCTTGTGCTTCTTCCAACCCAGCGTTTCTCATGATGTACTCTGCATATAAGTTAAATAAGCAGGGTCTTCATACATATGTTTAATAAATATTTGTTCAACCACCGAAGAAAAGAATGAATGAATGAAGTTGGAGAAGTGGAATTCAAACCCATTCCTGTCTGCATCCAGAGTCTGTCTTTTTAACCACTCTGCACATGACCGCACATTGCTCAGCTAGGTTCTGCTTCTTTGTTAGGTATTGTTATAGACTGAATTATATCTCCCCAAAATTCAAATGTTGCAGCACGAACCCCGAATTTGACTGTATTTGGAGATAGGGTCTCAAACAAGGTAATCAAGGTTAAATGAGGTCATATGGGTCAGGCCCTAATCCAGCAGCACTATGGTCATTATGCAAAGAGGAAAACTCACCAGAACTCTCTGGTGCTTGCTTAGAGAAGAGGCCATGTGAGGAAATAGCAAGAAGGAAATAGCTCCTAATCAACAGATATTCCAGTTGGTGGGATGGTGGCAAGGATCTATGCCTTAAAAGGGATAGAGTTACTAACCTGAGTATCCTAGTGGATCTGAACTAAAGAGGAAGGCCAGTGATACGACAGTTTGGGTTGACATGAGAAAAGGAAGAGTGGTTTGAAGGGGGTAACTCAGGAATTGGTGATGGACAGGGAGGCCTGGTGTGCTGCAGTCCACGGGGTCGCAGAGAATTGGGCACGACTAAGCGACTGAACTGAACTCAGGAACCTAGGAGTTACTTGTAAACATGTCTGTACTCTGGGTCTCACTGATAGCAATAAGCCAGAAAGGACCAAGGTCAAAGTCTATGAAAATAAAGGAAGTCCCACAACCTCCAAAAATAATTCCATCCATAGCGAGAAGAATGTTGAAAACAGTGTTGTACGCTTGCCTCAGACATAATCATGTACTCCTGACATGATCATAACCTCTGAGGAATTGTGAAAGGTGTGAGTCAGTGAGCTGGAATGGGAGCTGTGATGCTCTGAGGACTTGGGCAGCGGGAAGCCAGGGAAAACTGAAGCCTGTAGCCTGGGTGGTCAGAGCCCCTCCACAGTCATACCCTGGAGCAAACACCTGAAGATACCAATTGAAAACCTGAGTTTGGGGTCCTTGTCTATTGTGATCCGTACCTATTCCTATAGAACTGTCAGAGTTCTCACAAAATGGAGGCTCCATACAGGCATTAAATAACTAAATGAATAATATAATGCAGCAAGGAATGCAGATCTTTCAACTCCAAACATTTAAGTCCTATAGTGTTTTCAATTGTGACTGTAGTTACTAGCTGATTAAAGTTTACAGCATCAATATCTGCTGCTCAAGAATCAGTGGAAGTGTGCCTCTTCTTGAATACGGAAGTGTATTCAAGAAACCAGTGCTGGGAAAAACCATGGGCCCTTCAGTAAGAAAATGTTTCTAGAATAAAATCTGGTTGCTTTTATTTTTGATGCTTTCCTTTGCAAAGATCAAGGAATTAGAGAGAATCATTCAAATGATTTATAAAATGAAGTTTGAAGCTAAGAAAGAAAAGCTAGATTGAACCTCATATGCTGAATTTCTTGATTATTCCTTTATCATAGGCTAGATATTAGTAAGAACACCCTTGCACTTTCCTTTCTTAATTTTTAGTACAATTTTAAAGGCTAATTTCCATTCACAGTTATTACAAAACCTGAGCTGTGGTTACAGTACACCCTTGAGCCTATCTTGGCAGTTTAGTTGCTAAGTAGGGTCCAACTCTTGCAACCCCATGGACTATAGCCCACCAGGCTCCTCTGTCCATGGGATTCTCCAGGCAAGAATATTGGAGTGGGTTGCCATTTCCTTACACCCTTGTATCTCTTACTCTCCCATCTGTGTATTTCCCTGCCCCCCTGATAACCACTAGTTAACACTCTTGTGATTGCAATTTCCCTTTCTATGAAGAAACACACACACGCAACGATGCAAGTGACTGGTCGCATAAGAGACCACACTGGTATCTGGCATTTCCGCCCCTTATACCTGGGGTCCCTGAGCTAAGATGACCGCGCTGGGCACACAGCCGTGCCCCACAAGCTCAGCGATGTGCTGGGGTTGGCGCTCGCTCACGGCTGCTGCTCTTGCAACCTGGTGGGTTTTTCAAGCTTAGCGGAATGGAAAACTCGGTTCCTCTTGACGCAAACTAAAGAGATATCTATCACACTGCGAGTCCCTCTCTGCTCTGGGGCAGATTTAAAATTAGGAGGAGCACAGCCCCGGCTGTCTCGGTGAAGGCAGCCACTCACCTCGGGCTATGCGGAGCAGCCGGGCTCGCAGCCCGCTGGGCGCCTCCACGGCGCGGGCTCAAGGCACCTCCTTGTGAGTTAGATAGATCTCTGAGCCGCGCTCCTCTGCAGAAACTGCAGCAAGAGCCCCCACAAGAGTGTAAGCCCCACAGCTAAGACTAGCTGAGAATGTCTTTCCATCGTCACCGTCATAATCTGCTCCCGAGGTGAACGCTGAGCACCAAATGCCAGGTCACTGCGAGAACAGGTGTACCAGCCTTCACCTGGGACCCGGAGAAGGGAAGCGATGAGCTAAGGATGGTGGAATCAGAAGTTCCTAGGTAAGCGAGCTCTTAAACAAGAGTGGCCGGACTTACGAAGCTTGAAAATGCCCTCTCTGGCACGCTGCCTATGGTGCAGCTTCGCATAAATAAGCGCTTCATGAAGTGTGTTTCCAGGAACACCGGGCTGCAAGATGCCGGAGGCAGAAGTCTCATCCCTTATTCCATTCCAGCGTGAGAGCCTCTAAAAGGCCCAGAAGCATCCTGTAGTAAAACCCTCCGTTTAGCACAAACTCTCACTGATTTGACCGTAACACCCTTTTTATGCAATTACCTTTTAACATCTTTCGAAGTGGTTTTCAGTTGTACATAGTTTACAAAACACTGATCTGAAAGACCATTCAAATATATCCGGTATGTGTCAGAAGCTTAAGGCAGCATTTCTGAGACTTCCAAAGGTCTATTTAAACAGAGGTTCTGCCCCACCCTGGGGCGGTGAGTGGAATTTGATATTCCTCCTTCCCCTCTTATTGTCCTTCAAATCTGAAGCATTGCTTTTGTTGATATTATGTAAATCAATTGTGGTTCTTACCCATTTCACTGAGATCACTGTAATAAAAGTATCTTTATTAAAGCACTTGAATTTCTACTTCCTTAAACCTCAAGAGAATGCAGAGATCTACCCAGTAAAATGCTATAACCAGGTTGTGTAAGAACTTGGAGTAGGGCGTTAAAGATTCTTCAGGCTTGAGAAAGTTGTCACTGGACCCAGCTTCTTATGAAGATGCTGACCTGGGCAGGAGATGTTCCCTGCCAAGGTCCTGTTGCTTGCTACCCTGCAACCCAGGTGTTCTGCGTCATGTGGCCCAACTGCAGGGCTGGCTTGATGGATGTGCCACCTGCCCAGGCCCTAACGACCCGGCACCTAGAAAAACTCTTGTGCTTAACGTTCTACTGTTACCCTACTAAAATTCTTAATGATTGTTTAAGGAGGATCCTACATTTATTTTTGCAAATTAAATAGCTGGTCCCACCCACCGGGGGCAGGTGAGTCTGTCTTTCTGTCCCACTCTTCAGAAGGGCTACTCCCTTGGCCTGTCACAGCATGTGAACTCTTGGTTGTCACTTCCATTGATCATGTCGATACTTCTTTGTAGTAAAATCTGAAGCTATCTGAAGATGTTGTTGTAGTCACGCGTTCCGGGAAACAAACTCACTCAGAAGGATAATGCAGATAGTGGAGTGCAGTTTATTACACCGGCGGGCCCAAGGCAGAGTCTCTTCTTAGCCAATGACCCCGACCAGTTTTTGTGAAAACCTTTTATACGCTAAGTGTGTGTGCACAAACCCACCTCCCCAAATTCCCTGAAACTAGTCTGAACAAAGAAAAATACAATCATAGTTAATCTGTAATTCATAAGCCTTAAGTTTAGGTAGTTAACAGTGACAATTATCAATAGGCCTGTGGTCATACCCCAATAAGCATAATAGAATGTCTGATTCTATTCGGTTACACAGATAATTAGGGCATTCTTTTAGGCGACGGAGAGCCCGGGGCCTGGTTTTCCAGTTGGTGTATCGTTTCCATAGATACGGGGCGTGTAGCTCAAAGTCCACAGTCCCGCCCAAGATGGAGCCTGTTGAGTTTCCTCCTTCAGTGTCATCACGCAGTAGTGAAAATACAGAGTTCGGATCCAGAGAGAAGTGTGTTCAGACCACAGCATCCACATTTGTGAAGGTTTGGACCTACACAGGGTTGCCTTGCTCTTTGGGCTTCAGTTCTGGGGCCCGCTTGGGCAGCTGTGCGGCTCCCGCTGTGCGAGGCCCAAATGCAGAGGCAGCCGGGGGCAAAGTGGGGCTGCGCTTGCTAAGCCATCTGTCCTGGCACACGCACGCCATTTGCACAGACGCACTACACAGGCTAGTGATGGCCGGCCCAGCCTTCTCCGTTTTGAAAATGGGAACCACGCCTGGTAGCTGCAAAGACTGAGATAACCCCTGAAGTACCTGATATAGGAGTTACCCAATACCTGTTAAATCCCCTTCCTAAAAATTAGTGTTTGCACTCAGAACTTTGAAAAGACACCCAAAATGTTAGACCACCATAACGTGACTTCACATCACAGTATGTTCTTACGTTAATCAACTAGTTAAGCGTACGTGTGTCTGTTTATACTTATTTACTCAGGAAAAACACACACACATTATAAATAATAGTGCAGCTGAAGTGCTTTCTGGTGCTAAATTGCAATTTCTCTTCACTAACAAACTTGTGGAAACTTCGTGGTCACTATTATTATTTTTTTTTAATGATTCTTGTTCTGCACTAAAGACTCCTCCATAGGTCTCGCTGGGACCAGCATGCATCAGAAGGGTTGTTTCTTTTGTAGAGCTTCTGTGATAATTTCACTGAATACTCAGTTCTCTTATCTGTATTCATGTACAGTCCGGGTTTTAAGCAATTTTCATTCGATGTAGTATTTCAGTCAAAGTGTGAACTCCTAAGAGCCAGGTTTGAGTTTCGACTTTTATTAGTTTCCCAGAGCTGCCATAACAAATTGCCACAGACCAGGTGGCTTTAAACAACAGAAACTTGTTCTCTCCCAGTTTTGCAGGCCAGAGTGTCAGCAGGGTTGGCTCCTTCTGGAGGCTCTGAGGGTGAGTTCTTCCATTCCTCTCTCCTAGCTTCTGGCGGCTGCCAGCAAATCTTGGCATTTCTTGGCTTGCACGAGATGCATTGTTCCAATTTCTGCCTCCATTTTCCCATCACCTCTTCCTCTGTGTCTGTAACACAAATCTTCCTCTCCCTTTCTGTTATAAGGATACCTGCCAGGGACATTAGAAATCCTAATGCCACGATGATCTCATCTTTAGATGTGTGACTTAATTACATAGGCAAAAGTCCTTTTTCCAAGTGAGGTCATGCTCACAGGTTTTAGGAGTTAGAACATGGACATATCTTTGTGGGGCCACCATTCAACTCACTACTGCCCATGTGGTCTTGAGAAATCACTTCATATTGATCAGCCTCAGTTTGTTTTCACTGACTAGAAAGATTAAAGTGTCTATTGTTGAACTGTTATGGGGATTAGAAAACCTCAGGTAAAACCCACAATGTCTGCCATGTCATAGATCTTAAGTGCATGATAGTAGGTATTATTATTGTGTAGATTTTTATTCTTTTTTCTTTTAGTGTCTATCACACAGATTAATACTTACATTAATGAAGTAACTAAACATGGGTCTTTTCTGAAGTGTATTCACTGTTGGCAGCTTCAGCTAAGGAGGGTATCATCCCTTCCCAGATGAACGGGGCAGTTTTATAGACCACTTTGACTCCAGAAAGGAAAAGAAAAAGCAATTTTGAGGCTGAGAACTACTTCAAAATGTGTATCCCCAATACTGCAAAATCACTGTTGACAGCCACTTTCCATGGCTACTTTCACACTATAAAGGAACCGCATAACAACATGTGTGTGTGAGTGCGCTAAGTCACTTCTAGGCTGCAGCCCTCCAAGCTCCTCTGTCCATGGGATTCTCCAGACAAGAATGCTGGAGTGGGTTGCCATGCCCTCCTCCCGGGGACCTTCCTGACCTACGGGTCAAATCCCATCTCTTGTGTCACTTGCATTAACAGGCGAGGACTTTATCACCACCACTAGAGCCTCCTGGGAAACCCTGTAACAACATGCAGTGAGTGCTAATTCAAGAACCCTTTGTCTGCCTGTTTGATAAAAGAACAAACTATAAAATCATGACTTTTTGGAGAGCAAGAAAGTAATCACAGTAAGGAAGTCTATCAGTTTGGGATTTGTAGCCTGTAAGTGAAATGAAAGTCACTCAGTCATGTCTGACTCTTTGTGACCCCATGGACTGTAGCCTGCCACGCTCTTCTGTCTGTGGGATTTCTTAGACAAGAATACTGGAGTGGGCTGCCACTTCCTTCTTCAGGGGATCTTCCCAACCTGGGAATTGAACCCAGGTCTCCTGCCTCAGAGGCAGATTCTTTACCTTCTGATCCACCAGGGAAACCCCCAAAACATTAGCATGTGTGCATGCTAAGTCACTTCAGTCGTGTCTGGCTCTACGTGGCTCTATGGACTGTAGCCCACCGGGCTCCTCCGTCCATGGGGGTTCTCCAGGCAAGAATACTGGAGTGGGTTGCCATGCCCTCCTCCAGGGGAATCTTCCCAACCCGGGGATCAAATGTGTGTTTCTTAGTCTCTCCTGCCTTAGCAAGCAGGTTCTTTACCACTAGCACCACCTGAATAAAACTCAGTTCCTATCAACTTAAGCAGTAGGGTATTTATACTCTAATGTAACTGGAAAATATGGAGAAAAGGTGAACTTCAGTTCTGAATGATTCAGCAAGTCAAAGATATCATAGGGATGAGTTCTTTCATTCTATCCGCTCAGTCTTCCATGGTGAGGTAGTCATGCTCTTTTGATGGCAGAAAAGTGGCTAAAGCAATTTAGACTTTACCTCTGCCGTTCACGTAATCAATATGGAGAGGGAGAAGATGAGAGTGAGGTCCTAGTGGCTCTCTGAAATGAGTGAGAAATCACATACATCTCTCCTTATATCTAATCCACTTTCATTGGATTTCAGGCCCATCCCTGAACCAGCCTTAGGTTATTAGGTTATTTCTACATTGTGTGACTTTGGCCTGAGTTACCTAAACTGGTCCATCTTAGAAAGAGAAAGCTGAAACCTCCACAACTGGTGTGAGTCAGCACTGTCGGATACTAGTTTGACATTTTTTTTTCTGAAGTTAAGGTCAGCATTAGTGGCATGTTAGTCTCCAGCAAAGTTTAGCAAGTTTTACCAAGGTTGGTACTTGGCCTGATGGAAAAGGAAGAGTAAGTAAAAAGAGTTAGCAGTGTTTGCAAGGAGATGAGTATAGCAGAGACCTTGGACTCTTCGTTGAATAAGGAGGAAAGTGACAATATGACAGACTGAAGATGGTATGAGATAGTCATCGTTATGAGTTGAAAGTCTCAGTGAAGCAAAGAACTGTTTAAGATTGAGTGGATGTGAAGGCAGAGCTCAAAGACGAAGATGCACACAGATGAGATTTCAGCGTCAGTGTGGCTGTTAGATGACCAGCTCTAGTGGCCACAATGAGGTTCAGGAAACATCCCTGGATTTGGGTGGGTCTCACGATGAGTGGTCCAAGTTTGACTGCTCAGCTCCACATGGCTCTCAGCGAGGGGAAGGGGTGGTCTCACCTGAAGCTCAAGACATTGAGATGGTCTCTTCTCTCCCCTCCTTCCCCATGGTGTAGTATGCGGGAGCAGAGAATCTTGAGATTTTCTATTTGTGTCTACTTCCCCAGGAGTGTGACCTACAAAACGCAGTGGCTTCTCCTGAGTTCATGCCAAGTGTGTTCTATCAGAACACAGCATAGCTTAAATGGTTAGGTGGTTAGGTCATGATGTTTCAACAATTCCAGAATATGTATGTGTGTATATATATATATATATATATATATATATATATATATATATATATATATATATATTCTTTTTTTCTGGATGCTTATGACTGGTGGATGACTGATTAGAGAGTTAAAAATAAAGAGGCACTATGATTGACAACTCATAAATACCAGGGATTGTTGGAAGCACTGATATCTTCTTGGTGGATTCTGCATATTTTATTTCTGGTAGAGGAAGGAGTGGGGGAGAGCAGGCGAGGAGAGAGACAGAGGGGGAGGGAGATGCTCAGAGGAAATGAAGACAACATTTCCATCTGGGGTTTGTGCTTTTCCGAGTGCCTACTCATTTTGATAGATTATTAGAAAACTCATATTTGCTCATAAATGTGAAAAAATAGCAAATGTAAAATTTGCAAATTTATTCCTAAATGTAGTTAAATTCATAAATATTTAGACATTTTCTGTAAAGCTTCTAATTTATAACCTTTACATGAATCTATAATTTGGTATAAAAGCTTCTAAATGCAGTAGTAATGTCACAAATGTCTATAAATATTCACATCTCATTTACAAGTGTTCTACAAACCATGAGATGAAGAAATTGTGAATGCAAACCATTTTTCAGGTGGATTTCTGCCGAGGGAAGTCAGAACGATGAACAATGAAAACCTTCAAGAGATCACTTGATGACCATGGTTTTAGTCTATTGCTCGTGTAATCTAGAAATTCTTCTTTATGAATAATTAGAAAAGGTTGCAGAAGCAACTAAGAATGAATGAACAGGTTCAAATATTATAGTTGAAAAACAAGATCTGAGAAATTGAAATAAAACTTCTAGAGACCAGAGAGTGCCACGTAGAATAGTGAGACCTTGAATAAATCTTTCTAAGGCTCAGTTTTTTCATCAGTAAAATGGTAATAATGCGTTCTTTACCAAGTTTATTTATTTCTTTTAGTAGTCAGGACTATGAAAGTAGTGCATGTTCAGTCACCCAGTCATATCTGACTCTGTGCGACTCCATGGACTGTAGCCCACCAGGCTCCTCTGTCCAAGGAATTTTCAAGGCAAGAACACTGGAGCAGGTTGCCATTTCCTTCTCCAGGGGATCTTCCCTCCATAGGGCGCAAACCCAATCTCCTGAGTCTCCCTCATTGGCACACAGATTCTTTACCCCTAGCACCACCTGGGAAGCCCAGTGACGGTGAAAGTCAACTCAAAAGTGGTTAAGAAAGCTGCAACAAAAATTCAGTGGCTGACATTCCAGGCCTGTCTAGATGCAAGGGTGGCAATCAGGACTCAACCTTTTTCTCTATCTCACTGTCTGTCTCTCTGTCTTTTACACACAGACACACACACACTCACACACTCTCACATACACACACACTCTCTCTCTCTCACACACACACACACACACACACACTCTCACATGCACACACACTCTCACACACACACACACACACTCTCTCTCTCTCTCACACACACACACACACTCTCTCTCTCTCACACACACACACACCTCTCACTTTTGCCCTCCTTCTCACTGTTATGTTTTCTCTTCCAGCCTGCAGCTCTGTTTTTCTGGGCTCACATCACCCTGACACATACTGAGCCCAACAGAAGGAGAGCCTCTCTTACCCAATTATTCTACCAAAGCTCCCCTGACAAATGATCGTGAGATTGCCCTGGAACATTCGCCTGTCCTTGAACCTGTTGCTGTGCTCAGAAGAATGAGATTCCATCTAGCTGTGTCTGGGACTCATTCTCACTATTGAAGCCAGGGGCACTTGGGGTCCTGTGAATAGGGTGGTCTGTCACCAAAGAAGAGGAGGCTGCTTGCTGAACAAAGGCCAGAAGTCTCTTTACATGTAGACAGTGGATAAAAAGAAGCAATGTATGAAAGGCCTTAGCCTAGCATTTGGCACATAATAGACCATCACTTATTTCCTCCATTAGCTACTACTTATCACTGTTACAGTAGAGAGAAGAAAAGGATTAAAGTAAGAAATAGAGAAGTTCTGTCTAGGACAAAAGTTCCTGCTCAAAACTATGTTCAGAGAATCTCAGGAAGCCAGAGTCTCGCTGCTAATAGTATCCACTGTGATTATTCAAGACCTCTCCTCCTATCAACACAAATCCACGGGGTCCCAGCCATGTCTGTGGTGCAGGGAATCAGGGGGACGTCATCCTCAGCGTGGTGAGCATTGTCAGTATTATCAGTATACAACCATAGAGCAAAGTCTTCATCTCTGTGGTTTGTCTCTATTATAAATCCCCCTTTATAGAATCAAGTTCCATATCTCTTGGGTTTGGTGATGCTGTCACAGCTAGGTGGCAGGAAATTTTAATGCTTTATGAGGTTAACTGCAGCAAATTATAGAAATATTCCTATACATTCTTCAAAATGTGCTCAGCTGGATGCTAGATCATTCTGCCAAACCCTGAGAAACTCATTTGCTTTTTCTTTGATGTTCTCCAATAATGGCTTCCCAGGTTGTGCAGTGGTAAAGAATCCTCCTGCCAACACAGGAAGTGCAAGAGATGTGGATTTGATCCCTGGGTCAGGAAGATCCCCTGAAGTAGGAAATGGCAACCCACTCCAGTATTCTTGCCTGGAAAATTCCATGAACAGAGGAGCCTGGTGGGATGCATTAGTCCAGGGGGTCACAAAGAGTCAGACACAGTTGAGCACAATAATGGCATCTTATGTTTATTTATTGGATATATTAGCACCACAAGTGCTTCCAGATTTTTATACATGTATTTTTTTTTTTTTTTTACAAACATCAAGGAGGGTCTTCTGCAGCCAATACTCTAGAAATTGGTAAATTTGCTACCCATCGAATCCATAGTCTCCATTTTTTCAAACATCCCTGCTTTGCCTTTAACTTGCCACACTGAAAGTATATAATTTCTTTAGTCTATTTCCATAAGAAAGCTTCTAGTCCTTTAATCATTTTAGCTGTCCTTCCCTGAATTCTTTGCTGCTGGTGGTACATTTTTACTAAGTGCGGTGAATAGACTACATGCAAGTACTTGTATTGCTTTTATCACTGGAATTATTCACCCAAAGTCATGCTGTAGGTTTACCTGTTCACCCCAAAATCAAAATTGCCTTCAATATCCTAAGCTCAACTGCTATTTCTAGTATATCTCTTTCTTTTTTGTTCTCAATGGTCCCACTATTTCTTTGGAAAATAGTGCTATATTCGGTACCTACCATACAGGGTCATGTGGAGAAACTCTTACACAACATGTAGGGAATGTTGAATATTTTTGGCACATAGGAAGCCCTCAATAAATGTTCACTAACATGATAATTTTGACTATTACTATCATAATACTTCAATTGAAGTTTGAGAACCCTCTAATGAAATCAGTATCTGACTTGGACACTGGCCCTTTACTTGAGTGGTTCTTAGATTATAACCATAAAATATGGAAGATTTTGATGTATGAAGCATCTACATATAAAACTAGCAAGGAGTTTTTAGCAGCCATTGGTTTGGCTAAAAAAAAAGTGGCACAATTTTATAATAAGAATAAAGGGTTGTGTTTACTGATGTCAAAGGGGTAGGTAATTCAAAGAAAATAAATATGGAAGCAACAAGTTAAAGGTCAGTCAAGAAGTTGGCATAGACTACAAAGTGTTGGTCTTGCCCTCAGGTTTTCCGTTTCTTTCATAACATAAAAGTTGTCCTTTAGTCACGGTGTAGTCTTCCTTGGAATCCTTATTCTAATTCTGTAACATTTATATTCCAGGAGTAACAGCAAATCTGCTGATTACTTATGAAAGCAAGGGGAAAAACATTTGCAATTACAGTCAAAATTAAAGTTATTTTCTAATCTTCTCATCCTTTTTAAGGAATGAGAAACTTTAAATATGGTCAACGTAGCACATTTTAAGTGTCAAACTTGGTGAATTTTTCTATGCCAATTGAATAATAATCTTCTGTAAAAACAGTGAGCATCCCATGGAATTTTTATCATTTGACCCGTTTAATATAAGTTGAAAAATTCCCCTTGTGTAAGTGCGATTGCATAATGCTGTATGCTGAGCTATTAAGATATATTTAGTAATTCCATTAGAACTGCACCATCGAGCAGGGCAGAGCATATGGAAAGAAGTTGGTGAAAAACTGATTAAACATTTATATCAAGTACATTTTGATTTAACTCACATAAATAATTCATTTTTATGTTTTCTTTCTTTCAAAATAAACCTTTTTGACACCTGCTGTGCTAAAAATAATGCTAGCATGGCTGCAATAAAGAAACTCTTAAAGCTCACAGCAATGACATCATCTGGTACTCATGCAGATACTAAATTGTCAGCACATAAGTGTAGTAAAGTAAGACTTGGCATTATTTATTATTTATTTAGTGCCTCAAAAATATACCATGCTTAGTGGCAAGTAGAACACCTGGCTGAATTTGAAGATAGAGTTTGTCTCAAGACATTTAAAAATTAAAGGGCTTACAGACACACAAGAAAAGGTGTGAGACAATCATAAAGGTACTGAATCCCATTCCTTTCCTTGACATGAGAACAAAGCTGAGAGATAACAGTGAATGAGCTAAAGCAAAAACCCTGAGAGATGTTAGAGTCTCTTTATAATGGGAAGGCAGAGATACAGGCAAGATGATAGTGACTATATACGGTCACAGCAGCGTCATTCTAGAATAGTAATTCTTAAAGTAGGAGACAAATACCATTGGAAGCACAAAGGATGCTGTTGGGTCGTCCACAGGCATAGTACTGAAGAACATTGAATTGTATCATCAAAAATGATTCCCTTTTAATCCTCTTTCAATATTTCAGGGTAAGTTTAGGAAATACTCTTAGAGCTATTCTGCCCCTAACATTCCTATACACGATTCAATCTCTTTCTTTTTCTTTTTTTCCTTTAAAAAGCAAAGAGACAAGGACTAACACTGAGCATTTCTGGGCAGTGTGTAGTGAATAACATCACCTAGCCAAACTTTGGTACGATGCCTTTATTCTAATTCTTCCTACACCTAGAAAGTAATATGGTTTCCGTGTACAACATGGCATTAAGATAACATTAAAACATTTTGGCAAAAACACAAATCTGTTTAACAAAAATTGTCATGTAAGCAAGAGTGAATCACAGAAGCAGTCCAAAAAGATATTTTTAGGAAGAATTATAATAGCAGTTGCAAATACAGCTTGAACAACTGACTGATACTGGCAGGTTCTACCAAAATGAGAGCTAAAGAGCAAGCATGAGAGGCACTTCTCTGCTTTTGCCTCTGTGTAGACTAAGAGTGTAAGATGATGCAATGGATAGCCTGGCAGTCTCCCCTTAAGCCAACCCACCTCATACATGCCCTCAAAATGCATAACTTACTGCTTATTGGTGAGACTGTATTAAAGAAACTTATTTATTCTGGGAGAAAGCACATCAAAACACCACAGTTGATATTGGAAAAGAGCATCCATTTGACACTTGCAAGTTCAGATACCATCTGCATAGTCCAATATTTGTAGGAGTTAATTTTGTTGTGTGAGTTTCACTTAGAGGATGATTTTTCTTCATAATGTACTCTTTTAAAACTTTAAAAATACAATTCTGTGTCATTATTATCATGTCTGCTATAATATGTTATTGGCATGCATTTCCTTGGACTACAAAAATTCAATTGAAAAGGAGACTCCCGGGATTAGGGTCACAGAAGCATTGCAGATATCTTCGTTTGGTTTGTAAGAGCACCTAGTAGGCATGACCATCAGGGAAAGTATGGGACTATCATATTTTAAGCACTGCAGGACTTTGAAAATAAAAAAATTGCTACATTTATTATTTAAAATAAATTTCCATGATTACAAAGTTAATGTAATTTTGCTTTTAAAAACTTGCAAACTATAAAATAGCAGAAAAAGTAAATGAAACATCATCTTATTATTCAGAAATAAACACTGATAATGTTCTGTTATATGTATATTTCTTCCGAACTTTAAACCTTTTATTTGTATTGGGGCATAACTGACTAACAGTGTTGTTAGTGAACAGTGAAGGGACTCAGTCATACAGATACAGAAACCCATTCTCCCTCAACTCCCCCCTTCCATCCAGGATGGCACATAGCATCGAGCTGAGTCCCATGTGCTACACAGTAGATTCTTACTGGATGTCCATTTTAAAATAGCATTGTGTACATGACATTCCCAAAGTCTCTAACTATCCACTTCCACCCCCCCTACTCCCAGCCTGTGGTAACCATAAGAGCTCCCTTCACTCCACACCCTCTTGGGTTTCTTCAGTGATCCAGTGGTTGTTTAGTACACATTGTTTAGCTGCTTTCTGTTTGTGTTTTTTAGAGTTTTTTTAATTTCTAATCTCATAGAGTTGTGATCAGAAAAGATGTTTGAGATTATTTCAATTTCCTTAAATTTACAAAGGCTTATCTTGTGGCCCAGCATGTGGTCAATCCCGGAGAATATTCCATGCGCTCTTGAAGTCTTCTGGTTTTGAATGGGATGCTCTGTAAATATCAGTTAAGTCCAACTTGTCTAAAGTGTCATTTAAGGCCTGTGTTTCCTTACTAATTTTCTGTCCAGGTGATCTGTCCATTAATGAAAGCAGGGTGTTAAAGTCCCCCACTATTATTGTGTTACTGTTGATTTTCCCTTTAATGTTTATCTTACATATTGAGATGCTCCTGTGTTGGGTGCATATATATTTATAATCGTTATCTTCTTGGATTTATATCATCTTCTTGGATTGAACCCTTGATCATTATGTAATATCCTTCTTTGTTTTAAAGTCTATTTTGTCTGACACATTACTACAGCTTTGTTATCATTTCCATTTTCATGAAATACCTTCTTCCATCCCCTTACTTTCCATCTTTGTTTCCCTAGGTCTGAAGTGGGTCTCTTGTAGAAACCATATATATGAATCTTAGGTTCATACATATGAACCCAAGACATACACCTAAGATAGGGTATGTCTTAGGTTGGTGTATTTAATCCATTTACATTTAAGGTAATTATTGGTATGTTGATTCTATTACTATTTTGTCACTTTTTTAGAGTTTACTTTTTGTACATCTTTTCCTTCTTTTACGTCTCCTGCCTAGAGAAGTTCCTTTAGCATTTATTGTAAAACTTGCTTAGTGGTGCTAAATTCTCTTAACTGTTGCCTGTCTGGAAAGCTTTTGATTTCTGTCTAATCCAATCAAGAGTCTTGCTGGGTAGAGCATTTTTGATTGCAGGTTCTTCCCTTTCATCACTTACAGTACATCCAGCCATTCCCTTTTGGCTTGTGGAGTTTCTGTTGATAAATCAGCTGATAATCTTATGGGATTACCCTTTTGTGTTGTCTTTTTTTCCTTGTTGTTTTTAATATTTTATCTTTGTCCTTAATTTTTGTCAGTTTGATTACTGTGTGTCTCGGTGTGTTCCTCCTTGGGTTTATCCTGCCTAGGACCCTCTGTGCTTCCTGGACTTGGTTGACTATTTCTTTTCTTGTATTATGGAAGTTTTTGGCTATTATATTTTCAAATACTTTCTCGAGTCCTTTCTATCTTCTTATGGGACACTTATAATGTGAATATTAGTGCATTTATTGTTGTCCCAGAGGTCTCTTAGGTTGTCTTCACTTTTTTTTTATCCTCTTTTCTATATTCTGTTTTGTGGCAGTGATTTCTGTCATTCTGTCTTCCCAGTCATTATCCGTTCTTCTGCTATTGATTCTTTCAAGTGTATTATTCATCTCTGTTTGTTCTTTAGTTCTTCCAGGTCTTTGGTAAACATTTCTTACATCTTCTCCATTCTTTTCTTGAGCTCCTGGATCATCTTCACTATCATTATTTTGAACTCTTTTCCTGAAATGTTGCCCATGTCTGCTTCATTTAGCTGCTTTTCTGGGGTTTTATTCTGACCCTTCATCTGGTACATAATCCTATTCCTTTTCATTTTGGTCAGCTCTCTGTGAGAGTGGCTTTCCTTCTGGAAGATGCAGATCGTCATGCTTGGTTCTTCTGTCTGCCCTGTGGTGGATGAGGGTAAGAGGCTTGTGCAAGCTTCCTGGTGGAGGTACTGCCCGTGGGGAAAACTGAGTCTTGCTCTGCCGGGCAGGGCCATACTCTGTTAAATCGTAATCCAATTGTCTCTGCTCCTTCCCTGTTAGCTGCTTGACCTGAGGCAACCCGGTCCTGGAGGCTATAGGATTTATGGTAGGGCTACGGGCACCCTCCAAGAGGACTTATGCCAAGGTGCATCTCCCCAAACTACCTTCAGTCTTTCCCAGCATCAGGGTGCTTTCCTGCCAGTTTCCCCATCCCCATGGCAGGCCACTGCCCACCCACATCTCTGCAGGAGACCTTCAAACACTCACCGGTAGGTCTGACTCAGTCTCCTGTGGGGTCACTGCTCCTTTCTCCTGGATTCTGGTGCACACAAGGTTTTGTTTGTGCTCTCCAAGAGTGGAGCAGAGTGTTTCCTCCAGTCCTTTGGAAGTCCTGTAATCAAATCCTGCTGGTCTTCAAAGTCAGATTCCCTGGAGATTCCTGGTCCCTTTGCAGGATCACCAGACTGGGAAGATTTTGGTCCGCTCACAGGAGAAGATGAACGCATGTCTTTCTACTCTGCCATCTGGAACCAAACTCTTCTTGTTACATGTTTTTAAGATGAGATTGTCTTCCCATAATTCCTTAGGATTTTATAACAGTTTATTTATTTATTTTTAATTTCACATCAATTAATCTTCTTCATAAGTAGTAGTTAGTGAACTGTCCACTGTGTTTAGACTGTGGATGTTGCTCACACTAAGTTCCCCGGGCCATTGTAATTGAGGAAGTTTAGCTTCCATTTTCTCTAAATATTAGTATATCACATAAAATTTCATTTGGTTTAAAGCAAGAGAGAATGTTTTCTTTGATTATGGGTTTTATGGCTTCATAATTTCCATATTTTAATCAATTTTATATTTTTCAAGTTGTGTTTGTCCCCAAGTTTTTACAATTCTAGATAAGCACTTTCATAAACATTTTATCCACAAATATTTAGGAATATAAACACTATATTAAAACAAAATTTCTTGGTTAAAATTATGAACGTATTAAGATTAATTTTCTTACAAATGAAATATCAATTATCTTTTCTACCAGTGGTATTTGAGTGTGTGTTTACTACAACTTTATCTCCATTAAGTACTATTTCTCTGTTAAATTTTCATTTACATGTTAAATACGGAGTGTTCTATTTATTTAAAATGTTAACATGTGAATAAAATTATTCAGCAAATAACTTTAAAAGAGCTTAATATTATTCATTAATTAATGCTTAAGTTTGAATGAGATTTGGAGGGCAAAGTCACAACGATGAAGAAATTGTGGTTTCCTATTTATTACTTCTACCACCTTATGCATGGTTGTTTATATAATGCTACCTTCTTCTAGAATATAAAGTAGAAGTCCAGCTTGGCTTTCCATTCTCTGATGTATATATAAAAAGTGAAAACTAGGTATTCTGCATCAGCCATCAGTACGTTAGTGGACTACTCACTATCTACGAATCTCTACTCAAGCTAATGAGTGCTTATGTAATGGAATCATTCTGTCTTCATTAGTAGCCAGAATTAATTTCCTACTCCACATAAAACATGGAATTATGTAATTGCTTGTATCTCCATTATACTATTGATGACATTCTGCTTTGCAATACAGTTCTTTTGGTACATGCCTTGCCTCTCCTTTTAAATGCCATCTCTGATTTCTTCACAATGGTTAAGAAAAAACTTGCTTGTATTTCAATAATCATTTACTTATTAAATATTTACTGAGCACCTACTATATCAGAATTATAATAGTCACGTTATTGTCCCAGCAACAAGGAAGAGAAATATCGTTCCTGCCATTGTGACCTTTCAGTACTATGGAGTAAGCAAAGGTTAATTTTCTATATAAATATCTATAGAATTCCAATGGACTTAAGTGCTGTGAAAGTATCCAGTGCAAGGAGAATGTTGAGGAAAGCAGGTTTAGCAACAGTAATTGTGGAGTCAGAGAGGAAAGGGCATGTGTAGAAGTTCTGTTGAATTAAAATGAACAGTGATATTGACACAAGAAAAGTAGCCAGTTGTGCTACTGTGTTTCTGATAAGAGCGATCACATACATACATTGAAACAGAATTATCTATGAGATAACGTCACTTGGTTTGCTTTTCATATTAACATTTTACTAACATATAGATTTTAATTGTAAAATGTAATGTTATGTATCAGCTATTTTGGCACACACGCACACAATCCTACACAATTTGTCATTCTATTTGACTAGTAGAGTGGCTCATTTCACCAGATTCTTATCTGCATTCTCCCAATGAAAGGATGAGCGTGGCGGTTGATCAAATGTCCCATTTTGTTGAGATTACGCAAACCATTCTCAAGTAGGTCAGAACATTTGAGTCAGGAGGGGACTGGAAGCTGTGGGCCATCCCCAGAATTCCTCCTGGGCTTTCTTCTTACTTCTTGGTAGCTGCCGACCAAAGCAGAGCTCTAAACTGTGCTGGAATAGAGTGGTATCTCCCCAGCTACTTTCCACTCAGTTGATGCAGTGATTACCATGGAACAGAAAGCAACAGAAATTTGTTTTCACAAATTTTATCCTACTGTGCTGGTTCCAAACAACTTCTCTCTTACTTCTCAACTAGAACATTTTGAATGTATCAGCATCATTCTGTGGTATGTGCTCTGTCTTAGCTTTAGATATAAACATTTTCTTGAATTAACTGATGGAAGGAAATGGTGACAATTTGAAATGGTGTCATAATTATGATATTTCAACCAGATGTTCTTTCTTCACATTTTTCTGTGTTATACACTTAGGCTATCACTTGCCAGGTGGGCTACAGTCCATGGGGTCACAAAGAGTTGGACATGACAGGGCACCTAAGCACAGCACACACAGGTGTATTTTATTCTTCATAAAGTAAAATATGCTTTTGTTAAAATTGTATATAGAGTATACTTTTGCCCTAAGTCCCTGGCATGTTTATTTTATCACACAATATGTTTTGTAATGAAATGCAGAGAGGAATTGCTAAATCAGGATATTGGATTTTATAAGGTTCATTAAATGGGTATGGGTAGAGAATCAGGAAAGAAAATAGTTATCAGACTTCTTACTATAGTGACTAAAATTGATGTCCAGCTCTATAGAGAAAGTCTTGTTAGTAGTTAATTTTATCTTGAGCAATATATTGGTCACTGACAGGGCAATCTTATTTTTACCTCATTATTCATACATGTAAATGTGTATTTACACATCAATGAATCAGCAAGTATTTTGTAGAGAAAAATTTCATCAGGTCACTTTATATAACCACAGATAAAATTTAATGCTAGCAGGTAGCAGACATTTATAGGTTAATCTCTATTCTCTGTCCAAGAATTGTATCCATATTGATATATCACACCAAATCAAAGAATTTTTTCCTGAACCACAAACTTTTGTAAAAGATGTTTTAGTTCAAGCTGTTTTTGTTTTTTGCTTGTGTAGTATATCAATTTGGAGAAGGAAGTGGC
This sequence comes from Dama dama, assembly GCF_033118175.1. NCBI lineage: Eukaryota > Metazoa > Chordata > Mammalia > Artiodactyla > Cervidae > Dama > Dama dama. The sequence continues at coordinate 69,527,476 of NC_083701.1, forward strand.
AACCAGTATTTTTGCCTGGAGAATCCTGTGGACAGAGGAGCCTGGTGGGCTGCTGTCCATGGGGTCGCACAGAGTCGGACACGACTGAAGTGACTTAGCATGCGTGCATGCATTGGAGAAGGAAATGGCAACTCACTCCAGTATTCTTCCTTGGAGAATCCCAGGGGTAGAGGAGCCTGGTGGGCTTCTGTTTATGGGGTCACACAGAATCAGACATGACTGAAGTGACTTAGCAGCAGCAGTATATCAATTACAATTAGTTTCAATAATTAGTAGCAGATAAATTCAAGACATCAGTGCCTTAAATAGTACTGACATTTGTTTTTCTGTTTCAGTGATTTTAAATTACAATTAAGTGTTATTCAGATTACTTTCATATTCATTTTTTCCTTGATTTCTATGACAATTCTGGAATGGAAGCAAAATAGACATTAGAATGTGAATAAGTTGAAGCTCAGAGCACTTTGGTATTGTCTCCTCTATGGAAGACTTCACCGCCCCAAAGAAGAGTCTCGACCTAAATGCAGGCCTTGGGAGTACAGTGTCCTTCTATCTACTGGCCTACTGGACCATTAGGAGACATCTGAGTCATCGATATGGAGATCTTGGATGAACTTGATACAGCCCACGTGCAGGAGGAAGTGGAATGAATATGAATCCACAACCCCTCAAAGTCATCAAATAAATAAAGATATTTTCAGTGAGTATTTAATTCAATCTCACGCTGCCATTCTTGACCAACAGAGACTTCCAAAGAAGATGTGCCCACTGGAGATGATTGACACTGATATTGACATGCCTGAGAGAGTTCATTCCTTGCCATTAGTCCAATCTCTGGAGGCAGTGATGCAGAAAGAGGGGAAAGAGCACAGAACGGACCCGCAGAATTAAATCTGGACTGTGACCTACTTCCTCGTTGTGTGACCTTGGACAAGCTACTTAACCACCTTGGCCTTTTGCTCATAGAGTCAGTATGCTCATCTGATGAAATAAAGTCTATGAAGGCATGCAGGGCAGTGGCAGGCAGTGTGAAGGCCCTCTCTAAGTGGTAACTATTATTATTCAAAGAGACTAAGGAAGAGTCTAACCTCTGTATCTCCTTTGCTGAACTCAAGTCAAGAAACAGACAAAAAGGGGTTGAAGAAGCTAAGGGCTTCCAGATGTGGAAGCCACGGTGTGGCAGAAGGTTTTCTGAGAGCCTAGATGCCAGAAGGAAAGTGGGAACCAGGAAAAGAAAAACTCCCACTTCCCTGCCCTGCTTCTATTTGGCCCTCTTTTTCAATCTTTGAACTACTTAATAAACACTAATTAACCTTGTGCCCTGTGAGACAGACTTGCCTAAAGCACCATGCTCTTAAGAACTGCGCACATCTCCTGTAATTGACTTGATTATTCTCATTGCCTGGGACATCAGGAAAGCTTTCTTCCATCGGTATCTCATTACCAGAGAGAAAAACTTGCATGTGTACTCAATTCTGACCTCATGAAATTAAGGGTTTAGTCCAAGTGCAGCAGGAAATAGACGGCATCCTTCTAGAACAAAATATTCCTGACTTAAATATATAGAAAAGGATTCAAGACAAAACTGTTCATTAGGTGTTATAAAAATTTCTTTTAAACAAGCAAAAACTATCATTTAGAAAACATCATAAGCATGAACACGTTAGTCACTCAGTCGTGTTCGACTCTGTGAGACCGTGTGGACTGTATCCCGCCCGGCTGATCTCTCCAAGGACTCCTCCAGGCAAGAATACTGGAGTGGGTAACCATGCCCTTCTCCAGGAGATCTTGCCAACCCAGGGATCAAACCTGGGTCTCCTGCATTGCAGGCGGATCCTCTACCATCTGAGCCAGCGGGGAAGCCCATCATAACCTTGAGTCTACTCGTGAGTCCATACATATATGTATCCCAGGCTCAAAACATGCAGATTATTAGAAAGTCCCTTCCTTCCCTCTGTGGCCAAAGCAACAGCAAATAATCTTTTCAAGCTCAAACTGTGCAGTGTGAAAAATTTTACTTTCACTGCTAAGTCCCTTCTGCTAAGCACCTGCTGTCTCTCAAGTCTTCTTGCATATGCCTGATTCGTAAGATTCTCTGTTTATTTTTGTCTATTTATGCATCTTAGTAGATGGTTGTCTCCTTGAAGGCAGGAGCCTGGTGATCTAAGATTTGATTCCTCCTAACTGTGTGGCCTGGGAAAGGCACTCAGGAACTTGGTCAGCCCTGGGAATCCTGATTGGCCCTTGTCCTCTTTGGCACACACCCTCTCCATATATCTGGTCATTTTCCTGCCTTTCTCTGTCCTGTTTGTGGCTTCTGCTCACTCTTTCTCCATAAACTTAGCTTCTCTTTCTCATCTATTTCCACCGTCCAGCAGTACCTGAAGGCCCAATTCTAGCATCAACTCCTTCATCACCTATGGCCTCAGGGTGCTGTCCACTGAATCATTCCTTTTCCTGGATTCTGACTACATAAAATTCAATTATCCCCAGTTGCCCCATGGTTTCTAGCTTTATCTCTACAACTAAATGCCTTAAGGAGAAAGGCTCCTGTCTGAAATTTCTTTCATTGATCGATTTCAGCAAATATGTTCTTTTGTTATCCATCCCCAATTGTACATGACAGAAATATAGTAGATACTCAGTAAGGACTGACTGTATGTTCAGTCCAGCTGCAGTGTCCAACATGGGTCTAAGTAAATAAGTAAGTAAGGTCGCTCAGTCATGTCTGACTCTTTGTGACCCCATGGACTGTAGCCTACCAGGCTTCTCCCGTGGGATTTTCCAGGCAAGAGTACTGGAGTGGGTTGCCATTTCCTTCTCCAGAGGATCTTCCCCACCCAGGGATCGAACCTGGGTCTCCCACATTGTAGGCAGACGCTTTACCATCTGAGCCACCAGGGGTCTAGTCTCTAGTAAAAGACTTTTCTTGGATTTTACTAGGGAAGTGATTCTAGCTTTAGGTTGCACTTACTTTATTTATCTGTCCAGAAATTTTACCACCTATTTCTAGTTAAAATAGAATATACAACCCAATCAAAAAGTAGGCAAAATACCTAAACAGACATTTCTCCAAAGAAGACGTACAGATGGCTAATAAACAATGAAAAGATGCTCAACATCATTCATTATTAGCGAAATGCAAATCAAAACTGTGATGAGATATCACCTCACACTGGTCAGAATGGCCATGATCAAAAAATCTACAAAAAATAAAGGCTGGAGAGGTTGTGGATGAAAGGGAACCCTCTTGTGCTGTTGGTGGGAATGCAAATTGATCCGGCCGCTATGGAAGACAGTACGTGAGTCGCTCAGTTGTGTCCGACTCTTTGCAACTCCGTGGACTGTAGCCTACTAGGCTCCTCTGTCTATGGAATTTTCTAAGCAAAAATACTGCAGTGGGTTGCCATTTCCTACTTCAGGGGATTTTTCTGACCCAGGGATTGAACCCAGGTCTCCTGCATTTCAGGCAGATTCTTTACCATCTGAGCCACCAGTGAAGCCCATGGAAGACAGTATGGAGATTCCTTAAAAAAAACTAGGAGTAAAACCACCATATGACTCAACAATCCCACTACTAGGCATTTACCCTGAGGAAACCAAAACTGAAAAAGACACATGTACCCCAATGTTCATTGCAGCACTATTTACAATAGCTAGAACATGGAAGCAACCCAGATGTCTGGCAACAGATGAATGGATAAAGAAGTGGTACATATATACAATGGAATATTACTTAGCCATAAAGAGGAACGCATTTGAGTCAGTCCTAATGAGGTGGATGAACCTGGAGTCTATTATATAGAGTGAAGTAAGTCAAAAAGAGAAAAACAAATGTAGTATATTAATGCATATGTATGGTACCTAGAGTGATGGTGCTGATGAACTTGTTTGGAGGGAGCAATGGAGACACAGACATAGAGAACAGACTTATGGACATGGTGGGGGGAGAAAGGAGAAGGTGGTATGAATGGAGAGAGTAACATGCAAACATGTATGTTACCATGTGTAAAACAGATACTCAGGGAACTCAAACCAGGGCTCTGTAACAGCCTAGAGGGGTGGGGTGGGAAGAGAGGTTTGAGGGATGTTCAAGAGGGAGGGGACATAGGTGTACCTATGGCTGATCCACGTGGATGTTTGGCGGAAACCAACAATATTGTAGAGCAATTCTCCTTCAATTGAAAATAAATAAATTAGAAAAAGAGATAAACATCAGTTTTAGATCAGTTGTCAATATGATGCCTAGACATAAGTTGAAATTACTCACATTTGGAGATAAGGAAAAAACAAGAAATAAACATGTCTTATTTTTAAAAAAAGATATTTTTTGGCCAATAAAGAGGGGAGAGGGTGTATATTCTGCTGTTGTAGTTGTTGTTGCAGTTGCTCTTGCCGTCGCCCACGTCCTGTGTTTCTGTCCCATTGTTTAACATTCCTTCTCTCATGACTCACTGCCCATCTCTTTGGCCACCTCTCCCACCTCTTTGGCCCTTGCTCGCCATTTTCCAGTCATTCTGACTTTTTTAAATTCTTATAACTTGCCACGAAGGCGATAGACAATAGAAGGCTATTATTTTTATGTCGTTGTGCACAAGCTGTAGAATCCGTAAGAATTATATCCCAGTGTCAGCCCTTCCAATCTCCTTTCTCCCATCTAGCTCTGACTGATCTTTCAGGATGCAACTTTAACATCATTTTTTTTTTTTTCTGACATGTCTTCCTGTTGCTGAAGCCTGAGGAGAAATAAATTCCCAGAACATGCCATACTTGAGTGGTGAGATGTTGTCACCCATTGTCAACGCCTGGATTCCAAGTCTGAGGAATCAAAGCCTGTGTCTGTTTTATCCATCCTTAATATCATCTGTGTTCACCCCAGCACCAGACCCAGATGGCGTGCTTTTCTCCTTGGGGTGAATGAATGCATTCCCGCTATAGGGGACCTATAGGAATGGGTATAGATTGTCACCTCTCCCAGCTGACCCAAGTATCAAGGCCCTGTTCTTTTTTGTATTCCCTAATTTATCTCTATATACTCCACTTTGCTTATTTTAATTTCATTTTTTGAAAGTTTTGAAACATCCCAGTATACAAAATTAAATTAATCATAATCCTTGTTTCATTTTGAATTGCTTAATTGAAGAAATCCTGGCAAGCTTTCCTCTAGACAACATAGTTCTTGTAGGATGGCAAGTTCTCTCAGAACATTTTCCAAGTGTGTGCCCATTTAAATATTTACTTGCAAGTGTCTTTTGTTTTCAGGAAACTTATTTGGAAATTCTGAGTGCAAATTAAGGCTATGTAATCCATTTGGACAAAAGCAAGCTGGTTGCCAGGTTACCATTTTAAACGGGCTCATAAAATACTGCTTGGGAATATCACTTTAATCCAGTGTTTACTGTACCTGGCAACTGTCCTTGTGGTACACTTCGAAAGTATTTAGATAGGATGTGGTTTCTAATGACTGAGGAGTCACCACCACTTGGTAAATAGGATTAGAGGCAAGACTGAGATACTTCACTACTCATCACGTGCATTTAAGTGTGTGAGAGTTAAATCTGACAAGCTGGGTGAAATTTCTTTCATGTAAATGAATGCTTTTCTTGCCTAGAATACTTTATTTATCAGAATCATGGAAGGGCTATTTAACATGTTAGGAAAAATGCTGTCATATTTTGTTCTGCTTCTTATAACTCTCAGCTAAGAGGACCAGAAACACGATGAGACGCAGGGCTGCACACGGCTGGGTGTGCAGGTGGGTGGACAGCCTGCTCCCTCCTGCAGCTGCGTCTCCCTGGCAGGCGTCTAGGGCTCCTCAGCTGCGCGCAGAACCCAAAAATAAATGCTTTTCCCTTCATTTCTTTCTCTGACTCACCTCAAATAGAAGGAGACTTTCCACTTACAAGAAAGCACAGCTTTCTCTGTTTTATGCTCACAAAAATCACCTGAGAACATTAGGATGCAAAGGACTGAATGCAGACAGTGTGATTCCTTCTCCGCCAGGCCGACAAGCAGGGCCTATGTGCTTTATTCTGTGCCATGTCCTTGCACACTCAGTATTCTCTGCATCGTCTTTTTTTTTTTTTTTTTAATTTTTTTTGCATCTTCTTTTTAAGAGATAGCTGCCCCTCCTGAGTCTTTTTCAAACCTCGAAGAGGGCCTATGCAAAAGTTCTTGTAAATTGCTTTGTGGGGTAAAGAGGAACCCTTCCCTGTTTCAACATATAGTAGCATCTGCCGTGGTGGTAATCACCAGCTATTTGCCTTTTCCTTCTGGGCATACAGCTAGGCCACACACTGAGGCCTCTCTCAGAGCTGGGGGTGGCACTGGCATTGAATTTGGCTAATTCCATCAGATAGAAGTGACTTGCACATCTCCAGGCCTGACCGAAAAAAAACCTTCCTGCTTAACCCTGCTCACTCTGCCTGCTGCCTGCAGGAATGGTGTTTGGGGTTCTCCAAGGCTTTGAATACAAAGAGTCAGAGGAGAGTGTCCTGTTGACTATCACCAGACCGTGACATGAGCAAGAAATCAACTTGCATTGTGTGAAGCCATTGAGGTTTGGGGTGGTTGTTGGAGCAGTTAACCCAACCTGACAATTGCAATGCTCTTTAACCCTTTGTCATCTTCAAGTATTCATGAAAACGCATGAAAATGGCCACCATGAAAGAAAAGTAACATCAACAGTCCAGTTAACAAGCATCCTGAATGGTGTGGGTGGTGCTTAGTCGGTCAGTCTCGCCCCTCTGTCACCAGGCCTTGTCCTTTTGAAATGGCTATGGAAGAACACTAAATCCTTGTCATTTGCTTGCTGTTTTATTTTGACTATACAGCCTGGATCTCTTGGAAAAGCTCCTACAAACCGCTGTACTGATCGTTTTGACTCATACCATAGAGGCAGTACTACTCCTATCCTTTTCTTCCTCCCTTCCGTACAAGAATATTTTCTTTAATGCTGAGTGTAGCTCTATTTGGCCTTGGGACCTCAAGATCATCACAGGCTTTTGGAGTTCCAAAATGTGTTTGCAAAAATTGTATCTTGTGGGTTATATTCATTGAACATACTTAGACGTCTTTACTTAAGCTTAAAAATATGTCTGAAATGCAAACACAGTCAAGCACAGATTTGGCAACGATTCAGTTAATCTGATCTCCATAGGCAGAGAAACCCAGGTAATTCAAGCTGAAAGAGAAAATTCACTTAGATAAGGCATTTTCAGTTAGGGCCACACAGGAACATCTGCCAGCTTGTAGGCTGTCAGGTTTTTGAAGAAGTGTTTTATTTTCTTGGGAAGTACAAGGGTAGAAGAAATATTCAAGTACTTGAAATAACCTTTTCTCTCCCTAGATAGCCTTGGGCAATCAGGTCCCAGAAAGGAAGCAGGCATTTCCCCTCTGAAAAAGGATGGCTTTAACTTCTAGCAGTTAAGCTTTCTCTCAGGAAAGGGAAAAATCCTTTTTTTTTTTTTTTGTTTCTTCCCAGCTATACTACAGTCCTAAAAATATCTCAGCCACAGTTGAGCTGGTTATCTTTTAGCACCTGCATTGGTGAATCTCCCATGGCCTCTAAATTCAATTTTTAAAAATTGACTCTCAAATTTTCAAAGGGCTAGGGGATGGGGAAAATTGGAGATTAGAATCCAAAAGGGCCTGTGGAGGAAACAGTGGAAATTTAAACTGCCTTCTGTGTGCACAGCTGCCCTGCTAATAATGCTTTTGCCCAGGAACATCTGCCTGGGGCCTCAACACACACCCAGGGTGCAGGCTGAGGGTTCAGAAATGCATCTCGTGATGGGGGATTATCCTTGTGCCTCTTCTCTCCTGCCACTGTGGCTGGTTCCAAATGGAGCTGCTGGTGATCCAGAAACAAAGTGGACTCCCTTCCAGGAAGCTGAAATAAGAATATTAAGAAACCATGGAGCCATATGAACACTTTCCATGTTACTTAGAACTTGACCAGACTTAGCCTTAATCAAAGTTAATCAACCCATCCGAGGCAGATCAGAGAGGAGATCCAAATGGGGATGAATGCCAATGCAGCGGGACACCAAGGGCCTTGCTGGTAATAGGCGAGAAAGCCTCTTTCTCCAAATGAGAGAGATGCTCCACTGTGCTCCGCCATATGTCCGCTGCAATCTGTGGCCTTATGGATGAAGAACTCTCCTGACCCTCAAGGCACGATGTTGAACATGGAGCAAACTTGACAGTGCCAAAGGGGGAAAGGAATCTGCTGTGTTTCAAAGGCAACTGAAATGTTGGTAAAAGAAGATGCCACTGGGTGTTGATTGTTTTCGATACTATTAGTTCAAAGGTGAAGGCAGAGAGGATTTTTGAAATTTTCTGAAATTAACAACTATAATATTAAAGGTTCCATTAAAAAAAAAACACAAGAATGTTGACATATCTAAATATTTAGCATTCTTTACAAAGTTGACCATTGGAGAGGCTCTAAACATACTCTGTTAAAATTACCATTTTTCAGATAAAATTTGGAATTTTTCCTCAGCAGTGCCTTTAGAAACTGTGGGATGTTTTATTAAATACTCAGGAGTGTTCACGCTGTATATACTGTGAATTTTACTTTTTTCTAAGTAGTTAAAAGTTATAAAGCTTACCTGTAATAATTCAGATATATGATCAGAGTGTTACATTTGGGAGAAATGAGCCTATTTAAAAGTAACACAATTAAACTTTGTAAGTAAAAAGTAATCAAAATTAGTTTGGGGCTAATTTACAATGTGACTCTAAAACAGCGAGCTAAGAAGAGTTCTTGAACTGCTTCTCACAATGACAAAATTCTACAATACATGGCTAGCTCCCAAGGATGATTTGACAGGCAAGTATTTATTTGGGTGTTTACATCCTGGCACAGTTATTTAAAAGGTCAGCATGGCAGAGTTTAGAGGGGCTTTATGACATTGACTTTCATTGATGAACAGTTAGGTAATCTGGACAGCCTCCTACTGAGGACAACAAGGGAAGCATAAAAACATTTTTTTAGTGGCACAAAGGCATTGGAAAGTCAATAAGACATGGAAGGATTATAAGGTCAAGATTTTGAAGAAGAGAGACATTCAAAGAGAATAATGCTGCATCAGAGGCCACTCTTCTCCTTGCAGCTTCTGCCCATTCCATAACAGTTAGCTAAGCAGCCAAGAAGCTGCATTGTTTACAGAGAGTTTTGTGGAGTTAGGAGGACAAAAGCTGGAATAGAAATGTTGCCAGTAGTGCTGCAAAGCATCAATATTTTGGATTAAATTCCCAAAGATCTCTAGGAGTAAGGATTCTACAAAGGTGAACCATAAAGGGGCAATATCTCAAAGGAATTGAAGTCTAGATATAAAGTCTCTAAATTCTTGAAAACAGATCAAGGAATGCCTGTGTGGCTAGTGTACATGGCTGCCTACAAAAGTCACAATAAATCATGGATGATTTATTAGTTTAGGGTTAATCTGATCTCTATAATTTTTATATACAATATTCAGCAAGTCATCAAAATAATCAGGTACATAAAAAGAAAACATAAGAGAAAAAACATAGAAACAAACATTTCTAAACTGCAGATAAAGACTTTAGCTACATTTGCTATATTTTAGGAAATAATAAATAGTATTAAGAAGTTAATAAGATATCTGGAAATTATTTTAAAAACTATATAGAAATTAAGAACTCCTTAGGAGCAGCAGCACAATAGAAACATTTGAAGAATCAGTAAGCAAATCAAGATAAATTGGAAGAAAATGTCCAAAGTGAATAATGGAGAATAAAAAGAATCTAAAGTTAAAAGAACAGGTAAGACACATAGAGGATAGTGTGAGAAGGTGCAAAGGATAAGAGTCCTAGAAGAAAAGATGAGGAAAAAAAAGAAGTATTAGTGATCAATGATAATGTGACAATAGATAAGGACTTTCCCAAAATGAAGAAAGCATCAAACCACATGTTCAAGAAGCATCATAAACAAGAAGGATTCTTTTAAAATCACATCTAGATGCATCATAGTAAGACTGAAAAAAAGAAAAAAACTCAACCAGGAAAATTTTTTAAAGAACACCTTAGAAACAAAAAGGTTAGGAAGAAAATATCAAAAGAAGAAATAATTAGCCTGACAACTATCTTTTGAAAAAAAAAATATGAAAGATGGTAAAAATACAGTGACAACTTTCAAAGAAAGCAAGCAAATAACTGTCAACCTAGCATTCTATACCCAGTGAAACTATCTTTCAAAAAATAAAGGTAAAATGCATAAACTTTAATTTTTTGTTAATTGAAAAAATTCATCATCTAGTGACTTGAAATATGTTGTTTCAAGTAATGGATGTTTTTCAGGTAGAAGGATAACGATCTTAGAAAGGAAGTTGTAGATTCAGAACAATTTAAGTACAAAAACGCCTCTCACAACAATGAAAAGCACATATGTGGGCAAATCTAAATTGATGTTAGATCTAAATTGTTTAATGAACGATGTTAATAATGTCATTTAGATACACAAAATCAATGGTCAATGGTGTCCACTTATTCAAAGGTCCTCACTTTGTCAGAAGTATAATTAGTAATTTATACAAAAGTTTGGATTAAATCTAGGGTGCCTGTGGCAATCTCTGGGATAAACGGTGAATCATGCAGTATTTGTCTTTTGTTGCCTGACTTATTTCATTTAGGATATGGCTTCAAGTCTCATTTATGTTGTTACATATTGCCAATTTTTCTTCTTTATTAAGGCTGAATAGTATTCCATTGTGTGTATGCATGTGTGTACACACAAAGAATGTATTATTTATATATAATATGCTATTTGTCCAGTTCATATGTTGAAAGCCATCTAGCTTGTTTTCCTATCTTGGCTTTTGTGAGTAATGCTGTGATGATCATGGGAGTGCAGACATCTCTTGGAGATGGTGACTTTACTTCCCCTGGATGCATACCCAGAAGTGGGGCTGCTGGGTCAGATAATAGTTCTATTTTGAATTTTTGAGGAAATTCCATTCTGGTTTTCAAGGACCTACACCATTTTGTATTCCCATCAACTAAAATAGTGAAATTCATAGAACCAAAACGTAGAGTGGAAGTTGCCCAGGATGAGAGGAGGAGAGAAGGAAATGGGGAGCTATTAATCAACAGGCATGGAATTTCATTAAACGAGATTGACATGCTCTAGAGATATACTGTACAACATTATACCTACAGTCAAAAATAATGTATTATTCCCTGAAAATTTGTTGTACGGGTAGATTTAATGTTAAGGGTTCTTACCACAATAAAATAAAATAGGTTGAAATGGAATAATTTTTAAATATAGTAGATAATTCCAAAAGAAAGCAGAGGAGGGAAGATAAGATACAGAGAACAGACCAGACAAATAAAAAGAAAATATTTAGATGATTGATTTAACCAAAAATATATTAATAATTAAATTAGTGTAAATAAGATAAACAGTATTGAACAGGAGATTCTAGAAAGTTAAGTAGGAATAGAAAACAAATAGTAAAAGATGTGGAAAGGAAGAGATCAAGCTATTATCATCACCAATAGCTAGTGTAATAATGTATGTGTCAAAAATCCAAAGAAGCTCCAGATAAGTTATTGGAATAATAGATAAATTTGGCAAGATGGCTAACTATGAAAAGCAATTTTAAAATTATCTTTCTTTTTTTTCCTTTTGGATTTCATTTTTCAAGTAAAAGACTGTCTTTTATCTTAGGAATTCTTCCTTAGGCACTTGGTCTCTACCTCTTTTTTTCTCTGTGGTTGCCCACTTCTAGAGGAATCAGAAGCCATGTTATAAGGTAGCCCTGTGGACAGTCTCATGTAACAAAGATCTGCCAACATGAGTCAGCTTGGAAGTGAAGCGGTATTTTTATACATTACCAAAAAAACTGGAATACAGAATTAAAAAAAAAACTACTTAAAATATCATATTAAAAAAGTCATTAGCTAAGGTTTTCCCATGTTGTGCAGTGGTAAAGAATCTGCCTGCCAATGCAGTGTGACACAGGAGATGTGGATTTAACCTCTGGGTCAAGAAGATCCTCTGGAGTGGGAAATGGCCACCTGCTCCTGTATTCGTGCCTGGAAAATTCCATGGACAGAGGAGCCTGGCAGGCTACAGTCCACAGGGTCACAGAGTTGGGCACAACTGAGCTACTGAGCACTCACAGAAATAAATAAGCAATATGTAGGACTCAACTCCAAACAAGTACTTATAAACAGTAGAATTGGAATCCATGAATGCACATATATACATACATATACACACATATGTATGTATGTGCATACTCATATACAGCGGAATTTTACACAGCAATGAAAAGGAATGAATCACAACCACATATAATAAAATGGATTAATGTTACAAATGTAGTATTGAAAACCACAAGACTCACAGATTCTATTTATATAAATTCTATAAACAGATAATAGTAAGCTATAGCATTAGAACTCAGAAGAGAGGTTATTTTTGTGGTTATAGACTGGGAAGGTGCATATAGGAACTTCTGAGATTCTGGCGAAGTTTTATTTCTTCACTTCCTGACCAGGTTTGAAGGACCTGGTCAGAAAGTGGGCAGGCTTGGTGGCTTGGATCCATTGTGGCTGGCATGGATCCTGGGTCTTCAGGGGCAAAATAGGGATCAGGGACCAGTGACTTGGGTCTGGTTATCTGTGTCCAAGGCAGATGACCTCATTTTGGGGAGGGCCAGGAATCTGGTTCATGAGAGCCTTCTGGTGACGGCATGGACCTTTTGCTGGAGTTCATGGTAAAGTCGGGCCCTCACTTCAATCTCCTTCTCACATGGAGAAGAGGTCTCTCTGCAATTGGGCTGCCTGGGCTCGGGAGAGGATTGATGAAGGTTCTGTGAACCTGTCTCTAATACCCTCTTCAGTGCATATCTCCTTATTTATGTGTTCCACCCACATGCTTTAAGCCCTATCTGGGAATACTTAGCTCTTGCGAGGTTATTTTTGTGTGGAGGTTGTTGATCAAATTGGTGTTTCTGGGAGGGGATGAGCACTAGAAATTCCTATTCTCCATCTTGCTGATGTCACTTCCGTATCTCACTATGTTTATCTTCTGTGATGAAAGTGATTTGAATCACTGTCAATTTGGGGGCAAAAATTCTAGAAACTTTAGCTTGTAAGCACAGTTTTAAAAACAGTTAATATCTTTTCAAATAAACTACACAATTAATTTTACTAAAAAATAAGTAATGTTAAAATAACAAAAAATCTCTCTGCCCCAATGATCAACATCATGACCAAATATTACAGTATAGATTTAGTCAGTCAGTCAATATTTAGGTTTTTGTTGTTGTTTAGTCACCAAATCATGTCCAGTTCTTTTGCAACCCCATGGACTGTAATCCACCAGGCTCCTCTGTCCATGGGATTTCCCAAGCAAGAATACCAGAGTGGGTTGTCATTTCCTTCTCTGGGAGATCTTCCTGACCCAGGGATCAAAGCTGTGTCTCCTGCATTGCAGGCGGATTCTTTACCGCTGAGCCACCAAGGAAGCCCCTCAATCTTCATATAGGCAATTTTTTATTTTTTCACTCAACAATCAGTATGGAGCAAATATTGCTCCCTCTTAGAAGCCACACTTTGAACACATAAATAATAAGATAGAGTTCATAACTGAGCAATTCACGAAGTAAGAAAAATAGTCAAGATATTCATAAAGTCCTCCACTTGAAATTTATTAAGCACCTCTAGATGATGGATAGTCAAAGATGAATGGTATTTATGGCCTCTGCTCTTGAAGAGCACCCTAGAGAGCATGATAAATTCCAACAACATGTTCTAAGATTTACAATAAACAGAGGAGGAAATAGCTGAGTCCCCCCGGGGCAAAGTGGTGGTCAAGAGGAAGTGACAGTTGAGCTGTGTCCTGAAGGATGAATAGAAACAACATCATGGGCAAAGACAAAGTCACATCAGCAGGTTTGGAGAACTGGAAATAAGTTCACAGACACTAGAAATTAAGTGGATGGAGGCAATAAAGGGAGAAGGGACTGGAAAGTAAAGCGGGGGCTGGATAGCAAATGACCTTTTGCTATCATATGAAACATGTTCGATTTTTGGCAATGCATGGTAATTAAATGTTTTTAAGTAGAAGAGTAACATGTTCATATTGCATTTTAGAAATATGGCCATGTGGACAATATTCACAAAAACGAGGCAGCCTAGAGACCGTGAATGTAACAGAGGGATGGTGTTGCATGCAGAGGACTTCAGATGTGGAACTAAAGATATTGCCAATGGCTTGGAAAAGCACTGGATGTTTAGTGGTGCCCTTCCAGGTATGGGACACACTAGAGGAAGACCTTGAGTTCAGTTTCCACTTGCTGAGTTTAAGTGCCTAGGCATAAACATGAAGGATGATGACCTTGAGGTCAAGGATCACATTTAAATCTCTTTTGACCTTTCCGCGTGTATAAATCCATAATCCTTTTTTCCTGCATGATAAATGACAATGTCTTTAGAGTTATAGATAAATATGCTTATGTTAATAATTATACTTTTCTTGTGGAAGCATGATAAACCCTTTAGGGCAGGAATAAATTCCATAGTCCTCTACAAATAGCTCTGTGAGTATCAAAAGTTCCTTTCTCCTCCCTGAGAGTCGTAACTCAGAGATAGCAGAGGACAGACGTGACTTGGCATGCTGCAGTTCATGGGGTCGCAAAGAGTAGATGTGGCTTAGCAACTGAACAACAACAACAATAATTTTGGTATTTTGAAGCACTGGGAGAGCTAAATCAGTCTCCTTCTTTGGCCTCTTCTTCCCAGAGTGATGTCCTTAGTAAAAGATAGTCTTGCTTTAAATTTTGAGTCTATGACCTTATTTTCTAAAACAAATGCACTCATTATCCTGGAGTGCTGTTATATTTTTTCTTGAATAGTCACTCAGTGTTTCCTCCTATGTATACATTATTTCCCTAATTATATCATCAGCTCACTGAGGGCATGACTTCCTTGTCTCTGGATCTTCTGAGGCCCTCTGCAGAGCACCAGGCACATAGTCTGTGCTCAGAAAATGCTGCTGACGGTATGCTTTTGAGCTAATCAAATGACATCATTAACTATTTTTAATAAGTCAAAGTTTAAACTTAAGCTGCATGTCTTCTGGATTTTCAAAGTGTGGCTAACTTTCTTGGAAACTGTCATGTCCTCACACAATCAACTTCCTTAATTCCTTGTTGATGCATTCTCTTAATTATAAAAGAAAAAATGTTTGATTCATTAAAGAGAGTTAACACGTGTTGTGATACTCAGAGTGAACTTGATTTGCTAAAGAAAAAGCAAAAGTCGCAAATCCCACAGTGACTTCACTCATGTCCTGTTAACCAACAACTTGTCACAGACATCGGGTAGACAGCTGGAACATTTATAAAGGCCATAGGGCCTTTGCAATGCACTGGAAATAGTTCTGTTTTCATGAGTCTTAGGACAGATATACCCCTACAATCACATTGTTATTGTCAAGGGACATTCCACAATCTCTTTATATTTTTATAAATTATAATTAAAGTGTGCAACCAAATTAAGGCAGGACAAAGGTGGATTTTTGGAATCAACCAGGTCTCTTTCCTGAATATTATTTCCCTTGTGAAATTTATTGCATTTCCTGAATGCATGAAACCTTGTTTCTCTAGAGGAGACTTGACTTTCTCCCTCAAGAGTTAATCTCCTTGTCAATGACCAGTTGTTCATGGACAGGCTACTTATCAAACAGTGATGGTGCCCTACATTGAGACCATCTATGGGCTGTGATGTGTCTACCCATTGGAACATGATGTACAAAGTTGATAAAACTAATAGATTTTAAGGTAGCTCTCTAGGCAAAATAACACAAAAGCAACACTAACTTCATTCAAACTTGAGTGTTAAAATAGAATTGTTTCTCACTCAGAGAGCTCCGTCAACAGGAACTGAGCATGGGTTAGTGCAGAAAACGCTATGAATCACCAAGCCTCAGAAGACTGTCTTTGTGCAGACAGATCGTTTGATTCTTTCATTGTATGTTGGCCATAGTAACATTTCAAGTCCTAGGATATTCAGGACAGTTAATTTAAATGCTTCATGCTTTATTTACTCCATGTTTAAAAGATTTCTTTTTAAAGTACCAGTCATCCATTAAATCCATAAAGCTGATGTGTCAATTGGTCCAATTCTTTGGTTGCTGTTAAGTGGTTATTGAATAAGCCACAATGTATCAAACATAAGTATAGACAAGTCTACTCTAAGCTTACAAGTTAAATTAGCTTAAGCATTACTCATAAAAAACACAGATCCTAAACAAGCATGTATTGATCAAATTTTAAAGTTAGTTTATGAACTATGGACTTGAGTGAATATCTTGGGGGAACCAGTTGCTAAAAATGAATTTTTGAGAACTGAGCCTTATTTGACTCAACTTTTCTGAGAAGATTTCGCGTGTAAGCTGTAAATTGAAGAAGAGTCAAATGTTGGATGTCAGTGAGCTTTGCAGGTAGAAAGCAAAGTAATCCAGGTTAGGGAAAAAGTCCAAAACAAATGCTCTCAAACCTAAATTTGAAGCAGATTTCTTAATTAAAATGGAAAACTAATTTCAAAATTGGGCAAGATTGGCAATTATTTGGTCACTTTGATCAGCATTAATTACATGAACAAATCTGGAATTGAGCCAAGGCAGCGTTTTCTTCTTTTGATCAGTTACGTGCTGGGTAATTGAATTAAGCATATACTGGCACGCACACTTCTGAAAGTGTGGCTGTTAGTTCAACCAAGTCTCAAATTCAAACTTCACACAAACGGTGTGATGCCGCAGTCTGCTTTGAGGACCTAGAAGCAAGTTTATAAGGTTTGATTGCTCAGGGAAATAGAAAATGATATATAAGGTGATTCAGTCTTCTTGGATAAATGTGGAACTTTCTACAAATCTCAGACTTTGGGGTTCTACTATTGCTTCCTAGAACTCATCAGTATATACCATCTCTTTTCTGAAACAGAAAAAAAAAAAATCGTTAGTTATGGCTCAAAAGAAGCTACTGGTTTTACTATGTTTAATAAGCTTATTTTACAAATAATGTTAGTATGTAGTCATTACATTTTCATTTGGCTAATGTTAGGGCTGAGATCTTGTTCCTATGGCCTTTGACTGTTTACAAAACCCTTTTATATTTACTATTTCTTTAGACCTGCCTATTTACCTTCTTCGGTGATTCTTATTGTCTGTATTTAACAGATGAGGAAAACGAAGCTCACAAGACTGACTGCCCCAACATCATAAGTTCATAAGAGTCAGAACTTAAATCCAAGAGTCCTGACATCTAGAGTTTTTTTTTTTTTTTTTTTTTAATTATATTTCAATACCTGTTAGAACCCAGAGAAATATTATGCTATGGAATATTTCCAGAATTTCAGAGATCAATTCATAAAATACTAAACAGCAATCTTAAGAACAGGATTAAGCAGTGATGGTTCTAATGGGCTTTGTAACAGATGATATCTATCATGGGATTCAGAAACATTCTGAGCTTTTCCTCATTCATTTTGTCCTCTTCTCTAACTGCTTTGGGTATTGGCCGTAAAGTGGATAAAGTAGCCAGAGCACTGTAGAGACAACTGTAGTCTGACCTTTGGGTAAGTATTGAGCCCAGAATTTTTCTCAGTGGAAACGGTGGAAAAATAAAAGAATACAACTTAGAAGGAAAAAAATAAACTTTTCCACTGTAATGACAGTAGTTTTATCAAGATTGGTCCAGAGTCATCTTTATTCCAAAAGGTCATGCCAGGGGCTGGACTGAAAATGCAACCCCTTCTCAGGTTAGTGCCATGTGGCTGAAATATTCCAGTTTCTTTTCTTTTTTTTGGCCTCCGGATGATAAAGTCCGATTGCTATGTAGGATTGGGGGCTGAGGGAGAAGGAACAAAAGGAATTTGTTTACACAAATTTACTCCCAGATGTCCTAAATTATGCCTCAAAAAATAATCATTTAAACTGTTCCACACAAAGACTTTGTAAACAAACACATTTGCAGTATTGCTCTTTAAATGGGAGAGTTAGGGGGGAAGAAGACAGACATTAAATGTTCGGTGGTGAATAGTGGCTTTTACAGCTCTGCTCCCAAAGGATTAGTTACTTTTGCAAAGAGAAGCTTCAAACTATGGAGGGTGGACCAATGATTTGCTAATGTAGTCCAGCCTCAGAGTCTATGTAATCCTTACAAGTTAATCTTCATTATTGGCAGATTCCATGTTTTAAATTTGCCTACTTGTTAAAATTTATCTGTGATTCCAAAGTCAGTACCCGTGGTGCTTTCGGGATCTTTCCCAGATAAGTGCAGAGGTGGGAAACTTTGAATTGTCCATTGTGGACATTCCCAGCTGATGTGGAACTAGGTCTTCGTGTTTCAGCTCCATACCATATAGAAGTGTCCTTTTCTTGGTCTATTTGGTGATATATCTTTCACATTTTTTTTTGGCAGTTTTTTTTGGTAACTTTGCTGTTTAAAATGGGACCCAGGCTTAATGCGGAAGTGTTGTCTGTTTTTTTAATACCTGAGCCCAATAAGGTTGTGTTATGCCTTACAAAGAAAATATACATTAAGATAAGCTTCATTCGAGCATGAGTTAATAAATCAACTATGTATTAAGATGTTTTTAAATGGAAACACACATAAAACAAGGTTACACATTAATCAATTGATAAAAATATTGTGACCAGAGGCTTGCAGGAACCCCCTCCTATATTTCCTCTAGTGGCAATGATTCAGTATTTGCTAATGCGTTTGCAGTGACTTTCTAGAACTTACAACTATACCAAATAATGAGATTCCACTATTGTATTTAGTTCTACTACCCAGAATTATCACAGATATCATGTAAGAAAAAGAATGTATATTATGACTTCAAACTACAAAATTTATAGCTATAAACCCCAAATTTTGAAGGTAATTGTTGGTTTATTATTTTTAAAAAAGCGTGTCTCAAATGTATATAACCTTGAGTGAAATATACATACCTATTTTCAGGCATACTTTGTTTCCTCTTAAGAGATATACAACATTTTGGAAAGTAATTCAAGTGGATTAAATATTTCACAATGTTATGAAAGGGTAAGGCTATCAAACAAAAGCTTCAGTAGACATACCCAAGTCATGCCTTTTGAAAGAACCTGTATTAGAATAGAGCTGGTGTTAACTGAAATATAACCCCGACATGAGTATTTTTTAGGTGTATTGAGTTTTTATTGCTGAATAATAATGCTTGCATTTGTAGAGCTTTCTGTGGTCTTAAGCCTACTCATGTGCATCCAATTACTTTGATCTTTAGGAAAACGATAGACATTCAGGCACTACTACAACAAATTAGCTGATGGGAACTGTGAGTCTACTGGTTAAGTGACTTGCCCACAGTAACAAGTATGGGCAAGTTAACTTAGTAACACAGCATCTTGTTAACGTAGTAACAAGTCACTCACATGGCATTGTTGGTGTTAAAATTCAAAAGACTTCAGGTAGCGTCCTTGATTTTGCCCTGTGTTGTCATGCCAAGGGTCATTACTAGCCTTGAGAAATTTTTAGCACACTTTATCAGTAAATCCAAACCCCAAAATCAGTTGAAAATGTTCTAAATGTATGGTTGTTATGTATTTTCCATTTATAATTCCACTTACCTGTATTTGAAGCAGTGCTTTTTCAATAATATATTTCATTTTCCTATTCTTCAGACCTAGAAATGCATTGTATCATGTTTATGATAGAAGAAGTTTTTACTGAGAGACAAGCTGAATTTGTAACCTGTATCTTATGGCTTCATGATGAAATTACATTGCTTACTTTTATAGTGAATATTTAAGTTTGGGAAGCATGTAGGTCTCGTTTATATCTCAAGCTAAAGAACATTCAGTATTATGCTGAACAGAAAGAAGCTCAAGATTAGGCAAATGTAGCTACCAAAATAAATGATCTTTTTGAAAAAAATTTATATCATGTCAACCTTGAACTGATTAAAAAAAAATAATTGTAGCTGTTAGTTTGGTAGCCAAAATGTTGCAAAAACTGGGGGAGAGGCATTTCTTTTTTGCAGGGGGTGTGTGGAGGCACATATTTACTTGCAGTTGGAAGATTATCTTACTTTAAATGGATTCAACAGTCTGTGAGGGGGCAGATGTTCATGACAACAAAAGAAGGAGAAATTAGACTGAGTTAAAAAGGGAGCATACGGGAATAAATACAACACATGATTATTAGCCTACAGAAGTGCTATAAAGAAATAAAAACTTGACTTGAATGGGAAAGCAGGGTGAAGCGGTATAACAGGAAAGTAGGGAAGGAAGACCAAGTGGCAAGATTTTTGTCAAGTAAAAAAAAAAAAAAATGATGTGTCAAAATTTCAACATTTCATAAAAGACATTTAGAATTCCACTCTTACCCACCATCTTCACCCTGCGCCACATAAAAGAAGCCTAGAGACTGTAAAAAGTCAAAAGTTCGGTGCTCAGACTTCAAAATTTTAACATTTTCCAAGGGACAATGCAAATTTAGCTCAGTAAATAAAGCTTGTTTTTGCTCCACTGATGTTGACATCCCAGGTATAGACCTTTCTATCAGGAGGTTGAAGAGACAGATGGGTGTATAACTTTCTGTGTGTTTGCTAGGACAGGAAAGAACTTTGCTTCAGTAGTATTTTTAATGGTATAGTCAGGACTAAAGATGGCCTGCTCAAAAAATCAGTGTGGTACCAGAAGGATAACCCAGTAAAGTGTGCAGTTAGGATGCTTTTAGAGACACACCGTCTACAGTTGTGCTGTAACAGTCATCGTATTGTAATCACTTCTGATTTGCTCAGTGTCATTTTGAGGCTATAAATCCCTTGGAGTATCCTGCCGAAAATTAAAATGTTAAAAGTGTGACTCAAACACACGTAAGATTATAAACAGCTTAGATTAAATCTACATAAAATTGATATTGTTAAGTAACACTGAGTTATTTGAACCAAAAAGAAGGTATAAAAGAAAGGACTTTTCTCCAGCCTTTGAAATAAATATAGAAGTGAAAGATCGTCAGTAACACAATGATTTACGTTTTCTGAATTAGGATGAAATAGGCTAACCAGCCCATCCTAAAGGACATCAGTCCTGGGTATTCACTGGAAGGACTGATGTTGAAGCTGAAACTCCAATACTTTGGCCACCTGATGCGAAGAACTGACTCATTTAAAAAGACCCTGATGTTGGGAAAGATTGAGGGTAGGAGGAGAAGGGGATGACAGAGAATGAGATGGTTGGATGCCATCACTGGCTCAATGGACATGAGTCTGGGTAAACTCTGGGAGTTGGTGATGGACAGGGAGGCCTGGCGTGCTGCGGTTCATGGGGTTGCAAAGAGTCGGACACGACTGAGCAACTGAACTGAACTGACTGTGGCTTCATCCATGAGGTAGGTAACACTTTGCTCCAAACATTCTATTGACAATTGATAATCAATCTCCTGATGCCTCATCTGTCAATGTATGTTGACCTCATGGATTAAAAACAGTGTGAGGACCATTTGGGAAACATAGCTGTTTCCCCAGTCCCTCTAAGACACTTGAAGATATTATTCATTTTAGAAGTATATACCTTTACCCGGCACACAAATCCCAAAGAATCATTTGGAAAAAAGTTTTTACTAATTAAAGCATTTCCATAAGCATTAAAAAAGATTCTGCTGAATGTAAATTTACTACAGTAAATTCTAATTGCCTTTCTGATAGAGCCAGATTTTCAGATACTGTGTTTACCTGGACTGGAGTAGGCCTCTACAGAACTCTTAGGAGAAGAGTTAATCCTGTTTTCTCAAGTGTCTAATTTATCACAGAGCTACCTTAGGCACTGGGAGCATCTGGCTCAACCCATACATATTTTTCAAGTCCAAATTACGGACTGAGAATTAGGCCAGGAGTGTGATGTTATGTTCAGCAATAGGATGGACTCACCAAGAGGGAGAGGCAAAAATATTGCTTCAGATTTTCATAAGGGTGAAACTCGATATATCATCAATGAGTCTTCCTTCGATGTCTTGAAAGCCTTCAGTCCCTGCTTAATATTCTGCGTGTGTGAACCGATTTGGGTTAAGGTTGCTTTAAGCAGCTGGGGCATTAATAATAAGACTTCTCTTTTATTCTTAAGATGTTTTTTAAAAAAAGTCTGTTTTGTGTGTTATAGCCTGCAATTTGTGCCAAGATATGTATCTGCATACCATCTACTGTCTACCCCATGTAATCTTAGATGGACGACTAAGCAATTGTTTTGCAAACAGTTACCTAATCATAATAATTACCCATCTCTATTCTTCTTATTTATTTATTTTTTATTTTTTAAACATTAGGCTTAGTTATGATCAGTTTGGGGGAAAAAAGAGAAAAAACAGAACACATCTTTTTTAATTGTTTTGTTTCTTCATAAATTCTCACAAGTCCAAACTAAGCTGGTGTCATGGGAGGGAGGAGTGGTATTACACTTGAACATTTGATAGGTGAGAAAACAATGGCAGTGTGTGTTTTCTTAAATTTGAAATGATTTGCTCAGTGGATTGAAAGGTTCTGTCCACTCCAAGCACAGGCCTGTGCATCCGTGACTGGATGTAGAACGTGTTAAAGTCCTTAAAACTTGGATGAAGATGGTCCCACGGGGAGGGTGGTAATGCCATCACCCTGAATCACCTGTTGTTGACATTTGAGGGGAAGCCAAAGCCAAACTTCTGTTGAATCCCTGACAAAGAGAATCTCACTTTGGGAAAGGAAAATCCAATATTTCATTAAATGTATTTGTCCTTGTTCTAAACTCATAATGCAAGGACCTCATGGACCTCAAGACAAACTGTTTTTCAGGTTAGAGGGAAAAAAGAAGACAATCTTACTTCTTCCTCTGCATCACAAAGGCATCCAACCTCCAAGGTGACCAGTTTGACCTTTCTCTTAAAGCGCTGTTTAATTTTTTTTTAAGCCTTTAAAAATGCCAACATGCAAATTGTACATAAAATATTTAAAACATGAGTCCTCACTTTGAAAAGTGAACTAATGAATTCATCAGTCAAAACCTTGAAGTTCTGAAAACCTCTAATTTACCCTTGTTATAATTTAGTGGAAGAAAAGTAGCCTTCTGCTAGATAGCTCCACAGAAGCGTAATTAACCTTTGCTTTTGTGGGAACAGGTGGGACAATTGGTAGAAAAAGATGATAAATAAGATACACATACACACACATCAGAGTATAATCTTACTGGTCTCTTCCCCCTCGAGTTTTTATGAAGATCAAAATTTGAAAGAGCCTTTTAACTATAAGTTAGTCCATATACATAAAGTGTTACAATAGTTGTTTTTTTTAGGTAGATAATAGAGACACAGACATCAAAATGCTAACAAACAATTACATAATTATTTCTACTGTAGAAACTAGGTACTTTCTCCTTTCCTGAATTTTCTAATGGAGTTTTCAATTAATGCATATTACTATGAAATAAAACAAAATGAAATACCAATGTTGTATTATTTTATTAGCAGGCACAATGGCTGGCCCACAGATACCGTGGCAATAGTAGTATATATTCAAACATAAAAACTGTAGTGTGTGACCCAGTAAGTTAAAGTGCTTCCATAGGGATGAGTCAGGACACTTGGAACTGAAACTGCCCATAACACAGGTCTGATTCAGTTCAAGCAAGCAGGGAAGGAAATCCTCTTCTTTTAAGACTGACGTGTGCAGGTTAAAATAGGACACTACCCGCTCCCCCCACCGCCCATCATCTGATTCAGAACAGAGTGAGCCTATTTCCCTCAATATTTTTCACTAAACCTGATTCTTCTCCTTTGCTTAATGAACTCAAGAGTTCATCTAAATCTGATTCTAGCCTGTGTTAAGACTTGACAAGAGCTTAAGAGGAGGGCAGATACATTTTGTATCACATGGAGCCTCTGATAGTACACAGAGAAGACAGATCAACGCTTCCAATTTTTACACGTTTTTGCTCGTTTAATCAATTTTATTTCCACGAGTGAAAATGGATGTACCATATGAAAAGAGCTCAATTAAAAGTGGGGTGTGTCATTACCCTGAGAAGAAATGAATATGCCTCTTTAATATAAAGAATCACTATATTCCGGTGACTCTGATTTACTCCTTGGTTCTTGTTTCGTGCATTAAGGAATTTTCTAGGTCACCAGTGTTTGTGTATTCATATGTGTGTGCATACACAAGTGTGTCCCAGAAGAGAAATATGAAGGATTTAATATCCTTTTTTCAGGATAATATAAACTGCTAGTATAGTTTATGTTTTAATATAAAACCTAATATAACTAAATAGCCAGGATTTACACATTATCTAAATTCTTTCACCTTAGTAGGAATAACGAAATTCAGTTTTGAGTTTTAACATGTTCCTTTTTCTATAAATATTTCCTCAAATTATCATGTGCTTAGGAAAAATATATGTGTACTGTGGGGCATGGATATATTTTATTAAATCACAGTATCAAAAGTTCCCTTTAAAAAAATCCAGAAGAAGCCCAGGATCTAGCTATAATAAAAAAGAAAATGAAAAAAGATTCTATAAATATGTATTTGCATATATATATATATATATGTAAAGATAAAATGTTATATATATATACATATATGTGTACATATAATATATATGTATAAAAATAATCACGGATGGTTGTGTGTGTGTGTGTGTATAACTGTATGATAAATTCCACATTGGGAAGGTCCTAGAACCACCCTTGTTTCTCTCCCATTCCACATATTCTTTTATTCTCTAAGTTTTTGTTTTAGGAAAAGGCATTGTATGGGAGACCTCATCATATCTACCTTGTGTTGATTAAAACTTTTGTTTTTTTTAATTGATTCCTATGAAGAAACTATGAAACTCAAAATGTGATTCAACTGTTTTTTCTGAAGCAGCAAGACTGTGTAGATCATGGTTTCCTCCTTACAAAAAAAAGGTAAATCTTTAGTTTTTATACAATTGCTCAAACAAAAATGATGCAAATGTCATGAGTGGTGTGTTTGACTAGTAAGATGGTTTCATCCTATAATGAGATTTCCCCCTGTAGGAGGGCTATGAATTGCTAATTAGCATCTATGACCTAATATTCTCTAGCAACCAAGAGTAATAGCAGTAATTTCCAATCTTACGCAGAATACAAGTCTCCAATATTGCCAGCACTTCTGTTTCATTTGTAATTAACTGCAAGCAATTATTACAGTCAAGAAAGTATATTCTAATGCTCGTAGGTAATAAAATAAAAATAAATTATGTTTGTAAAACTTATATATGTGTCATGCTGACTGACTGGTGTTCTTTGAAAACCCTGAGGTTATACAGGTATCAATTAAATTTTTCTTTTCGTCAACAATGGTATCACTCTTAATTTTAATTTGTAACTTTTAGTTCACTACTTAATTATTTGCTCTTTGCTTGAAAATGAATATTTATTCGATTTTGTTTTGAGTTCATGGATAAAAGAAAACATTTAAAAGTTAGTAATTAAGGAGAGATGTCACATTATCTGACAATATGTTTTAAGAGACTAGTAATGCATACTTAAGTGGGGACACAGTATGCACAGAAGGACTGACTTATGACATGAAAATGAAAGAATTTGATTTCAGATTTTTCCATAAGAGTTACACTTCTGTGAATGCAAATAAGATTGTTGTATAAAAAATTTAAAATGACATTTAAGATGATTTTTTACCCTGTAAGAAAGAATAAAGTCTTACTTATCTAGAACTGTGAAGGACTGCAGTTTTCAGTATGATTGATTTCCTTCCCAGATAATTTACCCTTTAATGCACCAATACTGTATTTTAAATATTTTTGATGAGCATTTTCTCAAAAAAATTATTCCCATGCTTTACTTTGCATCGTTTTTGATGGGCCCTCCTGTAGTTCTGGAGGATGCCTTCCTGTGCAATAAGGATGTTAGGTTATTTAGGT
This sequence comes from Dama dama, assembly GCF_033118175.1. Lineage (NCBI taxonomy): Eukaryota > Metazoa > Chordata > Mammalia > Artiodactyla > Cervidae > Dama > Dama dama. The sequence continues at coordinate 69,553,433 of NC_083701.1, forward strand.
GAAATTGGGGTCTTAATCTTCACTTCCCACAATAAGAGCAGCTCATTGTGCACGCTTCTGCACTGTCCTGGCTTCCATCCTTCATTCCACTCCAAGAACATGTTTTGTTGCTCAACCTTAGCCTTAAAAAATGTCCGACCTTAGAAAACAGACTATACACATGATTTAATCCTTTACTGATTAAGCAGGGTCATCATCAGGCACATTAATTATTATATAGTGCAGAAATATAATAGTATAATTAACATTTGAAGGTTTGTGTATTTCCCCTACCCTGAAAGGTTTCAGATGTCTGTGCTTTTCTTATTATTTCTTATTCCTTCCTTTACTGACAGCTGCAACTTGAACCCACTGTCACCGCTTTAAGCCATCCCTATCTCTGATTCTCAGCTTATAAAGCCAGAGATGTGAAGGTGGTCAAGGGAGACCATACAACTAAGTTCAGTAAATCCTAATGTGATGATATAAAAGCACATTGTGAAACTGTCAAGTACTCTAAAACCACAAAGCACTGCTCTTAAACAGAACTAGAATAACAGGTAGGGAATAGAGTAGGGCAAATTTAAGCTCAAACTATGAAAGAAATTATTCAAGCTTTAGAGGTGGCAGTGATAATGGTGATGATTGTTGTTGTTCAGTCATGTCTGAATCTTTGCCACCCCATGGACCGCATCATGCCATGCTTCCCTGTCCTTCACTATCTTCTGGAGTTTGCTCAAAATTGTGTCCATTGAGTCAGTGATGCCATCCAACCATCTCATCCTCTGTTGCCCCCTTCTCTTTCTCCTGCCTTCAGTCTTTCCCAACATCAGGGTCTTTTCAAATGACTCAGCTCTTCCAATCAGGTGACCAAAGTATTGGAGCTTCAGCTTCAGCATCAGTCCTTCCAATGAATATTCAGGGTTGTTTTCCTTTAAGATAGACTGGTTTGATCTCCTTGCAGCCCAAGGGACTCTCAAGAGCTTTCTCCAGCACCACAGGATTGAAAGCATCAATTCTTCAGTACTCAGCCTTCTTTATGGTCCACCTCTCACATTTGTACAAGACTACTGGAAAAAACATAGCTTTGATTAGACAGATTTTGGTCAGCAAAGTGATGTCTCTGCTTTCTAAAATGCTATCTAGGTTTGTCATAGCTTTTCTTCCAAGGAACAAGCATCTTTCAATTTCATGGCTGCAGTCACCATCTGCAATGATTTTGGAGCCCAAGAAAATAAAGTCTGTCCCTGTCTCCATTTCTCGCCCATTTGCCAGGAAGTGATGGGACTGGATGGCATGATCTTAGGCATTCTTTTGAATGTTGAGTTTTAAGCCAGCTTTTTCACTCTCCTCTTTCACCTTCATCAAGAGGCTCTTTAGTTCCTTTTTGCTTTCTGCCATTAGAGTGGTGTCATCTGCATATCTGAGGTTATTGATATTTCTCCCAGCAATCTTGTTTCCAGCTTGTGCTTCACCCAGCCCAGCATTTCTCATGATGTGCTCTATGTGTAAGTTAAACAAGCAGGGAACAATATACAGCCTTGAAATACTCCTTTCCCAATTTTGAACAGTCTGTTGCTCCATGTCCAGTTTTAACCATATGCTTCTTGACCTGCATACAGGTTTCTCAGGAGGCAGGTAAGATGGTATGGTACTCCCATCACTTTAAGAATGTTCCACAGTTTGTTGTGATCCACACAGTCAAAGGCTTTAGCGTAGTCAATGGAGCAAAGTAGATGTGCTTTTGGAATTCCCTCGCTTTTTCTATAATCCAACGAATGTTGGCAATTTGATCTCCAGCTCCTCTGGCGTTTCTAAATCCTGCTTGTACATCTGGAAGTTCTTGGTTTACATACTGTTGAAGCCTAGCTTGAAGAATTTTGAGCATTACATTGCTAGAATGTGAAATGAGTGCAGTTGTGTGGTAGTTTGAACATTCATTGGCATTGCCCTTCTTTGGGATTAGAATGATAACTGATAAGCTTTTCTAGTCCTGTGGCCACTGCTGACTTTTCCAAATTTGCTGTCATATTGAGTGCAGCACTTTCACAGCATCATCTTTCAGGATTTGAAATAGCTCAGCAGGAATTCTATCACTTCTATCACTTGTTTGTAGTAATGCTTCCTAAGACCCACCTGACTTTAATAGCAAAAAACTATTTACCACTTATTCTGTGCCAGGCACCATACCAGTCAATTTTATACAGCATCTAATTAAATGACATCTATAACCCTAAAGGTTAATGATTATTATTAATATTAACAATATTGTGATTTTTCATTCTAGAAAATTCAAACTTTGTTTACATAATCTTGGAATTAACAAACAGGTATTATGGAAAGGCATTTGGATCACCCCATGCCTGTTTGCTTTCAAAACATTTGAGTATAATTACCAAGTTTTTCTGCATCCCAAGTATGGTAGAAGATAAGAAAAGAAAACATTTTCCACAGTCATCAAGTCCAGCCCTGTGATTTTATAGTTGAAGACACTGAAGATCATTGTGCTGAAAACTATCACTTTCCTGCATTCAATCTCCTCCTCCAGGACAGGAACTTGTTTTTAATCACTTTGAGTATGTAGACTTCTCTCTCTTCTCCATTTCTCCTGCTGTCAGTCTTCCCCTCACTCCTCATTACTTGAAATTGGTCTGACATGGGCTGTAGTAACAGAGGGAAATGAAGGGAGAATTGTGGATGTTTTTGCAACATACAACAATCTCTTTCATAAGTTCCTCTTTTCTTACTTGCCTTTTTAAATATCGGTTCAACTCTGATGTTCACCATTGGCCTCTTTCCTTAGTCTTTTACCTTCTCCCCTTGTATCTCTTCCTATAACTTCAGCTCTCATGTTTTCATGGATGATTCACAGATCTCTCTGTCAACCCTTAACCATGTTCATGAGCTCCAGAGTGGAATTCTCAACTACTTATTGGAAATGTGCCTGACTTCCCACGTGTGCTCAAAGGCAACAAGTTCCAAACTAAACTCTGTATTCTTCCTCAGACATGTTTCTTTTTGAAACGTTGACTCTGTAATTTGTGTTATTTTCCATCTCTTCTCCTAGTCTAGAGATCTCAGAACAGGTTTTGATGATTTTCTCTCCTACAAACCCTATTGAATCGGTTAGTGAGTTCTGATCATTCAACCTAAGTGTTCCTCAGGCTCCTCTTTGTTTATTCCTCATCTCACCTTGATTAGATACAGTGTTTCTTACTAGATTACTTATTGATTTTTCTTTACTCCTTTATGTGTAAAATTGAGTATATACTCTTCATTGTGATCAGAATAGTATGTCTAAAATATGTGACTATACATACACATGTATGCATGTTAAATTGATCCATTTCTGTCCAACTCTTTGCAATTCTATGGACTGTACCCTCCAGGCTCCTCTGTTCGTAAGCCTTTCCAGGCAAGAACACTGGTCGCCATGCCCTCCTCCAGAGGACCTTCCTGGCCCAGGGACTGAATCTACGGTTCTTACGCCTCTTGCACTGGCAGGCAGGTTCTTTGCCACTAGCCCCACCTGTGAAGCTCACATATACACAACCCTATCTTATTTAGATACCCTTTTATAGCTTCTCATTATCTGGAAGTAAAAAAAAAAAAAAGCCTGCTGACTCTTGTTCTTGGAGATTTGAAGTGTTCTTGGATGTCTCTAAGGTCAAGTCATAATTATTTTGTATACCAATGGTATATCTCCCAGTGTTTAGCATCCTGCCTCACTTGTAACAGATGCTCATCAGATACTTGTTGGATGGACAAATGAAAGAACGTCAAGTGTACCCACAAGGCAGAGGAACAACAATCAGAGAGTTCTTGGGTGTTGTGTTAGAAAGAGTAAGGAAACTTAGAGATCAACAGTCCTTGCTTTGAATCTAGCACTGCCACCTCCTAGCCATGGACCTTGGACAATTTATTTAATCCTTCTGACCCTAGGTTTGTCTGTTGATAAGATGGAGATAGTGATAGTTTGTGTTCTACGTCAGAGATAATGTATGTGAAATGCATACACAAAACTCCTTTTAATACATGGGGATATTATTTATTATCACCATCATCATCAGCCCAGGTGAAAGAGCTATCAATTTCCGGTGTAACAATATATAATAGAGACCCAACCATACAGACTGAGATTTAAACTCAGGTGGGACTCAAAGTGTGAGATATGAGCCGAGTCTCAAACATTCAAAACCAAACAAATATAGTGCTCAGGATAGAGAACCCCAGCAGGAATTCATGCACAGGGAAAGAAAAATCAGAACTTAGAAGATAAAGGTATAAGAGAAGTTCATTACTATAAAAAGCTTCCCTAGGGGCTCAGGTGGTGAAGTATTCACCTGCAATGCAGGAGACCTGGGTTCAATCCCTGGGTCAGGAAGGTCCCCTGGAGAAGGGCATGTCCACCCACTCCAATATTCTTGCCTGGAGAATCCCATGAACAGAGGAGCCTGGCGGGCTACAGTCCATGGGATCACAAAAAGTCAGACAGGACTGAATGACTATGCATGCACGCATTAAGAAGCCTGGATAAAATATGAGAGGATAGGGATGCTTGGTATTAAAGTGATGAGCCCCATCTGTAAATATTTGTGTCATAAACTTCTATTCTAGAAAGTATGCAAGACAAAAAAGAACATACACACCATACCTTCTATAATATTTTCAAGATTAAATACAAACATTGATTTCTTTTTTTCTTTTTTTTTGACCCTTTGGCAGCCACAAGAAAAATTGACATTAAAATTTACAACAAAAAGGTGTATAAACAAAAAGTTACCTCTCCGGTTCTATTTAATGGTGCTACAAATATGAAAACAAAATTGCTTGCCTGGTGGCTCAGTCAGTAAAGAATCTGCCTGCAGTGCAGGAGACCTGGTTTCGATCCCTGGGTCAGGAAGATCCCATGGAGAAGGAAATGGCAACCCACTACAGTGTTCTTGCCTGGAAAATCCCATGGACAGAGGAGCCTCGTAGGCTGCAGTCCATGGGGGTCCCAAAGAGTTGGGAACAACTGAGCGACTAACACTCAATACTTTGCAAACTGAAGAGAAGTTTATTCTGTAAAAAAGCCATTTTGATGAAAGTGTGTTCAGGCAGTAAAAACATTAGCCTAATTTCTGAAATAAATTGTAACTAAAAATATTAAAATTAGCAACTCTTAGAATAAAGGTGATATTCTTGGGCCATGTCATTATAGCTATTCCTTTTTGCAGAGTCTGCTTAGAAGTCTCCTATTCCATTAAACCAAGATTTCTAATCTCTCTGAAGATCTTCAAAGAAGTGAATAGAAATTTCTCCCACTGGTGTTCAGATCCACCAAATGAGTCCATTTGAGATCACTGAGAAGACTCTATGCTAGTATCTTTCATTCTTCTAAGTTTTTTTAGAATATGAGAATATGGCTTTTTAAATCTTCTAATTGGGAAGAATTCATTATATTAGACCAAGTCATTTATATGAGTCCAAACAGTCATACATCCAATAAAAATACTCATCCAATTTAAAAACTAGGTTAAAAAAAGTGATATGCTCCTCACCTAGCTGCCCCATCTATCCACAGAGTTTGAACAGGCATGAATCTACAGAGGGATCAGAATGATATATTCTATCTGCAAAGGAAAGAGATTGGGGGGAGGGGCAGAGGACACGGCTGTTTTTTCTGTCTATAGGGTCTTTACTGAGCCATCACTGTGTATGTTTAAGGGATTATATGATCCATACTGTGCAAATACTCACAAAAAATCAGCCATTTTATAGGCCACATTCTAATTTTGATTTCTTTTTCTCAAAGGTTATCTTAATTTCCATACTTTTTAAAGTTTAATTTTCTCCTTTTTTTCAGCCACTAATAATGATGTCACTCTCCTTTTAAATAGGCACACCACTGTACACACGTGTGTTTTTCCTTTTCTGTACATCTATATGCCAAATTATATGACCACTTTAAAGAAATACAGAAAAATAAAGGGTTAATGTATTTTTAGATAATATATAGTAACTGTCAATATTATCCATGATATTTAATTTACCTTATACTCATGTATATTTGTTTCTAGTTACAGCCTTTGAAGTAGGGAAATCAGGCACTTCTTCATCTATCTTTTTCAGTCACTTTAAATATCTCTGATACCTGGATGGCAGTTTGGTTTTATCTCATAGTCTTAATTTTGATTGATTGATAATGGCTGCCTAGAGCAGGGTGTTCAGGGGAATTGGAAGACATTGTCCAGAAACAGGAGCAGAGAAAGAGTGCTGTGATTGGTTATCAATGTCGACTACGGGTAAGTGAAGGGGAAAGAGCAGAACCATTGTAGTGTATAGGACAAACCTATTCTATATAATGATATAGTCGTTTCTACTAATGTCAGTGGTTTTCAAATGACTTATAGCCTTATTGGTTTTCTCATATGAATCACAGACCATGGAAAATGAATTGAGCGACTAATTTCTTAATTCTCTCAAGGATGCTACATAATTCGTACTATCCTAGACTCATAAAACAGAAGTTAATCCTATATAAACAACGGATAACTTAGGGCATGGGGCTTAATTGTCCCAGGCTGAGAAAGACTGAAGTGGTCAATAAGGACCTAAGTCTACTACAGGTGTAAGGAGGAACAGAGAGGGAAGGATTCCAGTCTTCCATTTGTAAGCCAACCGTATCAGCCTCACTCTTACTGAGGGGTATGCATGCATGCTAATTCATGTATTATAGAATTCATTTGAAAAATATTCTACAGTTTAAAAATCTTCAAATTAAAAAAGTTTGAAAACAGCTGATACAGATTTTTTTTTCTTCTATTGAAGTTATTCTTTTTCATTTTACATAAATTTGTCTTTATTATCCAAGATAAATTAAAATGTTGCTATATTTTGCTATTAATTGCTCTTCCATCATGTGGATACAAAAATTTCCTTTGATTGTCTAAGAAAATAATGTGGAAGATAGAAAAAATATCATCAAGTCAAGATTGTGTAGTCAGTAAGAAAATCAAGCCCATTAGATCATGATTAACAGAAGTTTTGAATTAAGGGATTTGATGTAAATTTCCATATTCACCTTTGCACCTGGATTCTGAAACAGCTGCCCCTTTAATCACTTACAAATTTCTTCAAATAATGTTTCCTTTTTCCTTGTTGTTTGATAGCTAATGTAATTAACATCATTTCAGCAAACCTGCAAAAATCTGGTGTAGATTTTGCGATTTGTGTCTAGCAGGGCCTTCAGAGGACTTCCCTGGAGGCTCAGTGGTAAAGAATCCACCTGCAGTGCAGGAGGCACAGGAGATGCAAGTTCAGTCCCTGAGTCGGGAAGATCCTCTGGAGGAGGGCATGGCAACCCACTCCAGTATTCTTGAAGAATCCCAAGACAGAGGAGCCTGGCAGGCCACAGTCCATACGGTCACAAAGAGTCTGAAGAAACTGAGCATGCATGCATGTAGGGCCTTCAGATAGATGAAAGCTATTCCAAGTAGAATCTTGCTTTTTGACACAGATTATTTCAATGCCCTATAAGTAATTAATCACCAAAAAAACCCTACATTAATGTAGCCCTCAGGTCATACATTGGGACCTAGAAGCTAAATGAATAGAAAGTTCACATTCTCCAAGAAATATTCATTTGTTTTATATGACTTATGTTACACAATTTATTTGCTTTATATTTAGAAGCCCAATCTAATGGTATATGTGCAATATGGAAAACTTGTTATTTTGAGGACTGTGCTTTTATTATTAACTGAGCATCAACTTTTGCCAGGCATGGGGCAAAGAAGATGTTAGAATATAAGAGATGGCCTTGGTTATGGGGATAGACAGCGCATAGAAACAGGCCACAGAAAGAGGCAAATTATTAAGTGAGCTGAAGTGAAAGTCGCTCAGTTGTGTCTGACTCTTTGCGTCCCCATGGACTATACAGTCCATGGAATTCTCTCGGCCAGAATACTGGAGTGGGTAGCCCTTCCCTTCTCCAGGGGATCTTCCCAACCCAGGGATTAAATCCAGGTCTCCTGCATTGCAGGTGGATTCTTTACCAGCTGAGCCACTGGGGAAGCCCAAGAATACTGGAGTGGGTAGCCTATCCCTTCTCCAGGGGATCTTCCCGACCAGGAATCAAACTGGGGTCTCCTACATCGCAGGCTGATTCTTTACCAACTGCGCTATGAGGGAGTAAATTTAAAACTAGTCATCAGAAATTGTGGTCAATCTTGTGGAAAATGTAAATAGTAGACTGAGCTCAAGACAAATGGGTCAGGCTCCTTTGGGCATGGTTGGGAAATATTTCCTGAGGCAGTGATGTTTACTCTGGGCCTTGCAGAGTCAAATATGTTCAAGGCACTGAAGGAAAACCTGTGAGCCTGAGTTCCAGGTGGAGAAAGGGAAAGCATGAGAAAAAGTTCCAGAAATGTGCCAAGACCTGATCATAGAGCCAGGGGAAGCCATTGATGGGATACTTGAAATGAGCTGATCCTTAGTTTTAAAAGATGAGTGCAGCACTAGCATTGTGGGGGAGCAAGAGGGGAAAAAAGGAGATGTTCTACGTGGCAATTGTAATAATTAATTAATAGCTAAAATACACTTAATTAATAATTAATTTTGGCCAGCAATGACTGAAACCTGGACATAAGAAGTCATAGAATGGAGAGCTGCGATGTTTATTTGAAAGGCAGAATTGATAGGACTTGCTGACAGATTGTGTGCTGACGGGTGGGGTGACATGGAGGACATAATGAAGGAAGGGAAGGAATTAGGAGTAACTGAGAGACTGAACAACAACAACACTTGGCTTTCTGGCTTGAGGAAGTAAGTGGCTGAGGGTACCATCCATTAACACAGGAAAATCTGAGCTAAAGGGGACTCACTGGGAAAGTTGAGACATCTACATAGCGATCCGGAAGAGGTAGTCAGATAGATGGGCCTTGTTGGAGGCTTAGAAATACAAATTTATGAGTCATCATCAGAGAGGAGTCATTTAAAGCAGTAGAACTGAATAAGGTCACCTCAGTTCAGTTCAGTTCAGTTGCTCAGTCGTGTCTGACTCTATGCGACCCCATGGATTGCAGCATGCCAGGCCTCCCTGTCCATCACCAACTCCCGGAGTTGGCTCAAACTCATGTCCATTGAGTTGGTGATGCCATCCAACCATCTCATCCTCTGTTTTCCCCTTCTCCTCCTGCCTCCAATCTTTCCCAGCATCAGGGTCTTTTCCAATGAGTCAGCTCTTCGCATCAGGTGGCCAAACTATTGTAGTTTCAGCTTCAGCATCAGCCCTTTCAGTGAACATTCAGGACTGATTTCCTTTAAGATGGACTGGTTTGATTTCCCTGCAGTCTAAGGGACTCTCAAGAATCTTCTCCAATACCACAGTTCAAAAGCATCAATTCTTCGTAGGGTGGGAATATAGAAAAAGATAAGAAGGTAGGTTCAGAACCTCACCCAAAGAACACCAGTTTTTAGAGATTTGTTTGAAAGAGCCATTTGCAAAGAAAATAAAGAATGTGGAACTAGTGAATTGGATAGGTCCCAGAAAGGTGTGCTATACTGCGAATTTTTTGCATGTATGGAAGCCAGCGCCATGCTGTGTTCAGTTGCTCAGTCCCGTCTGACTCTTTGCAAACCCAAAGGTGTACTACTATGGAACACAGGCAAAAATTAAAAATTGGGAAGGTTGAGCTTTAAAGAATGGTCCTAAGAAGCAGATGGAGCTGATGATCGTGGACCACTTGTTGGGTTTTCATGATACTGAAATGGATTTGAACAGTGTCTGGTGGGCTACTATTATGTGAGAGAAATGATTTAGTGAAAGTGGAGGATCAGTGCACCCATGGGATATGGACAAGAGTAGCATGAGCCAATGATTTGAGAAAGTGTGATCCAGAAGACAGGTTGGTGGTTTGGCCTACGATGGGAAATTAGGGAAGTACTCATCCCCTTTCTCATTTACTCTCTTTTCTCAATAAAACAGGACGTTTCAGCTGAGAAGAGACAATGGTATTGATGTCTGTGGTGTGAGTAGAGGACGTCTCTGAAATGTTATGTTTCTTTATGGAGACCTACAGAGATATGGGCATTGTCAGCGAAAGCCTGCCAGGCTACTGAGACTCGCAGAGACCCACTCAATCACCAGGCAGAGCAGAGAGGGTGCTGAATCTCATTCCCCTCACTCCCTGACAGGCACCTTACATTTTCAATTGACATGAAAAAGATTTAGAAAATAACACAATTAATGTATTTGCCAAATGAAAAACTTCTTACTACCAAATATCAGGTTAAGAAACAAGAGTCTGGAAGAGCTTTGCTTCTTGACTGGGCTCTAAAGAAAGAACTAGTCTCTTCTGTTTAAACAGGGAGTATTATTAGACTTAAATTCAATTTCTAAGTCCTCTGGAAAAGTTACGAAGATCGTTTAAGGAAGAAACATTTTTTTTTTCCCAAAAGAACTGAAATTCTGCTGGAATAGTTGAAAGTGATCTTAACCATTTCAATGAAAATTAATTTCTATACCACCTCAAGGCTTTGAAGGAAATGGGGGCTGAGGGAAAAGAAGAGCGAAAGGAAAAAAAATTACTGTCTCCTGACTAGAATAGATCATTATTAGACCATCATGTGGGTTACACACCCCTGGGGCAGAGCTCCAGCTCCTGCCTACAAAAACGTGTGAGGAGCTGACAGTCTTTCCATCTTATTACTGAAACCAATCCATGTGGAGCAGAAAGACACATGGAGACAAAACAGTGATTTTTCTTCTGTGCGAACAGTCAGAAACCCATAAACTGCATGTCATCCTGTGATTCAGAAGTGGACTTGAGAGAAGTACGACTGAGGAAGAGAGAAGTCTTGAAGGTTTGTGACACTGTGCTCAGAAGCATAATTGGGAAAGTGAGGATAGATCATTCAGTAATAAATCACTGATATTCGGTGCAGAAGAACCACGTTTTACCTTTGCTTTGAAACAATATTATATAAATATGTAAAATAATGTTATGAGTGATTGTCAACCTGGTTAATTTAATTAACAATTTTACATTTTTAAAGAAAACATTATTATAAGACACAATTATGTGAACTATTTGCTCTATTTTTTGTTCCCTATAAGAAATGTGGCTACTTATGCCAGAAGCATCACAAAAATCACTTATGATCTTCCTTGATGTCAGCCGATATTTGAGAATCAGTAAATAGAACAAAATGCTCTTGTTAAAAGATGTGATGCTTCTCATATGGAAATTTCTGAAGAAGTATTCTATTTGTATCATGAATGTAGTAGTAGGTATAGACTTAGCTTTAACACTTCACCTCCTATTCTCTAATGCTATCAGGTTATAACTCTTATAAGATTTTAAGACAGCAGTAAAAGCAGATTCTTCCAGCCCATGCCCAAACTTCCACAACATAATTGCCATAACTTTGAAAAATTAGCACCTGTATACAGGATCTGATGCTACTATGAATGAATGTAAACAACACCTGCAAGATTCTAAAGGTATGTCTGTCATCTTTTTTCAAAGAATTTAATCCAGAGGCTTCATGCTTATGTATCTACACATATCTATACATATGCATGTGTGCACACTCAGTCGTTCAGTCATGTCCAACTCTTTGCAACCCCGTGGACAGTAGCTCACTAGCCTCCACTGTCCATGGAATTTTCCAGGCAAGAACACTGGAGCAAGTGCCATTTCCTTCTCCAGAGGATCTTCCTGACCCAGGGGTCAAGCCTGCATCTCTTGTGCCTCCTGCATTGACAGACAGATTCTTTATCATTGAGCCGTCTGGGAAGCCCCATCCATACACACAACTTGGAACCAAAAAAAAAAAAAAAAAGACAGATTTCCAATTCAACCCCCCTTTTTAAAAAGCCCAGTGTATACAAGGCCCCAAAATTAAGGTTATAGGAAGCCCTTGACAACAAAGAACTGTCAATTTTCTTATATGCAAATGGAACTAGCAGTTTCTTTTTTCTGCTAAGATTTTAAGGACCAAGGACAGTTACAAACACCTCTCTGGATCCAGACTATAAATAAGCTTTGCTAATATATATATATATATATATATATATGAATCATTATTGCCCCATAATAAAAGCAGAAATGAAATTGAAAAGTAATCACTGCTTCTTGGAAAAAATAATTACACATTTACTGTATTCTCTAGAAAACAAAGCCTAAAATTATTATTTTTTTTCTCAGAATTATTTCTTTAATCCAGGAAAGAATTAGAACATGAGGTTATGAGCACTGTATTCAACCCTTTGGCACACTGGGGAAATGTAGTGTGAGAATGAAAATCAAGAGCTGGAAATCGCGTTGCCTTGGAAAGGCTGAGATCGAGGCTTAATTTCTTAGCACAGCATCTGAACTCATGTCTGTTTCTGGCTATATACCAGTAACCTGGGCTGGAGAAGGGAAGGCTGGCTGCCACCCTGAGTAGCAATGTATGGTGCGGCCCCAAAGGTACCAATGCTTGTCACTTAAATGCTCAAGGTCAGAGGAGTGGTGCTTGGGGATGGAGTGGGGAAGGAAGCAAATTAAGTTGTTCTCTCTAAATTTTATTTCATGGTGAGCTAAGGAATATCAAAATCAAGGATGTATCCCTGGAAAATTACTTTCAGAGTTTCAGGCTGCTGCAAAGTATGCTAGATTTCAGCCAGGCGATTGGACCACTTTGGCTTTGAAGACCCTGAGCTATAGAAGTGGGGAGCACAAGGGTCTGGCCAGAGGGAGGACACACAGGTACATTTCTCACCGAAGGAAAACCTAGGGCTGAATCTCCATTAGAACTAACCTACGTGAGCCTCATGTTTGTGTTCTGTATAATGAGGAGAGTGTCATCTACCTTACTGACTATGAGGTTAGGCTCATAGTCCTTCATGTGTAAAAGACGTTCAGTCAAGAACAGCCATCAGCGTTAGAGATGTTTTCTGATGATGTTTTTGTTTTTTCACTGAATTATAGTTGGTTTACAATGCTGGGTTAGTTTCAGGTATAGAGCAAAGTGATTCATACATATACTTTTTCAAATTCCTTTCCATTACAGTTTATTATAAGATACTGAATATAGTTCCCTCTGCTATGCAGGAGGTCCTTGTTGTTTAAAGTTTGTTTTATGTATCTGTGAGTCTATTTCTGTTTTGTAAACAAGGTCATTTGTGTCATAGCTTAGATTGGCGTATAAGTGGTATGTGCATGCTCAGTCGCTAAGCCATGCCCTACTCTTTGTGACCCCATGGGCTGTAGCGCTCCTACAGGCTTCTCTGTCCACGGGATTTTTCAGGCAAGAATACTCAAGTGGGTTGCCATTTCCTCCTCCAGTGAATCTTCCCAACCCAGGGATTGAACTCACATCTCTTGCATCTCCTGCTTTGGCAGGTGGGTTCCTTAGCACTGAGCAACTTGGGAAGCTCTACGTATAAACGATATCATATTTGTTTTTCTCTTATGTGTTAACACTTCACTTAGTATGATAATCTCTAGGTTCATCCATGTTGCTGCAAATGGCAATATTTCATTCTTTTTAATATATACCATATCTTCCTTATCTATTCATCTGTCGATGGACAGTTTCCTTCCAAGTCTTGGCTATTGTAAATAGTGCTACTATAAAAATTGAGGTGCATGTATCTTTTTAAAATAGAGTTTCCATCTTTTCCAGATATATGCCCAGGAATGGAATCGCTGGATCATACTGTAGCTCCATTTTTAGTATTTTAAAGAATGTCTATATTGTTCTCTGTAGTGCCTGCACCCATTTAAATTCCCAGTAACAGTGTAGGAGTGTTCAATTTTTCTATACTATCTCCAGGGTTTATTTCTTGACGATGGCCATTCTGACCAGTGTGAAGTAACACTTCATTGTAGTTTTGCTTTGCATTCCACCAGTAATTAGCGATGTTGAATATCTTTTCATCTTATCTTCTTTACAGAAACATCTATTTACATCTTCTGCCTATTTAAAAAATTTTTTTGAGCTGAGTAAGCCATTTGTATATTTTGGAAATTAACTTCTTATTGGTTGCATTGTTTTCAAATATCTTCTCTCATGCTATAGGTTATCTTTCTAATGGTATGTAAAGAATTTAAAAAGTGACCACCGCCACAAGCCTCATATTCTAGAATAGATCTGTTAAAAATGCCCTCAGAGCATCTCTCAATTCAAGAAGAGTCTTACTGAACTTAGGAAAAGAAGGTAATTTTCAGATGACTGGGTACTTGTTGCAAAGAATGGATGGATGGAGGACTAAAACGTCTATCGTTTATACGAAACAGTACTTCTCCATGCTATATTTGAACCGTCTTGACCACATTAAAATCAAAATGAAGTGAATACTCTGGAAACTTCACACATTTTAGCACAGCTACATTAAGTCCCTGGAAAGTAAACCTAATTTTCTCAAAGAAACTAACCTGGCCTAATAGCCCCATTTGCTACTGATATTGTTGATTTACATGAATGTGAATATAATGACTTGAATCTAAGAACCCAGAAGACAATGATTACTTTTCCAAAGTTCAAGTGATAATCAAAAGCTTTTTCAAAATGTCTCCTGATCTTCTTGGTCAATTAATTGTAAAATTTTTTAAAAATAGCAGTTATATTTGAAATTTGAGCATTGCTAAGTTGTTTGCATAAATGATGTCTTGTCTTTGTACACAGGCCTTTTCTGTGTACAAAATAAGAGGTCACATCAGGTCTCACATCTTTTGTCACTCTGCTTATTTTGAGTTTTTTAGTTTACTGGAAGAGCAAATGCAGGAAAATCTGGTACACAGAGCTTTACTACTAATGTTTATGAATTGAGCATTTAAAATTAATAGAAGTTATCCCCTGTCATAAAAAAATAAATTTATCAAAGAGTAAAAACAATTAGGTATTGAAATATCTGGCCATGTTTGAGGTTTAGAAAATGATTAAATACTAGTTTTTAAATGTTTTGGCTTTGGAACGTTGCCAAATGGGTTTTGCCAAACACATTTTTCTGTCATTTCACAACCCATGTGTGTGTTTTAATGAATGTATAATCCGTATGTTCTGATTCACTTAAACTTAACTTGACAAAATCTGTTTTAAGAATAATATGATTTCCAAGAAGACTTTATAGCTGTCCTAAGAAGTCACATCTTTAATTTTAAAAAGGAAGTCATAGTTTATGATGAATAAATGGAACTGATTTGTAAATTTGGAATACAAATCTAAATCTGAAATCCACATTTTAACAGCTTTACTAACTCATGTTTAGTGAAATAAGATTCAACTCTAAGTTATCATTATGCTATGTAAATGGAAGGTAAAGGGAAATACAGCCCATCTTCCTACTTCTATGGAGTGTACCAAGAAGAAAGAGAGCAATGGTGAAATGACAGAAAGAAAATTCAAAGTTATGTTTCTTTTCTATGGCATACTCAACTCTGAAAATACCTCTCAAGGTAAGTTACAACAAACATTTTAAAACTAATGTGAACTGGAAAGTAATAGATAGTAATGTAAAAGCAATGTGTACCTGGGGAAAAATTCAGATCCTAGCTGGAATCAGCGGAGAAGGCAATGGCAACTCACTCCAGTGCTCTTGCCTGGAAAATCCCATGGACAGAGGAGGCTGGTGGGCTGCAGTCCATGGGGTCGCGAAGAGTCCGACTCACTGGGTGACTTCACTTTCACTTTTCACTTTCCTGCATTGGAGAAAGAAATGGCAACCCACTCCAGTATTCTTGCCTGGAGAATCCCAGGGACGGGGAAGCCTGGTGGGCTGCCGTCTATGGGGTTGCACAGAGTCCGACGCGACTGAAGTGACTTAGCAGCAGCAGCAGCAGCAGCAGGAATCAGAAATGACTCTGGGCTCCACAAGGAAGGAAAGCTGAACCTGAAGTTGAGCATGGTGCTCAAATGGCTTCATTTAGCACCATAAGGTTGGGAGCAGCCCTTATATCATAAGTGAGAATAACACAAATGCTCTGTAGACGGAAACATTTTCTGGTTAGGACCTCAATTTTTACAGAATAAATTATGTGCTATGAGATTCAACTTATCTAGAAGATGAAACAAACCTAAAGTTATATGCAGTATATGTTCATAACACAAGAAACAGCATATACACACACAAAGACAAGAAAGCAAGTTGCCATAAGTGAAAGCAGAAAAGAATAATAACATCAGGGTCCCAAGAATGTAAGATATTGGAAATATCAGATATAGACTGTGTGTAAAGAGTTTAAAGAAAAATATAATTTTTAAAATAATCAATTAATAGATATCATCAAAAAATAACATACCTTATTTGAAAAAGAACCAAATAAAACTGTTAGAAATGAAAATTGAAACAATGAAATAAAAGTACAACAATAAAACAGAAGTACAATGGTTATACAAAACAAATACAGTTAAGAAAAATTTTAACCAAAAAGGCATGAGAAGATGGAAATGAAAAATGAAAGAAACTGTAAAGGACATGGAGGAAAAAATGAGAAACCAATAAAAATCTGTGTCAAAATAAGAACGTTTTTTTAAGTGGAGAAACAGTAGTCAAAGAGATAATAGAGATAATTTTCTAGAACAATAGGAGACACGCATTCAGAGAAATCAAAATGTATGACAAGCAGTGTAAAAAAATTACATTGTCGCGAAGCTTTAGAAGGTCAGATACAAAAGGAAGTTCTTTAAAGCATTCAAAAAGAAGTTACTTGTAAAGGAAGCATCAATAGGCAACTTCTCAAAATCAATGCCAAGAAAATAGGATGATATTTTAAGGTATGATGAGAAAATAATTTAATTCAGAACACTGTATGCAGCATAACTGCTTTTAATGATGAGAGTAAATAAAAACATTTTCAGGAGAAGAAAAAAGCTCAGCATTTACTCCCATAAGAAATTTACTAAAGAAACTTCTGTGAAACATGCCTCATAGAAAAGAAAAAAAAACAAAACAAAACTCCAAAAATGTCTAAGAAGCAAGAAGTTGAGATGATCAAATAAATGTAACCTAAAAATAGTCTGTCTAATTAAAAATAAGCATACCATCTTTATAAAAATTAAAACCTAAGAGTTAAGGTAACTGAACATATTAGCCTGTTTCTAATCAATATTTTCTTGGAAGTCTGTTGTGGGTTGAATGTTTTCTCCTCCAAAGAGATGCCAGAGTCCTAACTCCCAGAGTTTGACCTTATTTGCAAATAAGGTCTTCGCAGGTGCAGCTAAGGATCTGAAGATAAAAACATCCTAAATTTCAGAGGGGTTCTACATCCATGGAGTCTGTCTTTATAAGAGAAAGGAGACAGAGATGAGAGAACAAACACAAAGAGGGAACGTCATGTGAAACAGAAGAGATTGGAGTTATGCAGCTGTAAACCAAGGGATGCCAAGGATTGCCAGCAGTCATCAAAAGCTAGCAGAGAAGCATGGAGATGCTCCCTGAAGAGCCTCAAGAAGGTGCCGCCTGAAGCTACCGACGTCTTGATTTCAGACTTCTGATGTTTTGAGGAGCTACTCAAGATTTTCTAAAATGTGAAAGAAAAGGTAAGGTCATTGGAACAAACTAAAAAGAAAAATAAGGATAGAGGATCTGCCCCACTATCTGTTGTAAATTCATACACAATGGTTTTCAATTGATCATGTTATCAGTAGAGTGTTTAAAATAGTGAGGGTGGGAATGATTTTCTTACAATGATTCGGAAAATGCTTTTTAACAAAAACTAGTATCTTGCAATGTGTGAGGCAGTCCTGCAATATGTGAGGCAGTATAAAGCCTTATATAGTATTACCCCAAATGCCAAGAGTTTTCTGCTTAAGATATACTGAGCTCTTATCTGGTAATACATTGTCTAATAATTAAAACAATAAAAGACCCTTACATATGTGGAAACTAGACATATTAAATAAATAACGTTGCAGATCATTGAGTAAAGGATGGCCTATGCAACCAATGACATTAGGACAATTTAGTGTCTTTATAGAATAAAATGTCCTTTGATCCCTATTTCATATTACATTATAAGTGAAATCTTTTAAACTGTTAGAAGAAAATTTATGAATATACTTTCTGTCTTTGGAGTAGAAAAGGTTTACTAAAAAATACCCCAAAGCACTAGCCATAATATAAAAATATATGACTACATTAAAACTAAACACTTTTGCTTATCAAGAGATAATAGAGAAAATGGAAACAAATCACAAAATGGGAGAAGGTAGTTTCCAAAAAATAAATAAAATAGTACTGTGCATGCTTAGTTGTGTCCAGCTCTTTGCAACCACATCAACTGTAACCCACCAGGCTCTGTCCATGGGATTCTCCAGGCAAGAATACTGGAGTGGGTTACCATTTCCTCCTCCAAGGGACCTTCCTGACTCAGGGATTGAACCTGCATCTCTTAGGTCTCCTGCATTGTCAGGTAGGTTCTTTACCGCTAGCGCCACCTGGAAAGCCCAAAATAGTACTGTGTCTATACCATATAAAGTTCTTGCATCAAGGCAAGAAGGTAAGAGACAACCTAATGTTGAATTGGCAAAACATATAAGAAATGTTTTACATAAGATATATAGAGGAGAAATATATGAAAAAATACTCAGTCTCACCAGTAATCAAGGAAATAAAAGTTAAGAACTAAATTAACTTTCATAATAAATGTTAAAAAAAATAAGAAACCTGGCAATATTAAGCATTAGCAAGAATCTAGAACAAAGAAAACAGTATCTATCACTATTGGAGTTGTTAATTGGTACAATCATTTGGAAATCAATTTACCTTTATCTTCAGTTTTTCCACCCAGTATATTCAAAACATACAAATATGAAACTGAAAGCTTTATGAATACCCTTAATCTGATGATTTTTCATTCAATTATTTCATTTATAAAAATTTCTGACTAAGGCCTAATTTATTTTATGATCTGATAATGACTTCTAGCACATAGTTTAAAAAATGTTATTCTAGAGAAAGTCATGTGTTATCATAGAAACAAGATAATTCAAAATTTTCATAGTGACATTTTTATAACCACAAAAATTGGAAATGAAATATCCATCAGCAGAAAAATATAACTATATTTTGATCTATTCAAAGTAATATTAAATAACAGTGAAAATAAGTGAGTTCTTGCAAAACATCAATGAATTTTTTTTCTTTAACTTTTAATTTTGTATTGGGGTATAGCTGATTAACACACAGTGTTGTGATAGTTTCAGGTGAGCAGCAAAGGGACTCAGTGATACATATACATGTCCCCGTTCTCTCCCAAACTCCCCTCCTATGAGGTTGCCATGTAACACTGAACAGAGTCCCCATGTGCTATGCAGCATGTCTTTGTTGGCTCTCCATTTTAAATACAGCAGGGTGTACATGTCCATTCCAAACTCCCTAACTATCCCATCCCCCCATCCTTCTCCCTGGCAGCCATAAGTTCATTCCCTAAGTCTGTGAGTCTCTTACTAAGTAAGTTCAACTGTATCATGTTTTTTTTTTTAGATTCCACATATAAAGGATGTCATATGATATTTCTCTGTCTGACATATGATGCCCATCTGTGTTGCTGCAAATAGCATTATTTCATTCTCTGTAATGGCTGAGTAATATTCCCTTTTGTATCACATTTGCACATATGTACCACATCTTTATCTGTTCCACTGTGGATGGGAACTTAGGCTGTTTCCATGTCTTGGCTATGGTAAACAGTGCTACAATGAACAGAGAAATATAAGAAACATTCCATTTATCAGCGCATCCAAAAAAAAAAAATAGACCTCGAATAAACCTATTTATTTTTTATTTTTTTTTTTTAGAATAAATCTATTTAAAGAAACAAAATAAATCTACCTAAGGGCTTCCCTCATGGCTCAGTGGTAAAGAATCCACCTGCCAAAGCAGGGGATGCAGGTCTTATCCTCAGGTCAGAAAGGTCCCCTGGAGAAGGAAATGGCAACCTACTCCAGTATTTTGCCTGGGAAATGCCATGAACAGAGGAGACTTGTGGGCTACAGTCTATGGGGCCACAACAGATTTAGACACTGTTTAATGACTAAACAGCAACAAGGCGAAAAAAGACCTCTACTCCAAAAACTGTAAGATAATGATAAAAGAAATCAAAGAAGACACAAATAGTTGGAAAGATATACCATCGTCATGGATTGGAAGAATCAATATGGTCAAAATGACTATACTACCCAAGGCAATCTACATATCCAATGCAATCTCTGAAATCCCATTCCTGGGCATATTTCTGGACAAAAACATCAACAAATCTTATAAATATTATTTTCATGGGTTAATACTTACAATGTAATTTTTATAAAACTATAACAGTAAAAAAATAAATCATCTAAATTTTTAGATTATACACACAAATCTAAAGAGAAAAGAAAAATCAAAGAAATGGCTAAATTCAAAATTCAGAACAATTGTTACTCCTGGGTACAAAGCAATAGACTCAGAAAAGACTATGCAGATGGCTACAATGGAAATAGGCCTTGTCATGTAATGGGTTTATGTTCATTTATTTTATTATTTTCCTGTCTCACACTTTCTCCAAATATGTTATGAATATATTAAATGTTAAATTGGTTTGGCCAAAATTTTCCTTGGTTTTTAAGTAAAATAAACCATTTTGACCAAGAACTTTATTGAACAACTTCTTTATTGTTTTGTTCCACTACCTTCTGCCATTTTTCAGGCAACTTCATAATTCCATCTTCCCAAAACTTTTTATCATTTGTGAGCAAAGAATTGTTCCAGGTATCTTTTGGAAGATACCTGTTCCAGTCTTCCAAGGAATTGAAATTTTTTTCCATTAAGAGAGTTTTGTAAAGACCAGAATAAATGGCAATCTGAAGATGCAACATCTGGTGAGTATGACAGAAGAGTTAGAACTTCCTAACCAAGCTGTAAAAGCTTTTGCCTGGTCATCAGAGAAGCATGTAGCCCTATGTTATCCTGATGGCAGATTTTGAGTTTTCTGTTGACTAATTCTGGATGCTTTTCATCAAGTGCTTTCAGTTTGTCTAACTGGGAACAGTACTTGTTGGAATTAATCATTTGATTTTCAGAAGGAGCTCATCATAGAGGACTCCCTTCCAACTTCATTGTATACACATCACCTTCTTTGGATAAAGACCACCCTTTGGTGTGGTTGGTGATGGATCCTTTCGTTTGCCCCATGATCTCTTCCATTTCACATTATTATACTGTATCCACTTTTCATCATCCATCATAATTTGTCCTAACAATGGAAAGCTTTTGTTACATTTCAGTAGAGAATCACATGCAGAAATATAGTCAAGAAAGTTTTTTCTGTTTATATGGAACCCAAACATCAAAGCAATTAACATAGTCAAGCTGGTACAAATGATTATCAGTGTTTTATTTGGATATTTTTAGTATATCAACTATCTCCCATGTGGTAGAATGATGATTGTTCTCAATTAATGTCTCAATTTGATTACTATCAACTTCAACTGGTTTAATTGACCATGGAGTATTGTCCAGTGAGAAATCTCCAGCAGGAAGTGTCACAAACCGCTTCTGACATGCTTGCTAAGTCACAGCATCTTCTCCATATACTGTACATGTCTCTCTTTTCATTTCAGTTGCAATTTTACCTTTCTTGAAGTAATAAAGCATAATGTGCTGAAAAGTTGCTTTTTTACTTCCATCTTCAATGTTAAAATGGCTACCCAAAATTCACCAACTTTGGTGTTCTCTTTTTAATTCATGCTGATATGACAGTTGTTATAATACAATCTAACAAAACCGTTTCAAATGAAGTTAAAGACAGCTAAGCACTACTACAGCCATCTTATGGAAAAAAAACAAATGAACATTTTGGCCAACCTCCCGCCCCTCCCCCGCCCCGCCCCATATAATGGAATCTAAAACAAACAAGAAATCTGAAAAAGAACCCTTTAGTAGTTCAAGGTTTTGAAACCCAAGATGTGTTGAGGTAGATGCTAACACACACTTTAATTTCCATGAAATAAATAATAGATGGCCAGGGAGAGTCATGCAAGACCTTTCTGGAAGCTTTATTGGATTCTGAATGAGTTACACAGCAAGGTGTGTCTCCTGAGACACTTTAGTGTTGCTTGACAGTCATATGTCTTCTGTGGTTCAGGAGTGGTCTTGTCTATGGCTGGGATTGATGTTCAGAGGATGGATTAGATGACCTCTTTGATCTTCAGCATGCAGTCCTTGGTTTTCCTGTCTTGTCCTCTGGGCCTTGACAACAGCACAGCCTCTCTCTCTCTGCCATGCCTTCCCTGTCTACATTAAACAGTCTACCAAGGGAAACAGACATTCTACTTATAAGTAAATAGTATCTCTTGGACAAAACATTCATCAGAAGCGATATATAAATGATATATAAATCTAACAACCTAAACTATCAACCCCAGTACTTTGAACTTTTTACCTTCCTCAAGGAATGTTAGTGTCCATAGGGACTAAAGTGAATACACATAAACATATCCATACTATGCATGGTTGCCTTTAAAAGTCTGTGTATTTACCAACAAAAAAATAGAAAATGTATCTCAAGAAATATATATAATTAAATGTGCTTACATATTATATATATATGTACTATATATATATATACACACACACACAAAGATACACATGAAAATACAGTTCTTAAAGATGATTCTGCAACTAGCAACTATGGTTTTAGAGACTAAATAAAGGAATAATATCCACATTGCTGATCTCTTGGTGGCACTCTCGGCAGGTTCTTGATTAAGAGGGTCAACAACTCAACAACCCCAGTTCCTGGGGAAGTTTCTGGATGCAGTCCAGGTTCATTTCACCCTGGCCACGTGAGAGAACGTCAGAAGCCAAAATCAGGCAAGTAATTCTCACTTAGGTTATAGCTACAGAAATATATGCTGCACTATCGCAGTTAATAAGTTTACATTTCAAAATAATTTGAGGTTCATGTATACAAGGATCTTCATACTGATCTTGTTAGACTAATCAAAACAATCCAATAATCTCCATACCCCTGCCCCTGCCTGGCGCCTCGCAGAGTGACATACAGTTTCACTTTTCATAGAGTATCTGCATTTTGTGAACTGGAGTAACTTAATAAAGTTATTTTCCTTTGATTTTTTTTTCATTTGGGGATGTTTCAGGGGTCTTTGACTATCTGTTCACAGACAGAATATAGAACAGTTTTGTTCCTTCAGGAGAGGAAATCCCAACTCCCTAGAAAACGTGTCATTTATTATTTGAGGTAGAGGGAAGAGGGAGGACTCAAGGAGAACTTTCTATTTTCCTGTTAGACTAGAAGACTTATACAATAAGAATATATTTGTATATTATTTGTGTCCTTTAAAACAAATAAAGTGTATTGAAAAAGAAATCACTGGAAGGAGATGAGACATGAGCAGGGCGTATGATGTAACACACACAACCGCAATTTGAAGTTTTCAAGGCAAAAATCTGTGTTCAATTTGCCACTGGAGTCTTACAGCAAGCATTGTACTTCCCCTCGCACCCCCGCCCTCAGAGCAGCAGCCAGCTGCAACACAGATTCCCACCCAGACGGAATGCAGGTGAAACTCCAGTACAGCAAGAGCCCAGTCAGAAGGGGGCATGTGGAGTTTGGAGAGTTTTAGAAAATTTTATTGCAGGAACACATGTGTTAGCGGAGCAGATGGAAGCAATTATGGGAGGAAAACTTTGCCCTATCCTTAAAACCACATTCCAATAGTGTGAGCTCAGGCTAATGACTATCCTTGAGGACAAGTAAAATCAGACCACAGTGAATTTTGAAGATTGACTTCACATTGCATCAGGTCGTGATCTGCCTGCTAAAAACTCATCAAAACTTGATATTATCTCTTCTCACCAGAAAGAGAGGTGACCTCAAATTCACTCATCTAAAATTAATATGCTTTCCTCTAGTCTCTGTTATAAACCTCATCTGACACTGGTATTTTATACTCTGACTGGTAGGAAGTATCAATACAACTATAAATAGTTTGATTATTCCAGATAGGAGAAACTCACTTCATTTGGCTATTTCTGTGCATGTAGTCCTTTCTGAAATGTTCTTCTCTGTGATGGAGACAGGCAGACACCTGCTATCTCCTTTAATAAATAGTATCACAGGAGTTAGGATGAGGAAAATAAAGCAGAATGAGGTTGAGTGCTAAATCTTTGACCTATAAAACAGTCAGAAGGATTAGATATAAGTCCGGCTCCATGAACTCTCTTGTCTAAGGGTTTATTTTGCAGACTTGGACACTAAAGTAATTTTTCTCCCTCTTTGGCATTGTCATATAATTGTTTCTCCTTACAAGAGATTCTCAAAAAACCTGGATGGTAATGATTATGGATGTATAGATAGTGTTTGTCTTATAGTAGTATAGTATCACTCACCAGAGGAGTTCAACTTCTTTACTCTCATGAAACCACTGACTGAATAATTTATTGAAAAGAGAACAAAAGAACTAGAAAGGTATGGAAATTCAGGGCCCAAAAGAAATAAAATAGATTTCTCAGTTTCTAAATTAGTCTTCTGGCAATATGCATAATCTTCCTTCCTGTCAAAAGATGAAATAATTTAGATATTTAAGATCTGACTTTTTAAATATTTTGTTACTGAAAGTAGAGGAATACATGATAGTTTAACTTTGGTTTTGAGCTCTTTCGTTTAAGACACAAGGCAAAATTTCAAAGGTAGTTCCAACAGGCATGCCAGCTCATTACATATACACAAAAAGTGAAAGTGAAGTCGCTCAGTCATGTCCGACTCTTTGCCACCCCATGGACTGTAACCTACCAGGCTCCTCTGTCCATGGAATTTTCCAGGCATGGACACTGGAGTGAGGTGCCATTTCCTTCTCCAAACACAAAGGCACAGACCAAAAGTTAGAAACTGCAGCTTTCATTCCTGGTTTTTCCAGAGATGATGCTTGTTATTTTGGACAAGTGACTTAACTTTCCAGTTCTCAGTGAACACATGCAAAATGGGAAGAATAATGCCCGCCCTATTTCCTAGGTTAATTAGGTATGGAAATAAGAAAAACATGTTTGAAAGTGTAACTGGAAGTGTGTTTGCTTAGGTGACCCAAGTAAGTGTAGTCTCCTGTAAGTGACTATATATGTAACTCTCGTTTTCTAATCTACTTTATTAAGACCTCTAGATAATAATGTCTGTTTCTAATTCAATGTTTTAGAATTCTGTGGAAATATATAAATTCAACAAATGCAATTGTTGGGAATAACCAAATCCTCACTGTGAAATTAACTACTACATTGAGTTTATTGGCAATTGATTTACCCATACATGCATTAGTGCAGCAAATAATTCAGAGCACCTGTGATTTGACGTACTTTGCATTAGATGTTAAGGATACAGTGATGAGGAAAATAGGGTAACCATAGCTGAAGTAAGAACAGATGCTAGACAGAAGCTGGGGACAAGGAGGAGGAGGAGATGGATGTCATAAGGGAACTCTCAGACTTGGTCATCCAAGACTGCCTAGTGCATTGAAGGGGCTCAGATTACAATCACATGGTCCAAATGAAAAGGCAGAAAGTGATGTTCTTGATTAGCCAAATTTGAAGCACTGTCAGAATAGCAATCCCATCATCCCTTTCATGACTAGCAGTCCTATTGGTCAGCATCGGAGGCACAAGGCTAGAAGGCTCATCCCTTCTTACTCATCAGTTGATTTTGTCTCTCCTATTTCAAGAAATATTTCAAATCCATTTCAGTCTCCCCAAACCCCCAGTGAGAGCACCCTCACACATGGCACCATTTTGTCTCCACAGGGATACTGAAGGTCTTTCCATTTCATTTACTATACTTGTAGGGGAGAGCGGGGCAGTCTTACAGAGCTGAGTCCTTAACCTACATTCTCCAATGTTATCTCCAGGTAGATAGTGTCAGAATTGAATTGAATTGTAGGATACCCAGCTGGTGTCCTGAAAACTGCTGACTTTTGGTGCAGGAAACCTCCCCTTTACATGTTGCAAATCTGATCTCCAAAACCAAAGATTAACATATGTCATACCTGTCACTGGCTTATCTTTCATCTCCATCTCACCTGTATTTTATCTCCATGACAGAGCCTTTGTCTACTTTCATTCTCACTGCCTTGCACAGTGCTCATCATAATGTAAGCACTCAAAGACTGAAAGAACATGACCAAATTTTATTCATAGTATGTTATAAACAAGGCTGTGAGAATACACAGAATGGTGCAAGTAACAATGACTTAGAAACAGGAGGGACATAGAGTTGCAAAGAGTTGGACACGACTGAGCAGCTTTCAGTTTTCATGAAAAATTTAATGCAACATGTTAAGATGTTTGTGCTTTATCTAATGCACAACAGGAGCCATAAAAATTTATTGGAAAGAGAATATATATATGTATAAATTGACTTTTAGGAAAATAGATGTGATAGAGGATGCAATGGGTTGAGCAGAGACTGGAAAGAGGGAGATACCGAGAAGTTATCAGTGGACCATGTTAAAAGGTGATGAGGACTTAAAGAAGGCAGTGGTGGCAGGAATCAAGAAGAGGGGTCAGAGAGAGGAAGAGAGAAGGGAGGGGGGAGGTGGGGAGAGACACAGAAGATCAAGCAGATGGGACAAAGCTCTTTGCAACGCCATGGACTGCAGCACGCCAGGCCTCCCTGTCCATCACCAACTCCCGGAGCTTGCTCAAATTCATGTCCATCGAGTCGGTGATGCCATCCAACCATCTCATCCTCTGTCGTCCCCTTTTCCTCCTGCCTTCAATCTTTCCCAGCATCAGGGTCTTTTCCAAGGAGTCAGTTCTTCCCAACAGGTGGCCAAAGGATTGGAGTTTCAGCTTCAGCATCTGTCCTTTCAATGAATATTCTAATGATTAGCCATGTTTAAAATCAGCCAGACTATATGATGATCTTATACTTTTATCTAGCTAGTTTCACTTTTTTCTATTTCATATTCAGGGTTCCCATTTCATTTAGTTTATATTTTCCAATTTCTCCATCTCTTCCTTTTTTTTTTTTTTTGATGTTCTTTCTCAAGCCTTTATCAAGTATAGTATAAAAGCTCTTGTATACATATATATAAGTAGTATGTGTAAATATATATATATTAGAAACTTATGAATTTTGCCTAACTAAATAATTTGTGATATTTTGATTCCACTTGTTTGACTTAGTATGAATAAATGCTAGATTTCTAATTAAAAAATAGATATGCAACAAGCAAAAAAGGTTTACTAAGTAGCACAGGGAACTATAATCAATATCATGTAATATCCTATAATAGAAAATAATCTGAAAAATAATATATGTGTATACATATAATTGAATCAGTTTGTTATATACATGAAAATATTGAAAATCAACTATACTTTAATAAAATACATATATCAAGAAAAAAAATTAAAGAGAGAAGAAAGGGGTCAGAAAAGAGACAAGTGATGGAAGTGATGGTCTGTAGGGAATAAGCTGAGAAGGAAGACAAGTGAATTCTCGTTTCTAATTTAGAAGACCAAGTGAATGGTGATTCAATCACCTAAACTCAAAAACTTTGGACTTCCCTGGTAGCTAAGACGATAAAGATTCTGCTGGCAATGCAGGAGACTTGGGTTCAATCCTTAGGTCAGGAAGATCCCCTGGAAAAGATAATGGCAACCCACTCTAGTATACTTGCCTGAAGTATTCCATGGACAGAGAGGCTGGTGGGCTACAGTTCATGGAGTCGCGAAGAGTCAGACATGAATAAGCAACTAACACTTTCACTTTCAAACTCAAAAACAAAGAGAAGAAGCAAGTTTCAGAAAAAAAGAATATCAATTCTTTTTTCTAATTTAAAAAACTTTTTTTCCCCCCCAAATAGGCAGAAAACTTGGAATGCACAGAAGAAATGCAAAGGGAAAAAAGCCAACTGGATTCCTACCTCCTAACTGCTATCATTAATAAAAGTTTGCTATGTGGCCGTATGTGCACACAGAGACATAGAGATGTTTGTTTTCGTTTTATGTATTGGAAATATAGCTTTCTTTTTAATATCACAATATATTATACCATTTTACAAAATAAAACAAATGTTAACAAAGTAAATAAATGTTTTTCTACACCATAATTTGTTAATGGCTTCTTAATGTAGTACATTGTCATATGGTACACCAAATTTTAATTGACTAATTCCCCATTATGGAACACTTAGTATTTTTCAAATTTTATTGTTGAAAATAGTTACAGTGAATATTTTTTACAAATTCATTTAAAGAATACTAAAATTAAAGAACATGAAAGTCAACTGTAATAAATAAATTCTGTACTCTAAATATATTCTAAATACTGTATGAGGTGCTTATGAACATTATTTTATTCAGTTCTTTCTCACTAATTTTGTCAACTCTGTTTCACAGGTAAGAAAACAAAGGCTTAAAAGGGATACGTAATTTGTATGTGTTCACACAGTCAAGTCCCAAAACAAGGATTCCATTACAGTGTAGACAACACACAGTCTCAATCACCGCCCTAGGCCGCCTCTCAGATGACTTTAGGAAACGTGGATCTGCCGCTCAATGGAAGGTAGAAATTAAAGGTAGGTTTTGTGAGGCATCAGCACCCAGGTGAATGGATCACAGTTCAGCTGTTGATTATCACACAGGGAGATTTCTGATCACATGGCTGACCCCAGAAGAATTTAATCAGAGTATCAGGTTGAGAGAGAGTCACCCCAGGTATTAGCAGGTTTTAAAAGTGCCGCAGGTATTGCTAATATGCAGCCACTGCTGAGAATCATTGATCTAAAGCAACTGAAGCCTAAAGCTAAGGACTAGATAAGATTGCCAGGAGGCTACACACAGAATGGAAAGTAAAGACTCTGCGTGCTCAGTCGATCAGCTGTGAATGACTTTTTTGCAACCTTACAGACTGCAGCCCACCAGGGTCCACTGTTCATGGGATTTTCCAGAATCCGGGGAATGGGGACTCCCCAGTATACGGGGAGTGGGTTGCCATTTCCTTCTCCAAAAGACAATACAGAAAGGCAGACAAAGTTCCAACACAAGGTTCAGGTCAGCTGTGGCAGGCGGAAGTAAGAATCTATCCAGAAATGATATTCCAAGGGTTATGGAAGAGAGAATTTTACCAATAATATGTATATGAAATCAAACACATACCCACAGATGTCATTCAACAATTTCAAATAATTTGTTGTATGAACTCAGGGTGATATAGATGTGAACTGCCAATCTTTCTTGACCTGCCAACTAGCCTGCACCAGAACAGTTCAGGCGTGAGCCTTTTGTCATCCTGTTTTTGCATTGCTGTGTGGGCACTCTGATTAGTTCCTTTCTATATCCCAGAATGGTCCACTCTGACAAAGTTGCTTGTAGTCTGGTAGAAAATGTTGTATCTGCATAAATAATTACTTTCAGCTCAATGCAGTAACTTTCTGCTACTTGCCTCAAACATGCAAACTTTGATAACTATACATTTTGATATATTAAATCATTTATCACATTTTATAAAGAATATATATATATATATATATATGTTGTTGTTTATTTGTTAAGTCATGTACGACTCTTTTGTGACCCAATGGACTATAGCCCATCAGGCTCCTCTTGTCCATGGAATTTTCCCGGCAAGAATACTGGAGTGGGTTGCCATTTCCTTCTCCTGGGTCTCTTCCCAACCCAAGGATCAAACTTGCGTCTCCTGCATTGGCAGGAGGATTCTTTACCACTGAGCCACCAGGAAAACTCAATATATATATATATATATATATATATGTTTAGAATAGTATATATACTTTATTAATGTAGTTATAGGTCACATTTTATGTTAAATACTATTTTATTTAAGCAATTATAAAATAATGTTAATCTAACATTTCATGAAACAGTTTTATTTCAACTTTTCACCAGCATATTCACCATCAGTCTTCATCATCATTAGGAAACTTCTAGTCATCTAAAATATTCTCCAAAGCACAGCATGCTCATTTCTGTTTTTCAGTTAAAACAGAATATCTTTTGACACTATGTATAAGACTGTGACTAGGAATTCCAAGCCATATAATCTCTTTTCTATGATATCAATATAGGTATTTTATTTATCCTAGGTACTATTCTAATTTTTAAACTTATATAATTTTTATATATGTTTTCTATTTCATTTGGATCCTCCTACAGTCAAGGCTGAAACAAGGACTAGGGATGAAGGAAGTTTACTGTGGAGGTATTTATAATTGGCTGTTTATAATTTTATTTCCAGTAGTATGCTTATTCTACTATCTACTGATTTATCATCACCTTTAGATATTTTCTCGTGACTTCCTATAAAAAGTAATACTTACTTTCTTCCTAGCATATGCTGTGTGTAGAAAATCCATTGCCATCCTCCCAATAGATTTAGATTACAATTCGAGGTATCATTATAAATATTTTAAGTATCATTAAATAGAAGCATATTATATATATTATATGTATATATGTATATTATAAACATATATTATTCACAGCTGAGTACCATACATAGTGCTATGATTATATTTCCTTTCTGTCCAACTTCTGTTTTTCTGAAGTTACAGGGCATATTATTATTATTATTTGCCATCAAAGATTTAGCCTTATTATATCTATAGAACTAAAACTTTCCACTGCATGTTCTTCCAGATTTACTTTTCTTAAGTGGACGCATTCCTCCTGGAGTCCTCCATTCCTTCTTCTATCTCCCAGGATGGTAAAGCTGTCCTCAGTCGCCCTCCACTTTCCTGCACAGTCATCCTGAGTTTCTCTTTTCTTCTCATCTGGGTTCTTTTTGCTTCGTCTCTTGTTCCTTTGAACCCACATCTTCCTCTTATTTGTTCTCTCTCTCTGAGAGAGAGCATAACAAGAGTTTTGATTTTTTTTTTTTGAGTTTTGGTCTGTAAAAATATCTTTATTTTACCTCACTCATGCACAGTTTGGCTAGGTATATAACTTTAAGTTCAAAATTCTTTTTGCTCAGCATTTGAAAGTCATTGCATTCTAGCTTTCATTTTGCTGTGACACTCTAGAGTCATTGGATTTTCCAATCCTTTGAATATATTCTGCTGAATTTTTCTTCATTTTTTTTAGCCACAATAATTTAGATACAGATTGTCAATGTGCTAAATATCTAATGAATCATTTCAATCTGAAAATCCATGGTCTTCAATTCTCAGAAATTTTCTTCTGTTATAGTTTAATAATATACATTTATTTCTTCTACTTGATAATTTCTTTTTTTCCTGATCTATTTTCAGAATGCTCTCCTTTTTCATTATTTAAAATTTTATTTCAACTGAAACAGAAAGTGCTTTTTCTCAGGCTTGGATTCTTCCCTTGTGCATTTTTGTTGCTATTTACCGACTTCTATTTAGCATCCTACCCTTGTTGATCTTGCTTTGCCCAGAGGCTAATAGTGTGTCTTTCGTTGTTAGCTCTTTAATGCCTCCTGAATTGCTATACAAAAATAAATTCTCTAAGGACATACTTTGGGATATTTTGGAAGTTCCTTGTACTCCCTGCACTTCCTCTGTTTCATACAAGTTTTCCTTACCTGTTTATTTAAGCTTGGATCTTTCTTGTTAGAAGCATTCCATGAATATATGGCAATCTTTGGCAAATCACTAATTCATTATACCAAGTCACTAAAGAATTGATTGAAAGGGTGTGTGGGAGCAGCATTTGTCACCTGATGAGTTTCACTGTAGGATGGTTAGAAGGGATTCTGAATATTTTTATAGGGACTTTAAATTTTGAAATCTCAAATTCTTATTTTTCTAATGGTTTCTTCAGGGATGATTTCTCTAATCTCTGCCCTTCTACCTTGAGATTTGACAGTCCATTTTCTAGGAGCAAGCAGAGGGGGAAAGGCCAGAGGTTTTTTTGTGATGTCTATTTTCTCTTGCTATTCCTTTTTCACTCTGGCACCTCAACTCCCCTCTCCACTGTGCCTGGGAGTCAGAGACGGGTAATTCTGTGGTTTAGTTTCTTCTGAGAATAAGGCTCTGCCCTCAGAGCAGGATGAAGAAAGAGTTTCACCTTGCTGGGGATGAAGAAGGGGTCAGGGAGTGACAGGATATGAGGGTCTGACTATTTCTTACATATACTCTTAGACTTTCAGGTAACCTTCCTATCTTCACTTCACCTCTTACTTTCATCTTCTAGGGAAGAAAGCCAGTGCCTCAATTCTGGGCCTTTCTGATTTTCTTTGACTTGAATAAGCCTGCTTTGCATTGCTATCCCTTTCTGTGATAGAGTTTGGGGTTCAGCATTCTTTGGTCTCCTAAGCTAGATACCTCTCATGCATTCACTTCCCAGCTCCATATACGTGCCAGCATCTCTCATCCACTTTCACTTCTTCACCCGTTGCCTTTGCATTTGTGAGGTTACACTTTTTAAATTTCTTTTACAGTAATTTTAAGGGGGCTTCCCAGATGGCTCAGTGGTAAAGAATCTGTCTGCCAATGCAGGAGATGCAGAAGATGTGGGTTTGATCCCTGGGTCGGGAAGATCCCTTGGAGGAGAAAATGGCAACCCACTCCAGTATCCTAAAGTATTTTAAAGGGCTTTCAGAAATATAGATACATATGCTCATGCCACAACATTTAGCCCAAAAGTCCCAACTTCTGTTGCTTTAGCTGCTCACATTTTGCTGCTAATTTTATTAAACAGATTCATAAAACAAAGGAACTGTAGGGTGAGCAGTGACAAAGAAATGACGTTCATCAGTGATGTCTCTGTGACAAACACAATGTTAGGTGCTTCCTACACAAAATCCTATCAGAGCCTTACACTCTCCATGATGTTCTATAATGGCCATTTTACAGATGGGGATTGAAGCCCATAAAGATTTAGTTATTTGGCAAAAATCACAAAGCTAGCCAGTCGAAGAACTAAGACTTCAATTCGAAGCCTATGTTCTCAGCACATCAGCGATTGTCCTGCAAGTAATTTCTCTTAAGAGGCAAGGGAATGTCTCAGAATGTCAACTTATACCACTGTTGTTGAACAGAATTAGAAGCATCAGATGTTTCATGAAGATTCAAAACTGTCTCAAAGATTTTGTCTTAAAAGAGTTGCCTGTCTCTCTTTAGAAATTACTTTTGCTTGACTGATTGGTGGGGGAAGGGAAAGCTATCTGGGTGCTTTGCCCTGAGGTGTATAGTTTGGTTTTGTTGTTTAACTCTTTAACATCCACTGAGTTGCTATAAAATCATAAGGCATTCTTAGGAAACCAGGAAAGCAGGATGTTACCACGCTTAGAGATCTGGCTGAAAAATAAGAGTCTTCCTTGGATGAAATTCCCAGAGAGCAAAGCTTCAGCTGTTAATCCTCGAATCAGAGAGCCATAGTCTCAAGTTGAAAATGAAGGGAGGGGTGAAAACATCCAGTCCAGGGCCTGGGGGGTTGATAAGACAGAGCTGAGAATGGAAATGTGAGGGAGACTCTCTTATCATTTTCTTCATTAGCTGCTTTTTGCCTGAGGCCATGAGGGGTGTAATGTGCTGGGTTTTATGTGTGTTCACTTGTTCACCTCGGTTTATCCCACTGGTTCAGAGCTTTGCCACACATACTTACTGAAAATTAGAGCTTTTTTCTCTGGTCCCCTCCAAGTATTGGCAGCTGCCTTAGGAATACAGAGTTAGTGTCGGCATCCGTTTTTTTAGCCATCTATGTAGAATCCTCTCCTTTAATCTGATAACTCATTGCCCTTCTAAGAGGCCTTATATAACTTTATAAAGGTGACACATTCCTCACTTTTCCATTTCTTTTTCTGTGTCTTGTGATATCTCCTTACCTTATCCCTATCCTGAACAGACTCACAGACACAACAGAATATGGGTGTAAATCAAACACTTCATTCCCAAATGCCCTAAATTATACACAAGAAACCAGTTCCTTTCCCCAGTGGTAATCCTCCCATTTTCTTCCAGCAAATTCTCTTCTAAGCATGGCTATATGTCCTCATTTTCCTTCTATTTAAGGGAGACTTCATTCAGAATAGCCTTTTTTATCTTCGGGGAATATGTTGCTGGATTCCAAAATGCATTCAGTCTTTCATTATGATTTATAAAGACACATATGCACAAATATAGTTAATATATTAAATAAAGACTATAATGCACTGCTATAGACATTGTTATGGCATAGAGTTGAGAGGGCTAATTTTATTTGACACTGTCTTTTAGCAGAGCAGAAATAATGTTACACTTAGCACGCCATGTGTCAAGGATAAAGGGTAGAGAAGATAAAAATACACAAGGGTAAGAATCTGTAACAACACAGTCTTGTGACATGCAGCTTTATTATTACTCTCAATAAGAATATTGATAGGGTAGAAAATACTTTTGCACTGGGATATCCATGTAATTATTTCTCAGCTGCAGTTATGATGAAAACCAAATATTTATTACATTTCGTCTTGAAAATAAGAGGAGGAAAACCAAAAGTAACAGAATAAAATGAGATAAATGCCCTGACTGAGGCATTGTTTCACCAAGTTGATGAGAAAGGCTGATGCAAAATCCCCAGTGTTACAGGACTGGGAATGCTCTGGGGACAGAAAGTCGATTATGGTCTTTTCACCTTTGTCTTGTTGATGCTAAATGCAGAGTAGGTTTATAAGTTAGAAACTGCTGAGACTGTGTGAGGCCAGTTGAGCAATCTCTGTGAAATGGTTTATGGTGATCTCAGGCCTGTTGTTTGTAGGCAAGAGCCACATTTCACTTGTGATTGGTGTAAATAGTTCTCATGACAGTATCTCTATTGGTTTTCCCCATTTTTGTATCATTATTCAACATTTTCTAAGAATGATTCTTTTACTTCCTGGGCAATAAAAGAAGCTGTTATTATTGATTACCTATAATGTTCCAAGTTCTGTTTTTGACACTTGACTCCTGTTATTTCTAGTCTTTAAGACAATCCTGCAAAATGCACATTATTCCCATTTTACCCGAAAAGGAACTGAGGTTAAAAAGGATTAAACAATATAACCAATAAGTGATAGAAGCACATTGCAAACACTTTCACCAGACTCAGAATCCCCCACAGTTTCTATGAAATTAACACATACTTGCATTTTAAACGTAACCTGGAAACATTTTCTCACTTTTTATAATGATGTCTATAAAACACCATGATTTTTATCCTAGGGATCGGGTGCCAGGTACATCCAGATACCTCCCTCCATAGTGTAAGTGAAGACATTTGTAGAAATTTAACATAACATGACATATGCAGAGTACGTCAGGAGAAACGCTGGGCTGGAGGAAGCACAAGCTGGAATCAAGATTGCCGGGAGAAATATCAATAACCTCAGATATGCAGATGGCACCACCTTTATGGCAGAAAGTGAAGAAATAAAGAGCCTCTTGATGAAAGTAAAAGAGGAGAGTGAAAAAGTTGGCTTAAAGCTCAGCATTCAGAAAACTAAGATCATGGCATCCCGTCCCATCACTTCATGGCAAATAGATGGGGAAACAATGGAAACAGTGGCAGACTTTATTTTTGGGGCTCCAAAATCACTGCAGATGGTGATTGCAGCCATGAAATTAAAAGACACTTACTCCTTGAAAAAAAAATTATGACCAACCTAGACAGCATATTAAAAAGCAGAGACATTACTTTGTCAACAAAGGTCTGTCTAGTCAAGGCTATGGTTTTTCCAGTAGTCATGTATGGATGTAAGATTTGGACTATAAAGAAAGCTGAGCGCAGAAGAATTGATGCTTTTGAACTGTGGTGTTGGAGAAGACTTTTGTGGGTCCCTTGGACTGTACGGAGATCCAGCCAGTCCATCCTAAAGGAGATCAGACCTGGGTGTTCATTGGAAGAACTGATGCTGAAGCTGAAACTCCAATACTTTGGCCACCTGATGTGAAGAGCTGACTTATTTGAAAAGACCCTGTTGCTGGGAAGTACTGAAGGCAGGAGGAGAAAGGGACAAGAGAGGATGAGATGGTTAGATGGCATCACCGACTCAATGGACATGAGTTTGGGTAAACTCTGGCAGTTGGTGATGGATAGGGAGGCCTGGCATGCTGCAGCTCATGGGGTCGCAGAGTCAGACACGACTGAGCGACTGAAATGAACTGAACTGAACTGACCTCCCAAAGAAAATGGTCTTCCCAGGTGGTGCTAGTGGTAAAGAACCCACGTGCCAATCTGAGAGACATAAGAAACGTGGGTTCTATACCTGTATCAGGAAGATCCCCTGGAGGAGGGAATTGCCACTCACTCCAGTATTCTTGCCTGGAGAATCCCATGGATGGAGGAGACTGGTGGGCTATATAGTCCATTGAGTCACAGAGTCAGACATGACTGAAGTGACTTAGCATGCACACCCAAAGAAAATTAACTTTAGCTTTTTAAAAAATGAGTAAGAGACACATGCAAAATTACAGACAAATGGAAGCAAACCTAGAGAAGGGTAATCAAAACAGTGAGCGGCCCTAAAACCACATAACAAATGTAGTTCGCGAATAAATCAGGAGTGTTTAGTTTAGAAATGAATCAATTCAGATGGTGTTTTGTCATTTCTATCAATATTTGAAAGGCAGACATAAGGAAAGGAAAGTTGACCTGTGCATATATGTCCAAAGGGGTAAAAAAAAAAAAAAAAAGGAGAACTTTTAAAGGTACAGGTCAGCAATAAACAGGAACTTTTTAAGAATCAATTTTTAGATGGAACAGACAACCTAAACAAGTAGCAAATTCTCAACTTTCAAAGGTGGGTAGGAAAAAGCCTGCCTGTCAGTTCAAGGAATTAAATACAATTAATTGAAGAATCAAAACAGTGATTCAAGCAGAT
The DNA here is from genome assembly GCF_033118175.1 of Dama dama. Classification (NCBI taxonomy): domain Eukaryota; kingdom Metazoa; phylum Chordata; class Mammalia; order Artiodactyla; family Cervidae; genus Dama; species Dama dama. Next base: position 69,590,194 of record NC_083701.1, read on the forward strand.
TTCCTTTAAAATTGTCTTTCAGTCCCAACTGGAAATTGGCAGTCCTGATGCTTCTTGCCAAATGTGTGCCGCAAACACTTTGAGACAGAATTAAACTGGCACACATGAGTTTCTTGATGATAAAATTGAGTGACCTTATCAAAGTGCTCAGTACTTCTTCCCTTTTTCTTTTTCATTCATTTTCAGGTTCACATGCCCGGCCACAGGTTTTTAGGCCAAAACGGTTAATTCATGCTCAATCAACACAGCCCCCGTGTTGATTGCTGACTTCTATATTTGTGTCAGCGATGAAGAAAGTGACAGACTGAATAGAAAAATCTGGACAGGGTGTGAGAAATAAGGCAGGATGTGAGCCCTACACCTGGTCCGGTCACCGGTCAGGACACACCCTTCCGCCTTCTGTTCAGAGTTTCTATTTTACAAGCTTTCTGTGCATTTCTGTTTTGCTGCACATAGCCTTGAGCCAGGGAGAGCAGTGCATGCTAAAATGCTTGTCTGCTACAGGCATTGACTGATTTCCTTCATGTGTGACTGCCAGCTCTTATTAAAAAAAAAAAAAAAAAAAGACAAAGTCGGAGCATATCATAGCGTTCAAACCACAGAAGACTGTTAGGTTCCTTTTGCATCCTTGAAGAAGAGGCTTAAGAACAGTTAAAGCAAACTAAAACTGGTCTACCTTTTAATGAGTCAGGTTAATTATGGTCATAAGCTGCAGAGCCCCGATTTTATGAAAGAAGAAGGAAGTTCTGCAGGTACATTTTTTCCTCGATGCTGGAAACTGATAGAGTTGTTGGATCTACCTATACTACGTTCTTCGGGTTTAGCACCGCAAAGATACTGCGACAGTATATTTTTAAAAGAAATTCATTGCTGGACATCGACACCTGTACTTGAATTCTTCTTAGGCAGGGTATTTCTCTGCTGTGACTAAAAACTTTTCTAAAGCTGTTTCTGCCGGGGTGACTCTTCCATTTGTTTGTGATAATTCTGGATAATCCAGTAACTGTGTGTGCATAAACACATATCCAAGTCTATTTTTATGGAGGACACTTTGCACTTCACCCCCATCAGCTCTCACATGCGCTCCATATATTTCTGAACATGTAAATACTGTCACGGGACCTGCAAACTGTTGTTCTTCTAGGTGAACAGACATCAATTATTTTCTTCTATTGTGTTTTTCTTGGAGAGAGAAAAAACTAGAGCTTATCCAGAATGCACTTGTTTTTCTTACAGTAAATGAATTTAATGAAAAATCTCAAAATAGTTTGGTCTAATTTCTGTATTTGTTTAATTGCTTTAGCATGCATGCCGATTAAATGCTGAATAAAACCTTTAGCTGAAGAACAATAAAATGTTCTGTCTATAAGAATTGTTAAGAACCAATACAGCCTTCCTCTGTGTTTAAGAACCAGGTGATGAGACCTTGTATTTGCTCAGATTGTGATCTTAGGGATGATTCTTCAGATACAGACAGGAAAAAAAAATATGTATTGGAAAGCATTACTGAAAAAGTAAAATTGCGGAGACTATATTTTTTTGCCAGAAGGAGTCATTTCTGGAGAAATACCTCCTAGTTTTCTCCTCTCTCCCTTTCCCAAGATTTGCAGTGTACTTTCAGCTACGCTGTCTTTTTGCTTCTGGGAAAGCACCTTCGTGTTTCTGTCTGCGCCTATGCATGGGAGACACATGTGTGTATATAAACCTGTGTCTTAAAAAACTATCTATACCATCAAACCAAATGCAGAATTTTCATCATAAATTAGACCCACAATTCCCACTTCATGAATGAAATGATCCTCCCCTGTTTAGTTCTTTGAGTAAGTGGTAAGATTCAATAAGACAAAGTAAACATTTATATGTGTATATGTGCTTGAACTGCTTTCCTGAAAGACAATCAGTACTTTACACTATTCCTATCAGGACACCTGAATCTCAAATGCACAGCAAACACTCAGAAGATCTTGAAAACTACCTCCAAGATAGCTTGCCCATCGGGAGTTAAGAAACAACAAGGTTATTTCTGGAAAAAAAAAAAAAAAAATTGTGCTGCTCTGGCAATGTTTTGATGGTGAGGATTCTCCAGGTTCTTAATCCCCACAGCCTGCTTCTACCCAGCATCGACATAACCAAACTGCTGTTCAATTACATAAAGGCCATTTTAATTATTATTTTGTTTAAGTCAAAACGCATATGAGCTCCCACAAAGCTAATTTTGATCAGTAAGGTAAAACGGGGCCGCTCCAAAAGGCGGCTTGCCCTGCGACGCCACATGGGTCTTGGTTTTAGGTGGCCCTCTGTTTCTCCCTACTCATGTAGCAGGTCTCTTGCCATTTTATTTCAATTATTACCCAAAGCTACCCATGCAGGAATAGTTCCATAAAACTGAAAATTGCAGTTGAGTTCACATCTTAACAGCATTTCAAGTGCACATTGTAACAGAGACTCCCAGTAATCAAGTTGCAGGAAGGCTGTTATAACAGTCTTTCTCTCTCTCTCAATTGCAGCAGGAAAGGCAGATGTGGAAATTATGAGTAATGTAATTGATGATCTTTAAAGCTTTTAAATACCCAAGCTCTCAACAATCAAGATCTATTTGAGTTCAGAATCTAATAAGAAGTAAATACAATAGATTTCAATAAGACATTTTATCAAGCGCTCTTCAGCACTCTCACTCCTTCTGCTTTTATGGGCAACATTATCATCTCATCAGCAGACAAGTTGGAGAATTTTATTGTGACACATAATCATTTTTAGTTCATCATATTTCTCCTTTCCTTGTGCAGCTTTTTTTTTAAAAAAATAAAAAATAAAGTTTGCTCATTAAATACACCATTTCAGAGGATTTTGTCCCTATTAGATTTAATAGGAAAGGAAGCAAAGTGTTGTTCAAACCAGCTGTTTATTGACAACTAATTTATTGTGTTCCACAGTAGGAGGCTCTATAAAACACATCAGTGTGTTAAAAATAATACCAGTAAGATATCTTCTAGATACCTAGGTTCACAAAGCCTAGCTAGTGACAATTATTTCCAAATTCACCCTGCAATTCATTCACTAGCCTGGCTCAAAATAACTTGCATGCCATTAAGAGTTAATTCAAATGCCACATTAAATACACCTCCATATTATTTTCGTTAATATGCAAATCATTCATAATATCAGGGTGATCTTACATTCAGTGGGAATAGCAATAATGCCTGCTTAATGATGTATTCATCAGTGCCGTAGGTGTCTTCATACTATTACTATTATATATTGTTTTCAGAAACAGACTTGACTACAAAGAAAATTGTATTGTCTCAGCAATAATGGTTTCAAACATTTTTTTTTCCCCTCTTTTGGTGGAAAAATACCTTTGTTAAGCACACAGAACTACTGGTATTCTTTCCAGTGCTACCGTTTCACCTCCAGATGTATCACTACCACAAACCTGGCTTCTGAGATCTGGAATTATTATCATTACATTTTCACCACATAGGAAACACATACACACAAAATGGCTTGTTATGTTGTTTACTTAGGAGGAAAAAATCATTTCACATTTCTGTCATTTTTTTTCTCCTGCATTTCCTAATAAGACAATAGGGAAATCATTTGTAGATGGTGGTTTTCCTAGCCTGAAACAAAACAAAAAAAAGGTGTGTGTGAATGAATAAATAATTTCTTGTGAAATAATGTAAAGTTTTTGTAGCAGCAACAACTTAAAATATAAATTAGCATTTACTTTTCTGAACATGTTTTTTCACTTTCCAGTGGAGCAAGAAAGATAAAAATAGCTTATGGAGAGGGAAATGTGAAATTTGATCATGACTGCTCTAACTATTCTAAAAACTTGTATTGTGGTAATCAAATAAATCAGCAAAAACCTCCAAAGGGCTTTTACATAGCTCTGCCTCTTGCATTTATGACTTTATTTTATGCAAAGTGTAATCATTACATATTCCAAAATTCCAAATTATTCTAAATATATATTTAAAAAAAAATCTTGTTGTGATTGTAAGCCCTAGGTTAAACCATGAACCATGTCAAACCATAATGCCTTTCATCCCAAGGCTGACTTTCAACCAGAAACCTTCCTGACTTGGTTGTGCACTCAGCTCCAGATGACAGGAAGAGCACATCGACTGATTATAAATAAGATTCAAATTACATGTATAGATATGAAAGAGGAGGATAAAAGAAGTGGAAGACTCTCCCCTCTTCCGAAGCTCACCGCCCCAGGATTTCCCAGAGATAAGAATTAAAGCTAACCGAAGGATCTTTTGGAAACAGGATTGTTTTGCCATGGATGAGGGATTACTGATTGGCTTTTTAACTTCAGCTTTTCCAAATAGTTTTTCAGTTATTTAATTTACTCTACATGGAGTCTATTGATTATTCAAGTTGGCAGTCAATTTTATAGGGCACCCCGCTGTTTCTTTGCTTAATGTAGTCAATGATTGTAATTGCTTGATCAGTGCAGCCCATGAAATAGGTTTTGTGTCTTTTTTTACAATGCATTGATGGCTTTATCTGATGCAGCCTTGGCAGGGCCGGGTTTTACAGCACTACCCGGAACTCCCAGAGGTCTCTAGATTAATGGCTATGGCGAGCTGCTGATGCTGCTCTCCAGAATGGATTCACACATCTGGCATGCGGCACTTGGCGTCGGCGCCAGCGTTGTGTTGTGCAGTTACAGAATCTCTCACCAGTGCCTAGTTAACTGTTTTCACTAAGGGAATGAGATAAAAAGCCATCCAGAGAGCTGTTGGCACCCACTCTCTGTCACTGTAGTCACACATTAAAAAATTTTTTCAGTCTTTTTTTTTTTTTTTAAGAGGCAAATGATGTATGGAAACAACAAATTACGTGGAATGTTTATGTTTTGAACTCTGTTTGGATTCTGAAAAGCATCCCATGGGTGTTCGGATTTCCTGTAAACCAACAAACAGCCCTCCTCCTTCCCTTCGCCGCCGCCTACCCTTGGATGAGAACATGATAGTATGAAACGCATCCAAGTTTTCCGTACAAGCTGACAGGGGCTTTAGATTTTGAGAGAAAGGTGGATAGCAGAACCGCACGTGTGAAAAAGCAGGCTGAGCCGCCCTCCACAGCTCATTACAATAAAGGTAATTCTCCTGTCCTTCAGTGAATCAGGTGAAATTGCCCAGGAATCATTTCCCTGGGCCTGCACTTCAGTGTTTCATATTTGGTACAATTTGAATTGCATTATTAGACACGTAAAATGTAGTTTTAATAAGTAGAGCAAGAAAAAGTAATGAAATATGCAACAGAGTTGCGTAAATCCATGGACAATATAATTATATAGTACACATGCACGATTTACAATGCCCAGGACGACATCCACCAAAAAAGGAAAAGTGTGATAGATTTTTTTTTAGACCAACTAGACTCTGAGTTGATTTTCTCGGCAGAGTTTGACATTGAAACTGGACAGGTATAGTTTCTTTATTAATACTTTTCTCTCTGAGTAATAAACTATAAATGAATAATGCATCTCTGAAAAGGAAAAGTCTACTTAGAAGACAGAAAATAATACTTTAAATTCCTTGGTCTACATGGAACTGAAATTTCCATTAAAGTAAGAAGCAGTATAAGAATACCATATATGTATGCAATAGTAACTGCAGCCTGTATGCAAGAAAAATATTTATCTTTACTGAAAGTAACCATTCTCATGGTTAGATTTTATCGTCATTGTGTGTGATGTCATTGCTAGGATAATTTTGCTAGCATAATTTCACCATTAATTCAAATTTTAATACCTTTATAAGAGAAGATTCTCCAACAAATTCCCTCGCTCCTTCTTTATGTTCCTGGCCTTTAGACACAGTCTAAATATATTTTACCCATTGCAGGCGTAGCCCTATATATTATCCAACTCTCTTTCCTTATACAGAATGTTATTTAATCAGCCGAACAGAAAGAAGCCAAGTCAGCAATTTAAACTAGTTTACTGCCAGTCCAGGCTTAGAAATATGAAGAAATGCCTTTTTCTTAAGGACTGTGGAAAGCATCTCACCACTCCTCCACTCCTAATTTCATTTTACTCTGAAATGCTATAAAAATGACAGTCGTTTTAAAATGGATGTCTGAGGCATTTTTCCATTGCTGTGTGCATCCAGGGGGTCTGCATGACTGTGAGCCTGGCTCCCACCCCCAGTCCCCAAAACACACCCACATACAAGGAGCGGCACAGCAAAGAACAACATAACAGCTAAACAAAATACTCAGAGGAACTGAAGGACTCACTAATATGACAGCTGATGAAAAGCCTTGTTTCAAACTGATTGAAGAGAACTTGTGATGGTGGAAGAGGAAGGGAGCTGGGCAAAGCTCAAGTCTGGCTAGATCATCATTGTCCAGGTAGGATGGCCACACACCACCCTCCAGCCTGACTCTGTCATGGTGATGGAACCCCAGTTAGCCAGTCCCTGAGGGAGACCTGTGTGTTCATCGGGGATTGTCCTGCGCCGGGACTACCTTGATTCTGTCTCCCCAATCATCTCTGTTTGCCAGGGGGCTGACTTGAAGCCCGGGTCCCCTTGCCATACCCCTGGCCCATCTGTTATTGATTATAAAGTTCCAGAGGGCAGGGCCTTGGTCATTTTCACTTGCATTTTATTGTTCCTTTTGGTAGCAAGGTGTTACGCAGATGTGGACACTTAATAAATACTACAGCGCAGAGCTTTCCTGTCCTAGACGAAAGGAAACACATGGCCCAAGTGCGATGCAAACTGCAAGTGCGCTTATCCTCCACCTGAAAAGACAGGGGAAGCATTTGAAAAACAGCAGTTGTTAATGAGAAAGACAGGGTTCCCTCTGTGATTGTCTTCTTCCCAAGGTACAAACTGTAGAAGGAGTGGCCACGACAGGAACAGATTTATTCAAGAGAAGTAGATTCAAATCCCTGCTCTGGCGCTTGGAGCCTATTTGACACTGGACGAATTACCTTATCTTTCTGAACCTCAGTTTCCTTTGAGGTAAAGCATTCAGATCATCCAGCATTGCTGGGAGGATGAAACAGGCTGGGAGGCTCAGAATCAACCACATAAAGGTGCTCCATAAATGGGATTTCCACCTAAACTATACTTAGCAGAGAATCAAGTCCACTTCCTTGTTCTTCTACTCCTCAGTGCCCATGATGTGCCTCTGTCTGTGGTCTCCTCTATTTCCTTTCAGCCTCCGGTTCTTTATTTTAATCCAACATGGCAAATAGATGGGGAAACAGTGGAAACAGTGGCTGACTTTATTTTTTGGGGCTCCAAAATCACTGAAGATGGTGACTGCAGCCATGAAATTAAAAGACACATGCCCCTTGGAAGAAAAATTTTGACCAACATAGGCAGCATATTAAAAAGCAGAGACATTACTTTGTCAACAAAAGTCCGTCTAGTCAAGGCTGTGGTTTTTCCAGTGGTCCATGTATGGATGTGAGTGTTGGACTGTGAAGAAAGCTGAGCGCTGAAGAATTGATGCTCTTGAACTGTGGTGTTGAAGAGACTCTTGAGAGTCCCTTGGACTGCAAGGAGATCCAACCAGTCCATCCTATAGGAGATCAGTCCTGGATGTTCATTGGAAGGACTGATGCTGAAGCTGAAACTCCAATACTTTGGCCACCTCATGTGAAGAGTTGACTCATTGGAAAAGACCCTGATGCTGGGAGGGATTGGGGGCAGGAGGAGAAGGGGACGACAGAGGATGAGATGGCTGGATGGCATCACCGACTCCATGGGCATGAGTTTGAGTAAACTCCGGGAATTGGTGATGGACAGGGAGGCCTGGCATGCTGCGATTCATGGGGTCGCAAAGAGTCCGACATGACTGAGTGACTGAACTGAACTGAACTGAAATTTCATGCCTTTCTTATACCAATTGGCTCCTGAAAATATAATATAAATGTAATTCAGAACAAACAATCTAATACAAAATGTGATGGACAAACATCATCAGGTTTGGGAGAATATTACTGTTTCTCCTTTACTACCTATATTTTGGAAAATCATTTCCTTTTTTTTTAGTTAATTATAAACATTACCATATTTTTATTCATCTCATTTATGGATGTTTCTTTGTTGTCATGACAGCAGTAGGAAAGAGAGAGAAAAAATAAAAAGAAACGAGAGAGACACTTTCTTCAAGTGTGCACAAAGGTGGTGATGTTGACTGAAGACGTGGGTGAAAACTTCTCCACGTGCTCATGCAGACAGAGGGGCCCCGTGCTGAACCTTGGATGGAGATGAGTTCCAGGGCCTGAACCCGGCCAGCGAGGAATCCTTCCTCCTTGCCCTGGGACGTTGGAGAAAAATGTGGCCCATCCAGATCCACGGTCCACGGTCCTGGCTGAGCAGAGAAAACCACCCCTGGAAGATAGGTAGAGTCCCTGCCTGCCCAGCGACCCCAATACATCTCGCTCACTCAACCGCCGATTGTCCTAGAAAATATTAAATTTTAGTTGATACTGTCTGTTGCCTGAATTTCTTTGGTTGGGACCCTCCTTGGGGTACCTGGCAGCAGAGAGAGCTAAGAATTGAGGGCCAGGAGCCCACCAAAGCAAAGCGTACTGGCCGAAAGACCCTAACCTGAGTTGATAAGAGCCATAGAGGTGAATCTTAACTACAGTTTACAAAACAAAAATTTAAAAAAAAATTAAAAGCAAAGGAAGGCAAACGCAAAGTCTATGGTAAGAGATGGGTGCTCATGTCTGGTGAACATCGTAATGGAAAAGACATGAGGCAGAGAGTCCTGGATGCTGAACTCTGAGCCAGACTGCAGGTGACTCTGCCTTGAAGAAGGCAACTTGCAGATGGTTCTGGATGATGAGAAACCCTGTTTCTTGTGCTGGTCTAAGAGGTCCTTCAATGAAGGGAAGAGCTTGACCATCTCACCCCTCTCAACAACCCCAGGTTCTAGCCCTGAAGCTGCAGTAGACAGAGAAGTAGTCCGTGGTGTCCTCTATGAAGCCTTCTAGCTTTGTATACGCTACCTATTTCCAACTGACTACCCATGACAGAAATTTTCTAAGAAAGTCTGTATCTCTCAGTATTTCTCAGGAGAGGGTACATCTGTCCACAGAGAATGTAGGTGGGAAAATCTAGATACTCTAACATCAATGGTTGAAATATTCTCATATACACCTGCCTCATTCTCCTAGATTTTCTGTAAACACTTGTGAATATCATACCATGAATGTCAAAATGAGCACATATTTTGATATTTAATAATAAACTGAAGTTTTACCCATTTTCTATAAACCACATTGTTGATGGTATTTCCATCATAGACTCAAGGGCATTCCAGTTGCATCAGGAAAGGACAGACATCAACAAGGTTATGGAAGACAGGGGTGTGATAGGGCCACATCTCCAGTCGTGATAAATTACAAAAACTCTGATTATAACCAGATGCCATTCTTCAAATGGGGAAGGAGAGGTCACTAAGAGAAAAATACCTTAGTGGGGAATAAATTTTAAATTATTTGGTAAAAATTTACCAAAAGTGGTTGTCATCTTAACTGTCCACTTTGTCATCATCCCACATGGAACATTAACCATTCCTCACACTTGGCACCCATTCCCCCTGCAACCATCAAGAACAGGGACTGAAGAACAGGAGAGGCGGCTTCAAATGTGAGAAAGTCAGCTTTCCCAAAATGCTGAGTCATGGTGAATACAATTCATTTCTGCAATAAAGGCCATTCCACAAGCGATCCACGGAAATTGTGGCCCTTTCTCTCTTACATTAAGTCTGGCCCTGGTAGGATTCTCTAGCTCATATTCCAACAGAAGGGAAGGGAAAGGATCTAAACCAGCATTTGTTGATCACTTAGCATGTCCAAGCTTCCCTGGTCGCTCAGAGGCTGTATGCACTGCGGGAGACCTGGGTTTGATCCCTGGGTCAGGAAGATGCCTTGGAGAAGGAAATGGCAACCCACTCCAGTATCCTTGCCTGGAAAATTCCATGGACAGAGGAGTCTGACAGGCTACAGTCCATGGGGTCACAAAGAGTCATACACGACTGAGTGACTTCACTTTCACTTTTCACTTAGCAGGTCCAAGAGACAACTAAATATGTGTATATGCTTTCACCTATATGTATGCATGGAGGTTTATGTGTATATTCTCTGACTTAAGTTTGTCTCAAAACTATGGGAAGCTGAAGCTCAGAGAGAGGTTAAGCGACTCCCCTGAGGTTACACAGCTAGTAAGGAATAGTTGCATGATTTACACAAAGGGTGGTTTACTGTAAAACTGTCTTTCACTCTTCACTTTGCTGTCAGTTAAGTGCTGAGGGCATGATTCAAAATGAGTGCTTAAGCTCTAGGTCACTTGAGAACTTCGTTGTGGGTCTAATTGCTGAGTGTTATAAGCATATCTGCTACATAACAGTAAAGAGGGTCCTACTTGCTTCATTTTGGACGTGCTGGTTGTGGAGTTACGCTGAAAGGGTATGCCTCAGTTGTTTGTTGTGACCTGCTCTCTGTATTGTCGTGTGGAACTCCTATCTTGGCATGAATCAAGTTTAGTTCGGACACTCTGGACTTTGAATATTTAGGGGAAAATTGTCTATTAAAAAGTTTTTTTGTTTTTAAACATATTCTACACAAATACAGAAGACTTAGTATTCAGATATTACTCACAGAATAATTTCTTTCCAAACATACTCACCTCAATTTTTTAATTTAAAAAAAGTTTATTGTATATATACATAAAACCTCTGATATAAAGCACATATATTTAATGTGAATTAAATATTTAAAATTCTTTTCACAATAATTCAATCATTGTCCTCAGTTCTTGAAAAATTTCCTCTCCCCTCAAATCCAAGAATTCAAAAATTTTTAAAATCGAAATGGCATATTTTTTTATTGGGGTTGAATGCCTTGAAGGTGGTTTCAGCCTTTTGCAACCTGTGAGCCAACAGAGCCATGCTGGATTCACACTGGCGATGAGAGTGTTTGCTCACACTTTAGTTTCTTAAACATCCCATTGAGTCAGTTATCCCCCTGCCATGTTCATCCCAATGATGGAAACTTCACCTCACTCAAACCCAAACAGTCTTCATAAAGGGCTATGAAAAATATGTTGTCTACAGAAATCTTAGCCAATGCTTTCATAAACTACCTTGTTCATAAAGCTCTGAGCATTTTAATACAAGAGAATTTTTAAACGAAAAAAACTATCTGTGATTGGAGAAATGTGTTGGATACCTTACAAAATAAAAAGGAAAAGTTTGATTTATTTGCTCTTGCCTCCTTCAAGTAGCTATTAGTATGTTAACTGTACATTACACTTACTATATTTTATCAAAGTCTAAAGCACGATACTTACAAGTTTAGCCTCACTTATTAGTGAGCAGCTCTTTGAAAAATACTGCCATTACAGAAATATTCTATTTTTTAATACCAATAGCATCTCTTTAAAAAGTACCATAGTTAAAAAAAAAAGAAAGTTTACTATTCTTTCTGCATACCAGTCAGTCTCATTTGGGGTAATTAAGCTGTCTTTAATTATAAGGAGCACTTTTAAATGCTTTTCCCCTATAGATGGGACTGAATGAGAAGTTGCTAGCTGTAAATCTATGTGGACATCCCATGTATTCTACCTTAAAGACTTGTGTTGAAAATGAATCATGGGGGTGTTGGCTGGACATCAACTCTGTCATTAGGGAAGCAGTGCTCATTTAGTCAGTGTTCTCATGGATGCTAGCGTTCGATGTGTTCCCCCAACGTTGTTTGTGGCCCTGATTTGAGACTTTTCAATCAGTTTCAATTTTCATATCCCTTTGCACGTCCAGATTCTGGCTGTGCCTTGCAGAGGAAGTGCCAAAATTCCCTGAGAAAAACAATCCCTATGGAATTTTTGGCCTAACCAGAAGCAGGAAGAACAGGAAACATTATTTTTAAAAGTCCCGTTTTTCACACTGTTGATGTCTGGAGAGGCAAGATAAGCTCTGAGCCTACTTCCAAATCTTTAGGTGCCCCTCCAAGCATACTCTAAGCGGGGTGTGAAACATAGCTTGCTTGGGGGGAGGCGGGGCAGGAAGGGAATTGAACTGCAATCAAAATGTGATAGAATTGGCAGTAGGGCTTTTCTCTCCATTTAGTTTCCAGAATGATGGAGGTGAAGCTGGAGGTTTCCCATCCTTAATGCCTTATCTAGGAGACAGCTCTGTGAATACTAGTCCAAAATGTTACTTTTCTCTTTTGTAAATATTATACTCTGAGTTGTTGAGTTTTAGTGAGCCAGAGAGCACAAAAATAATCTTTATTCTTGAAATATTTATACATAGAAGCATTACTGAAATAAGAATGCATGATTCCTTGGATTGGATTACAAAGTTGTGACATAATTACTTTATTTTTAGCTCTTAGAGCTTAATGGAAACACCACATGGAAAGGGCTGTTGGGGCAGAAACCAAGTTGTGTAAAGTACTGTGGATGGTTATTAATTAAACTGCTACTGACTTTCCTAAAGTTCTACATCCTTTTGCTTCATCAAGTTATCAACTAGATCCTTAATTTTACCTATGAATTTAGAAAAGATATCAATCATTGCATATTTGGAAAGTGTCTGTGATAAAGCACTATAGTGAGATCTCCAAATATCTTTATTTAATACGAGTATCTCCAAACCTGAAACTATATTACAAATATCTTAGAGTTGTTAAAGATCTACCATATATATGTGTGTGTGTGTGTGTATACACATATATTTTTTATTTATATATGAGGAGTATAAATGTTCTTTCAAGTTTAATAAAGAAAAGCATCACATACATAGCTCAGTTTTAAATCTGAATGTCATCCTTTATAACAAACCACATGTATTTACCTATTTCATAACAAATGTTCTTTAAGCAAAAGGGAGAAAAGTACATTTTGCAAAATGTCCAATTCTGCAAATAATGCTGGAAGGGATCTTTTATTTTTCTCAAAAATAAACATTTATTTTCAGTTGTCTAGGAATTCATGAGAATAGAGAAGGCTTGAACTTCAGTGCATGGCAATAGATGAGAACAGCAATTCACCTGCCTCTGCTAATATTCAGTGGTGTTCACAACTGAATTAGCAACTGGAATGACTGAGTAATTTAATGATAACATTTACTAAGAGGAATCCTTGCAGATGCCCATGCTTAGGACTGAAATAAAGGACACTTTCTTACCATGAGAAATGTGAAATTGAACACCACTTTTCATTTTCTTCTTGTTATTATACTCTTCAGTCAAAAGGATAGATTTCTTTAGTGTCTCCTTAGCATGTCTGGTCTCTGAGCTTTAACATGGTCATCTGTAATATTCATATTTTCTCTGAATTCTCAAGTTATATTATGATAGATAGTGGACAGATAGATCGCCATAGGAGTGTGTGTGTATGAAAGAGAGAGAGAAAAGTAGTGAATGATATTCCATCTTAATAAACAGGAAACAGTTTAACCTGTTTGCATCAGGAAACAGTAAAACCCATAAGGTCAGTTTTCCTATGGATTTATTAGCATAGTTGAAGAAGATAGTTTCTATAAGCAGAGGCTCAAGTTTTATCTACTTAATGCCTTTACAATGAAGTCATTTAGGAATAGTCCATATTGAGGTCACCTTGTCCATTACTTGAAAAGGAAAGTTTCTTAGAGTCCAAGAAAAACTACAAAATTTATGTAAATATTTGATGGCAAAGTCCTAATTTTCAGAAGCAAGAAGATGCTAAAGGAACAGGTTATTGGGGAGATTTCTTTCCCTTCAAATGCAGTCACATCAGCACCATCAGCCTGGTTTTGCTCAACGACTTAAATAGCATTTCCTGTCTTTCTGAATATTAAATGTACCGATGCTATTTAATAAACAAGTTTGTGTTCATGGACAATATGCAAGATAGAGAAAAATGAACATTGAATTAATTTCTTCTGGGACAAAATGACTGCGTGAGAGAGAGGTCTTCTGCTGAAAGTAACAGCTAATGATGGTATATTTGGGAAGAAATCTTTCCAATGAACTATAAGTTGAAATAGCATGTGATTTGAGGCGGGGCATAAATACACAGATGGATAAATAAGATGGTCTTGTAATTTTCAGGATGTTTTATAATCTTTAACATGCTTTCACATAGATATGCTTCACATGTATGAAAGGGGAAGAGTGAGGTTTACAGAAAGCAGTCAGAGAGGTAATTAACAGAGGTAGGTCTGGAGTCAATTTTTTTAACTCTTATTTTTTTTTTTTTTCCTGTTCCCATTTCACATACACCTTCTCATTTGAGAATGACTAGGATAAAACTTAATTCGGAATTTTTCAAGGGCAACAGAAATAGTATTAGCACAAGATACCATATTTTTTTAAAAAGAGATAATTTATTCCTTTGGTTTCATCGCAGTCCCAGTTTTAGGTAAACGCATGCAAGAGTGCACCCTTTAAGAGTTAAAAATGAGTTACTACATTTATTCGCTTACCTTGGCATCAGTTACAACATGACTTAAAGGCAGTGACATGTGGCAGAGAAAAATCAATAGCTAGAAATAGTTAGCTATGCCATGATTCTACTTTGAAAGGTCAATCATTTCATTTTTCTCTGGTATTTCATGGACTTTGTCACCCTAAATTAAAAGAAAGAACTCAAAGTGGATCTTAAAGTTTAATATATGTTTGAGAACTCCTTATTAGAATAGCCAGCAGCCTTCAGTGCCTCTTGCTTTCAGTCTATTGTGTCCAATTGCGAGTATCATGTACATTTCACAAGAACTCATTTGTGTTATTTAGGAAGAACAGTTAGATTTATTTGCTTAGCCTTGATTAGATTAGACCTGGCCATATCAGCTGGGTCATTGTGTTTAACTCCTTATACTTAAGTTTTATAGCATTAGAATAAAAGGATGGGCACTGCCCATCAGCGCCAGCTCACAATCAGTTATCCTTAATGTGCCTGAAAGAAACAGAGAGAAATGAAAGGAGACACTTTCTCATTCATGATTCTTTTAAAAACGGTTCTCTCGGTCTCCCTCCTCCCATCCTGATATGGCATGCATGGCTTGTTCTCAGCCTGCTCTGAGACAAGCTCGGGCAGGCCCTGTAATATGATTCAAATTGCAATCTCATGTCTTGCATCCCCCAAACACCTCATCTCCAATGCAACCTGGAACCTTCATTTCAGTCCCCAATTAGACTAATATATCTGCCCAGCTCCGATTGGGGGTGATGGATCGGCTGGGCAGGTTGGGGGAAGACAGGGAGATTTTCTCAGCTCCTCTGCATTCCCATAGGCACGCAGCGTTTGACAGATTGGGCAGAGCTGCCACGAAAGAGTCTGACACAGATGGTGTAATTAGAAAACGCGAAGTGCGAGTGTGAAATTTATCTTTGATCAGCACCTCCTTGCCAGATTGTCATCTATGTTAATATGATGATGGCTTCTTGGAGATGGATAGAAGGAAACAGCAGCCTGGAAGAGGAGAGGGAGACTGTTCACTCCATAGAGAAGATTTTCTGTTTACTGCTGAAACCCAATCAATTTCAACGGGCCAGAATGAAATTGTACTTATTTAATTCATATGGAAAATGAGCCTAACCTGATTCGAACACTTTATTAAATGTGATCAATATGGTAAAATTTGAGCTTGAGTTAGAAAGGAGACATGTTAATTTTTATGGATTAATAAATAACAAAATACAATCTCTAACTGTAGGAGCCATTAAAGACCATGTTCATCTCCATTTATCAAGATTCTATGAAAAACATATAGAAGAAAATCACTGCATTTCCTAACATGAAAACTTCACACACTGCCACCAAAGTTTTATTTTCTACCTTTCCACCACTCATTCTGCTCCAAAGTATTACATATGATTATTACTCAGTGCAAAGTCCACAAGCCTATCTCCTCTCATGTTTTAGATTTGATACTTATTTTTCTATATTTAGCAATTTGCAAAGATTAATAAAGTGCGTTAGTAGTCAGGACTTGAGGAAATTGCTTCCTTTTGATATATTTTTCTGAGAAATCAGGATATTTACCATGAGAGGGATCAAGGGTAGCCATAACCCATTTCTTAAGTTCACTCTATCTAAGAACAGTAATCTTTTCTTTGGATGGCTCAAAAGGTTCAGGTTTACAAGCAATCTATGATAGACTACATTTTGCCATAATCTGCTCAAATGTTCACGTTGATGGTGCTAATTTTCAGTAAGGTAAATTAGCATAATTAATGACCAGCCAAATTTGGGGGTAATACAGTATGTAATTAACATTAGAGAGTTCTGTTGTACCACCTGCCCCCACATTTCATTGTTGCAGGGATCGAACTGTACAGGAGGAAATTTTCCCCTTTGCTGCACTGAGCAGAAAGCAGCTTTCTTCATCAGAATAAGCCATTAGCTGTAATGGCATGTAGGTGTAATGGAATGTGCTCGAAACATCTGTGCTGAGAGCAGGGGAGAAATTGCTGCATGCAGTCGTAGGCCTTTGGGGAGCTTGATTAAGGGTTGCTTCAGAGAACTTGAGATCTGGCTTGGGATGCAAAAACACACACAGACCAAAAAAAAAAGAGAGAGAGAGAGAGAGACGGGGAGAGAGAGAAAGGAAAATAATGCTAATAGATTTACGGTCGTACTGCAGGGAGAACAAAGGATTTTTAATTTTTTTCTTCCTTTATTGCTCTTTTATTGCATCTGTTCTCTGTTGGGCTTTCACTTATTGAAGTGATCTGGAAAAATGTAGCTCTAAATGCAGTTTAAAGGGAAAGATCATAGCTGTAGAAATAAAATAGCTTGATTTTTTGGTACCTTTTGGTTAGCTACGGGAAAGTTTCTCACAACTTATAAAGAAAAATCCTAAATATTTTTTATGCTAAGTGTTATCTTAAAATTCATCTCAGAAAATGAAATGAAAGTACAGGTTTATAGCTAGAAATAAATTTTTGTTTTTCATCAGTCAACACACAGCAGTTCTTGTACTGTATCTGCTAACTGACTGATATCATTTTGAACTGCTTAATTCAGTGCTTAAAAGGAATGCCCTGGACTCATTTTTAAACTCATCTTTTCCACAAAATTTTCATAAATAGGTATATGACAGATAATAACGTTGTAACTTCTGAGGACAGTGGGGGAATTTTTTTAGTCTTTTTTTTTTTTTTTTAGAAAATCTTATCGAGCACTTGCTATGTGAAAAACACAGTTTCTTTACCCAGTGTTTGGTCACCATTGCTGGAAATATAATAAATTACATTTGGCAATGAGCATGGTCAATTGCAACACCTCAGCTATCTGCTTACTCCATGCTGACTGCTGAAACTGAATCCAGCATGCACTGAAACACATTGATTGCTAAAACAACTCAACTAAATGCATCAGTTCTGATGAGCTTTGACCATTTTAGAAGTGTTAAAAAAAACAAAAACAAAAATACTGTCTTTTAACCAGAGCCTTCATGGTCAAGATTAGCCAAAAGAGAGTTATATTTAAGTAATGAGCAAGAAAAGGGTTAAACATCTGTGAAACTAATGCAACTGAAATGGAATTAGTATTCTGCATGGGACAGATGTGAATGTACTGCGTAGAAAATTAGAAACAAACCTGAAAATATTGGGGGATTTTATGATTAGGTAAATCTTATACTTTCTAATTATAAATGACAATGAAGCACTCTATTGGTTGGAATCTATCTTCCTTATGAAATAAGAAGCTTGCTGAGCTGGTGCCAAAAATTCCTTACACTGAAGTTTAAAATATGTAGGGAGGCAAGAATGTAATAAAAATTCAAAAGCTAATAATATTATGGTGACTGGCATTGTTTACAATGTACAGCACCTGCTGTTTGGGAAAAAAAAAGGAGGAAGAAAAAGTGAAATCATCAAACTGTTCCTAAATGGAAAATCTGGGCTCTCTGCCAATTAGACAATGTGTTTCAGGTGCACTGTAAATAGGAACAATGAAAGGTGCAGAGGAAAGAATATGAAATGTTAAATCTCAAATACACGAGAATATTAACATGATGTTTCTTGAAAGAAAATCTTGGGACTCTTCCAGGGTTCTCCTGTGGAAGGAGAGGGTTTAAAATTTTACACAGCATATGTAAAGTTCTAAAACTTTTAATTGCCTGTATCTTAAAAAGAATATATATGAATGCAAAACCATTTGCTTCAGCAGCAATGCCTTTAGTTGTTTCAGGCAGAAAGGTCCATTTAGACCTGCAAACATGAACTGCATTTCTTTCAACCTCTCTTTATTACTTTGTGTGCATATGTGTGTTTGCATGTTTTGAGGTTGGTGGTGTGAAGGATTAAATCCTAAGGGTAAGAAGAGAGGGAAAAGTAGCTTCTGTTGGTTATTGTTGAATACTAACTTTCTACATCAAAATTAGCATTATGAGCCACTGCAAAATATCAGACACTAGTGGTGGTGGGATGTTGCATTTCTGTCTTCTCACTGTGAAACACCTAATAATGGATTCCTCCAGAATTAGACACCTATTTTTATCAGCTAACAACTCACACATGCCAAATTTCCCTTTGTAGTTCAAATGTTATTCCTTTCTCAATCAGGTATTTTAAAATCAAGTCACCTTTGGAATATCTGTTACATTTTCAAATGCCAATCTTTCATGAATCAAACTGAAACAACATCTTAATGTATATATTTTAAAATAATGTCTAAGGTGACTCAATTGTTTTACAGTGATAACTGGAAACTAACCTTCAAAAATAGAACACCTTTCAAATATTCAATATTTTAGGGAGTAGAAGTAAAATGAGTTTAGTTGTGTTTCTTAGACACTGAAAATTGCGGAGAACTAAGCCGTTGCAAAATATCTGAAATAAGTTTTGTTCCTTTCAAGTGGGCAATAAATGAAACTGTGGGAGACCTCCTAAATGTCCCTAGCAAAGGTCATATTAAAACGCAGAGATGGGTCCTCCAATGAGACAAAATATGTAAGAACAATCTCTGCCTTTGTACACCAACTCTACATGGAAGCATATTTACTCTTCACCATTTACTGCATCATCCTGAGGAATTTACTTAAGCCCAGTTTCTCATTTTTAAAAGTCAGTTAAAATAGTAGCTAACTCATATGATTTTTATGAAGATTAAATGAGATAATGAAAGTAAAGCACCTGGTCTAATAACTAACACATAGTAAGGATTTTATTAGGTTAGCTAGTGTTATTACTATTATTATTCCTTAAGTTTTCTGAGTTTTCTGTGTCAACAGCTGTCAAGAGGTAAGACAGAGAATTTGCAGTTGGCACTGTTTCAAAGATCTCCAGCAATGGAATATTATGAAGAAATAGAGCTCAACTCCACTGACAGTTCCTTGCAGAATATGAATCAGAAGTGTTAAGAAGGTGAAGGAGCTAACAAAATAGGAAATTCACATACCAACCATGAAAATCTGGAAGTGCAGTGTAATACAGTAGAAAAATTAGAAAAATTAGAAGATTAGAAAGATTATAAAGTGAGTTTTGCTTTAGACAGACTCACTTTTGATTGCTGATTCTATTTCTTACTATCTACTGACCTTTGGGTAAGTGATTAACCTTCTTTTAGGCTCAGTATTTCAGCAGTAAGATGGGGGTGTTGATACCTACCTCACTGTGAAAACTAAATAGCAAAATGACTGGAAAATTGCCTGACAAAATATGCATATAAATATTTATTCCTACACCATAAATTGTCTGTGACCTCACCTCCTTTACTAGAACTATTTTTCAAATTCTACATACATATACTATATTTACAAATATGTATATGAAAGCACTTTTAATAAAGAATCTTCAGCTCTTTTGATGAAAAACAATCAGGAAATTTATTTCTAAATAGTTTCATGATTAAAGTTCAAATATCAGGCTTTCCCCATCTTCTTTGATTCTACAAAATGCAAAAAGTACATTAATTCCACATAAGTCATCATGTGAATATGACTTGCCAATTTAGTTGTTCCAAATTTGGAATTAGTAAAACAGCAAAAACATATTTTCAAAATAGCAATATTTTATAAAATATACAGGAATGACCATGGTATTAAACTCATCACTATAAACTTCCAAGGAGGTACATATTTTGAGTCAAGCTTTTAGTGTTGTCAAATCATTTAAACAAGTTGTGGCTTTTGACTGAGCCCCTGGCATCTTTGTGCCTCAATTATTAAAACTATATTCTTATTAGCTTCCATTCACTTCTCCAAATACCTTCAAGATCATTCTTGTAGGACAGTGATGCTTTAATTGTCCTTCCTTTTAAATTATCTTATCATTTAAATTTTGAAAATCACCTCTAAATCATAATCACAAAGAATGCACACAGTTAAATATTTCCTTATTAATATAATGAATATTTTGACTAGACTATTCTACAGATATTAGCCCATTTACATTAGTGCAACTTACTGAAATTATCCTCAATATATGATGTTGCTTTTTGAGTACAAAGCATAAGTTCTAAAGAGGCAGTAATAGCATTCAACACTTTGAATATGATCTCATAGTGATGATAATGATGATGATTACTTAGATGATGGTACTGAACATGTGCCATGTGCAAAGTAGAAACAAATGTCCAATGAATGAGCGATGAGTTCTGCCTGTGGTCAAAAGAAAGGAACACTCTCAACTCTGCAGCCTGAACCTATCCCTAAGGGTTGATCTTGTTTCTGTTGGACCACCTTACTAATGACATCAGAATAAAGATTTTCAGAATTATGAACAATCATTAACTATTCACACCAATAATTACTGTGGTCATAATAAGAACCAAGGGATGTTTCTTTGGATTATAAAGGCATATCTGAGCCTATTTCCACTGAAAGACATTTGACACATTTTTTACATACAAGAAATAATACATATTTGCATTCATTTTTAAAAATGATTTTCAATTAAGAGCTAAACTCTTTCAAGATTCTCATTTCATTATTTATGGAAGTTTCCCCAGGATTTTGTGAATACAGACATTTGAAAAAATGATTCTTGCTGTTCAGTCACCCAGGTATGTCTGACTCTTCCCGACCCCATGGACTGCAGCATGCCAGGCTTCCCTGTCCCTCACCATTTCCCGGAGTTTGCCCAAGTTCATGTCCATTGTATCACTGATGTCATCCAGACCTCCCTTCCTCTGATGCCCTCTTATCCCTCTGCCCTCTATCTTTTCCGGCATCAGGGTCTTTTCCAATGAGTTGACTGTGCGCATCAGGTGACCAAAACATTGGAGCTTCAGCTTCAGCGTCAGTCCTTCCAATTAGTATTCAGGATTGATTTCCTTTAAGATTGACTGGTTTGATCTCCTTGCTCTCCAAAGGACTCTCAAGAGTCTTCTCCAGCACCACAATTCGAAGGCATCAATCCTTCAGCACTCTGCCTTCTTTGAGGTCCAGCTCTCACAACCATACGTGACCACCGGAAAGACCAGAGTCTTGACTATACAGACCTTTGTCAGCAAAGTGAGGTCTTTGCTTTTCAACACACTGTCTAGGTTTGTCAAATGATCGCTAATTTTAGTTCCTTGCCAGATGCTTAAAGAAATGGCTCAATCTACTACTTTTAAAAGTCTCTTGTGCAGGATGGGGAACACATGTACACCCATGGCTGATTCATGTCAATGTATGGCAAAAACCACTACAATATTGTAAAGTAATTAGCCTCCAATTAAAATAAATAAATAGATTTAAAAAAAAACCTCTGTTGTGCAGTATTAGAACTCTGGGACTCAAATCACATACTTATAAAAATAGCAAATCTGCTTAAGCAAATAAGGAAATTTTCTGGATCATTAGCAGAAAATCACTGAGGCATTATTGACTTCAGGTTTGACTTGGTCTAGGATGTCATATAATAAGTTGGGTGCAGGTTCTCTATCTCATCATTTTCTTCTCCGTGTTGGCTTAATGCTCAAATTTCACCTAGGGGCCCACTGACAACTTCAGGTTTAAATCTCCCCAAGTTCAAATGCAATGGAAAAGTAAACAGTCTTCCTGTGTATCCGTTATAAATCCTGGATTAGCCCTGACTGATTTTCTTGGGTTTTGCCACATAGTTTGATTGATTTAGTCACTAAGTTTTTCCAACATTTTGTGAACCCAAGGACTATAGCCCACGAATCTCCTCTGTCCTTGAGACTTCCCAGGCAAGAATACTAGAGTGGGTTGCCATTTCAATGAGCTAACTCATAGGAAAAAATCCTGATGCTTGGAAAGATTGGAGGCAAAAGGAGAAGGGGGTGGCAGAGGATGACATGGTTAGATAGTATCACCGACTCAATGGACATAAATTTGAGCAAAATCCAGGAGATAGTGGAAGACAAAGGAGCCTGGTGTATTACAGCACATGATGGCAGAGTTGGACACAACTTAGTGACTGAACAACAACAGATTTTAATAAGGTGTTTATCTTTCAATAATAGCTTACCATATGGGCTATAATAGGGGAATAAACAAGGGAGAGTGATGTGGACAACAATTTCATATAAAGCTTATAGTATAAGAAATGCTTTGTGTGAGGAGGTTGTGAAACTCGATCAGACTCCATCATAGGTTGTGTGGAGTTTTACCAAATTACAGCAATGATGAAGGTATATGCGTTGATTGCATAGGTGGATAGGCATTGATTGTATAGTTATCAAAATGCCTACAAAAATTGTGTCAGTCACCTATATTTATTCATTACTTCTCTGAAATCTTTTCTGTGCTCCTCATATATCCCTTAATCAGATCATCCAGAGTATGGATGGTCTTGAATGCCTTACTAAGGACCTTGGCTCTTCTCAGTGGGCAAAAAGGGACTTGAAAGAATTTAAAGAGGATCAAAATATAATCTGACTCTGAAGTGCTGTGGAAAAACAGCAAAGTAAACCATAAATAAGTGAGAGTGAAGGGGAGGGATGTAGGGAAGGAGAAAGAAACAATTTTTCAAAAGAGGTGGTATAAAGGGGGGGAAGTAAGAACTAGAATACTCATTGAACAAACAGTGATTTTACATGTTTATCTTATTTTTCATTTTCCACTCTGTTATCACTTTTATCACAAGAGAATTACATGTTCTTTTAAATATATAAATATATATATAAATGATTATATATATAAATGTTTAAATTGCCCGTCCATCACTCTCCAAGGTTATTGGTAGTATTATGGCATGTAATCCAGACTATACACACAAATTCCTTCTTTCCTTTCTTACTTCTTTTCTTTTCTCTTTCCTTCAACAAAAATGGTACTATCATCTATATACTTTTTCATAACTAGCTTTTTGCTTTCAATGATATATCCTGAACAGGCTTCTAAGCCAGTCCATCTGTATACGATATAAGTTTTTTTTCCTGAAGGCTATATAGAACATATCTTGGTTTTACTTTAATATATTTAATCATTTTCTTGTGATGGTTGTTAGATGGATGTCTAAATGGTCTCATTTTTTTTTTTTTTTACTTTAAAGAAAATGCTGCAATATGTACATGCTGTACATGTTCCTTCCCTAATCATGTGAGGATATCTATGGAATGGATTCCAAGAAGCAAAATGTTGGATTGAAGGAGGTACAGATTGGAAAGACACTGCCAAAATGCCTTTCAAATTTTGTACCAATTTATAGCCCCAGCAATGGTGTTTAAGAGTGTCTGTTTCTATACAATGCTGAGAATCTCATATTTGTCTAGTCTCTTAAATTTTTGCCAATATTATAAAATTAACTTTTGATTTACATTTCCCTGATCATCTCATTTAATCCTCACCATAGTCTTTTGAAGTATGTATTATCATTTCCCTCAACTTGCAAATTTGGAGACAAGATTCAAAGAAGCTTTTTTGTTTTTTTAACTGTGCTGGGTCTTCATTGCTTTGCAGACTTTTCTCTAGTTGTGACAACCAGGGGCTACTCTTCAGGTGTGGTGCATGGGCTTCTGACTGCTGGTGGCTTCTCTTATTGCGGAGCACAGTCCCAAGGGCTTGCAGGCTTTGGTGGTTGTGACACATGGACTCAGTAGTTGCAGCTCCTGGACTCTAGACTGCAGGCTCAAGAGTTGGGGCACACAGGCTTAGTTGCTCTGGGGCAATGCGAGATTTTTCTGGATCAGGGATCCAACCTGTGTCTGCTGCATTGGCAGGCAATCAAAGAAGCTTTTATTTTGGTTCAGGTCATTTGTTTTGATGACTTCTAGTGCTTAAAGACTGCAGAAACTATCACCCTAAATGCACCTGCAATTGATGTATTATTCTAAATATTATATTTGGGTCTTGTTCACAAGTATGGATAAGTTGTGAGGCAAACCAAGACAATCCTCTTATGAGCCTAGGTGGAGAACAGCCAGCTGTTGACTTTTACCTCCCTCACAGGAGGCTCCTGAATATTGATGAGAGGTCATCACTAATATTTTCATATTTTTAGCAATTTGCAAAGTAATACCAATTAGAATAGATATGTCAAGTGAACAGGTTAGATTAAAACACAACTAAAGGACTCAGGATCTCCCAAGGAAATTGACATACACCTTGTGTAATTCCTGGGGTCCAGATTAAAAGAACAAGTGATTTTCTCAGGCATTGCATCTGCCCATGTTCCCAGATGTCATACTCAGGCCCCATAGGCCCTTAATTGCTAATTAAAACACATGCCACCTTTAGATAGTGTGATAATAAGCCTTTTTAAAATTTCTATTGCCGCGATTCCATTTTGACTACAGTTAGTAGTTACTAAAAACTGGTTTTTTGTGTTTTTTTTTTTTTTATTTTGAGTTAATTCCTTCTTAAATGTGACCACACTCCAGCCATTAAATGATTAGGCATGTCAGATACCTAGCACTATACCTATCACATATGAGGCAGTCAATATACCTCAGTTCATCTTCCACTTGCCTTGCCTTTTCTCTTTCTAGAAAGTGAGCATGAAAATCAAATAGATCTTGATTTTTTTCTACTATGTTTCCACTGTTCCATCCTGTCCACATATGTTTAGGGCAGTTTGGTAGAACAGCATTCTAAATTTTTAGCTTCCACTTTCCAACATTACAACAAAAATAAGATCCGAATTCCAAGACACACATCCAGTTTATTTTTTCTGATAAAGACATTTATTACACATCCTAAAAATAATTCATATTCATTGGACTAAATAAGGAAAATGTAGTTTGGAGAAGAATGTAGGCAAGTATATGTGTGGCTGTGTCCCTTCGCTGTTCACCTAAATCTATCACAACATTGTTAATCGGCTGTAACCCAATACAAAATAAGAAGTTAAAAAAAAAAGGAAAAGAAAATGTAGACTTTAATCGCAATAAAACCTTTATATAACACCACTATACAAAGGAAACTACTGGGTGCATTATACGGTATATCAGAGCTATTATTTTCTAAATAAGAACCCAACCACCACTATTTGCTTCTTTTATTATATTTTTCCATGTCTATAAAATTATTACTGCTTGTATATTGTTTAATTTAAACATTTTTCTAATCTTTTATTGAAGTACATTTATACCTATTTTTTATATTAAAAGCTAAGATTAAGTTAAAAGACACTAACCACTATGTGTAAAATAAATAAGCAACAGGGATAAATTGCACAGCAGAGAGAAATAGAGCTATTGTTTTGTAGGATCCCTGTATCGTACACCTGAAACTACTATAATATTGCAAGTCAACTACACTTCAATGAAAATAAAGCTAAGTTTTATATTCTTGTGCATGTACTTTTGCTCATTTGATCACTTATTTTTAGGTGAATTCCTACAAACCAAATTGCATGATCAAAGATCGGCATGTCTTTAGAGAACAGACTTGTGGACAGAGTGGAGGAAGGAGAGGATGGGATGAATTGAGACAGCAGCATTGAAACATACGTCACCTTGTGTAAAATAGATTGCCAGCGGGAATTTGCTCTATGATGCAGGGACCTCAAACGTGTGCTCCGTGACCACCTAGAGGAGAGGGACGGGGTGGGAAGTGTGGGTGAAGGGGGACATGTGTATACCTACGGCTGATTCATAGCGATGTGTGGCAGAAACCAACATAAGTCTGTAAGGCAATTATCTTCCAATTATAAAGAAATTTTTTTAAAAAAGATTGGTATGTCTTCAATTTTGATGCATAATATCTAATTGTCCTTAAGAGAGGTTATCAACAAATCAGCTACAATTGACATTGGCTTGCACAGAGGGCTACCATCCCATTTTTTAATCTTTGTCAATTTGATAAATAAATGTTATATCATTTTAATATTTTACTGATCTGACTAGTTTTGTGAATTTTTGCATAGTTTATTCCTCACCTGTTTCCACTGGGATATAAATGTTTTTCATACATGAGCTCTTTTTATTTTAAAAAGCATGGTTATGTATGTTGAGTGTTTAATAATTTATTATTGTTTCATTGCTGAATAATTTTCATCAAACGAATGAATTTGTTTTAATTCTTATGTGACCAAATTTATCAGTTCTTCACCTTAAGTTTCTTGGATTCAGTATCATTCTTTAAAGAATTTTCCCAGCTCATAATTTTTAGAATCTTTGTCTAGTTTGTATATTTAATTCATCTGAAATATATTTACAATATAGAGTATCAGAGAGGAACAGGATTCAAAATTTTTGCCAAATGCTTGAGCATTTATCTCAACACCAGTTATTGAAAAATCCATCACTTCCAAATAAATTTTAGTGGATCATTTATCATATTTAAAAGTTTATACATATTTGACCTCAGAATTTGACATTTTCAAAAACAAGGGACTGACTTACTTTAGAAAGAAGGCAAAGGAACACTTTAATCCTCAATTTTAAAAATATATACAGCTTTGTGAACAAAACATGAAACAGGTGAGATTTTAGGTGAATTTTTTCCCCCATAAAAGTTACAAACCTGAGATTATTGTTACTTATTAATCATATGTCATTCTGAATAACATTTCAAGTCTAAATTGTTAACTTACCGTATGGGTTATAGTGCTGTTTGTTGACACTGAGATTATAGAAAAAAAGAGAAGATTAGATGGAGGGCAGATAGCATGCTATTTGTGAACATTTTTTGAGTATCTAAGGCAGCTGTGCATGTAAGAATGGAACTCAGGAGAAAGATCAGAGAAAACCAATGCTGTGAATGTGATGTGGGTCTCTACTGTTGCTGGAAGAAAACAGTTGAGACCACCCAAAGAAACCATGTCCCAGAGAAATTCTCTAGAGCACAGTAGATAATTTCATGTCATTCAGATATAAATGGAAAATTTTTTTGTAAAAACTAAATATCCAAATGTTCTGAATCAGAATTTCTAGGTAGAACCCTGACACTCATATGGATATGACACTTACAGATGAGCCTAATTATAGCTAAGACTGAGAACCATCAATATAGAGAATAGTGTAGAGAAAGGAACCCTGGTTGACATAAAATTTGAGGGTCAAGGTGAAGCAATAAAAAAATTTTCCAGAAAAAAAAATATGTATACACACACACACATACTTATACACATATGTATAAATACCTTGGGTATAAAACAGCTTGTTGGTCTAGAAATTGAGTGAAATTGAGGGATTTAGATGGGGCTTCCCCAGTAGCTCAACAGTAAAGAATTCACCTGCAACACAAGAGCCGCAGGAGACACAGGTTCAATCCCGGGGTGGGGAAGATCCCCTGGAGGAGGGCATGGTAACCCGTTCCAGTATTCTTGCCTGGAGAATACGGACATAGACAAAGGAGCCTGGCAGGCTACAGTCCATAGGGTCTCAAAGAGTCGGACACAACTGAAGCGACTTAGCATGCATGCATGCACAGTTTAAATAGGAATAAAAAAAAAAAAAACTAAAAACTCCTATTTATTTATTATTTACTTGTTTATTTTTTATGCCAAATACTACACATCTATATTTATCTATCTAAATGTATACATAGCTAAATGTAATTGTAACAATTACAAAAGAGTAAACTGAAGCTCAAAAGGTTTAAATGACCTGATCAGAGTTGTATAATTAATTAGTGATGAAGACAAAATTTTAAATCAATATTCCTAAGTACTGTTGCTTTAAAATTCTTACTCTGACATTGTAATGGATAAAAGTAGGAACCAACCTGAGCACAGAGAGATCCAGTAATTAAGGTGAGAAGTGTTAGCCCATTGTATTTCCTCTCTGCCAATGATTTCCATCTGCATTACATGTAGTCTATGCCTCTTACTTTTGTCATTGTATTTTCCACCCATTTTTCTCTCCATTTTCTTCTGCTACATATCCCAGTCCACTAATTCTCCCTCTAGCTGAATTTGCTGTTACATCTACTGATTAAGTCCTTTGCCCAGCAAGTAGATCAAACAAGTCAATTTTATAGGAAATCAACCCTGAATATTCATTAGAAGCACTGAGGATGAAGCTCCAATACTCTGACCACCTGATGTGAAGAGTTGACCCACTGGAAAAGACCTTGATGCTGGCAAGGATTGAGGGCAGGAGGAAAAGAGGGTGACAGAGGATGAGATAGTTGGATGGCATCACTGGCTCAACGGACATGAGCGTGAGCAAACTCCAGGAAAGAATGAAGGTCAGGGAAGCCTGACTTGCTGCAGTCTATGGGTCGCAGAGAGTTGGACACAACTGAGTAACTGAACAGCAATAACAAAACTATCAATTCAATACTTAATTTCAAGTACTTTATTTTTTAGTGTTTTTTTTTTCTTTTCTTAATAGTTTGTTCATTCTCTAGTGAAGTTCTTAATCTTTTCTTATATCTTTGAACAGAGTTAAAAGCTACTTTAAAGTGTGTCTCATATCCAAGTATCTGGAACTCTTGCAAATCTTTTTTGTATTGTCTATTTTTCCTTATTGATTTTCATTCTTTTATCATGTCTGTTTATGTCCCTGGTTACTTTTTATTGATGATTGAAATTATATTCACAAAATTGTTCAGAGAAATTATTTGAGGCCTAGGATAATATCATCTTTCTCTAGATTAGATTTATGTTTAAGTCTACAGAGCACTTAGGGGCATTAACAATGACCTCAATTCAATTTCAGTGAAAAAGATGACTTAACTCTGAACTGCTGTCTCTTCCATTTCACACTTATTCCTGTTGTGCACTCTTCAGAACTCCAACACAAAATCAAAGTGATTCTCTCTGTTTTTTTGACTCACAGACTTGCTGAATTTTTGTTCTACCTCTAAACTCTCAACTGGCTTCTTGGATATGAGCAAATGTACCAGAAAAGTGGCCCCAAACATGAAGCTCATTCTCTATACCTTTGTCTTAGTTAATTTTTCACTACCTTGTTACCTCTTCAAAAATGTAGTTTAGAAAAAAGAATCCAAAAGCAAATAAGACAAATTCAAGTATTAAAATATACAGAAGTAAAATAATATAGAGAATTACAGAATCAGGGCAGGAAAACATTTTGTCTCAGTTGATCAGGAAATTATCTTCATGGAGCTGGCATTTGATTTGAGATCAGAATGATGATACAGCAACAGTCACTTGGAAATCTAAGGGAAGACCATTTTTAAAAAATATGGGACAAAAACAGAAATATAGAGCAATGGAACAAGATGAAAAGTCCAGAGATAAGCCCACACACCTATGGGTACCTTATTTTTTATGAGAGGTAAGAATATACAATGGGGAAAAGATAGCCTCTTCAATAAGTGGTGCTGAGAAAACTGGACAGCTACATGCAAAAAAAAAAAAAAATGAAATTAGAACACTTCCTACTGTACACAAAGATAAACTCAAAATTGATTAAAGACTTAAATGTAAGATCAGAAACTATAAAACTTTTAGAGGAAAACATAGGCAGAACACTTGATGACATAAAGCAAGATCCTCTATGACCCACCTCCTAGAGTAATGGAAATAAAAACAAAAATAAGACAGTGAAACCTAATTAAACTTAAATGCTTTTGCACAGCAACGGAAACTACAAACAAGGTGAAAAGAGAGACCTCACAATGGAAGAAAATAATAGCAAAGGGAACAACTGACAAAGAATTAATTTCCAAAATACACAAGGAGCTCATACAACTCAATACCAGCAAAGTGAGCAACCCAATCAAAAAGTGGGGAAAAGATCTAAACAGACATTTCTCCAAAGAAGACATACTGATGGCTAACAAACACATGAAAAGATGCTCAGTGTCACTCATTATTAGAGAAATGCAAATCAAAACTACAATGAGATACCACCTCACAACAGTCAGAATGGCCATCATCAAAACGTCTACAAACAATTAATGCTGGAGAGGGTGTGGAGAAAAGGGAACCCTCTTGCATTGCTGGTGGGAATGTAAATTGATACAGCCACTATAGAGGATGGTATGGAGATTCCTTAAAAAACTAGGACTAAGCCAACGTCTGACCCAGCAATCCCACTACTAGGCATATACCCCCGAGGAAACCAAAATTGAAAAAGACACATATACCTGAATTTTCTCTGCAGCACTATTTACAATAGCTAGAACATGGAAGCAACCTAGATGTCCATCGACAGATGAATGGATAAAGAAACTGTGGTACATATATACAATGGAATACTACTCAGCCATGAAAAAGAACACATTTGAGTCAGTTCTAATGAGGTGAACAAACCTAGAGCCTATTATACAGAGTGAAGTAAGTCAGAAAGAAAAGGATGAATATCGTATACTAACACATATATATGGAATCTAGAAGGATGACACTGATGAATTTATATGCAGGGCAGCAATGGAGAAACAGACATAGAGAACAGACTTATGGACACTGGGGGAGGGGAGGTTGACAGGGTGAGTTGTATGGAGAGAGTAACATGGAAACTTACAACACCATATGTAAAATAGATTAAGAAGAAAGAGAAAGAGAGAGAGATGAGGATGAGCTTGCCACGTGTGAGACTCAGACGGAGGCTGCAAAGTGAAGGATGATGGGGAGAGCAAAAGGAAGCAGCATTGTAGAGATAGAAATGAGCCAGGCCAAGCTAATTAGGAATCGAGGTTCATGTATTCTGGTTTCTGTTGGGGAAACCACTGGTCGATACTCAGCTAGAGATATATGCCTTAGAAATATTACTTGGTCTGTGGTGTAGGGATTGGACTGTGAGCAGTCACAAGCAGAACCAGATCAGA
Organism: Dama dama; assembly: GCF_033118175.1. Taxonomy (NCBI): domain Eukaryota; kingdom Metazoa; phylum Chordata; class Mammalia; order Artiodactyla; family Cervidae; genus Dama; species Dama dama. The sequence goes on from NC_083701.1 coordinate 69,621,241, forward strand.
GAAGAGGATGCTTCAGAACCCCACAGAGTGGTGATGTGGGTTGACAAAGGGTTCAGCAAAAGACATGGTGATAAGTAGTGGGAATCAGGGTATATCCTTTTTGAAATGTCTGTGTTTTTTTTTGAAATGTCTGGTTTTTTTTTGAAATGTCTGTTTGCTCTCTAGTTCTATGTGCACAGATATGAATCTCAATATCTTTCTGGCTCAGATCTACTCAATAAAATAACTCAACTTCTGTCTATACGAAACTCAGCAGGTAGGAGGCTCCCATCATAAGCAAATAGAAGAAGTGAAGTGAAGTGAAGTTGCTCAGTCCTATCCGACTCTTTGCGACCTCATGGACTGTAGCCTACCAGGCTCCTTGGTCCATGGGATTTTCCAGGCAAGAGTACTGGAGTGGGTTGCCATTTCCTACTCCAGGGGATCTTCCCGACCCAGGGATGGAACCCGGGTCTCCTGCATTGTAAGCAGCCACTTTTTACAGTCTGAGCCACTAGGGAAGTCCCTTTATAAGTAAATAAGTGAATAACAAAGCTGATGCAGAGGAGGCCAAGCAACGTCCTATGTGCTTCACATGTATTTATATGCCCAATCCTTTCAATTATTCTGCAAAGATGGTACACATATCATTACGTCCACTTTACAGAAGAAACAGGAGCAAGATCTGGACAGTTTGCCCAAGGTCACCCAGCTAGTGAACTGACGTCTGCCTGCTGCTGTTGTTGTTCTTTTGCTTCATCATGTTCATTCCCTCCTTTTGTTAACAGAACCCCAGTTTTCTCCTGAGAAATCACTCCTTCCCATCTCTTAGTCTATGTGGTTCCTATGGGGCCAACTTCGCTCACGGCTTCAGGGGATGGGGTGGGACTCAAGGCCAGGCAGTCAGCCAATCAGACTAGAAGCAATGGTCCAGGATGAGCCAATCAGAAGCAAGGACACTGAGGAGGCGTTGGAGGTCTGCTGTCCCGGCTGTCACCGTGACGTGAGATGTGTCCAAGTATGATGTCCACATAGAGAGAGTGAAACGAATGAAACTTCATTCCAGATCCCGTGTTCCAGACCCCACACCCAAGACCCCTGCTACCTGGGGCCTTGTACTGCTTCAGCTCTCCAAGTATTAATACGCTACCCATTGAATTTCTTACTTCACTAGGCCAGTTTGAGTTACGTTTTTCTATTACTTGCAACTGAAAAAGACTTAAAGCAAAAGTGCTTGTTATTTGAGGACTCCTCTGCACCACTTAAGGAATCTGAAAATAGGGAAATTTGTGACTTCAGAAAAAGCCCGTATTTCCTCAGAGGACTCAGCCTCTTGCTGCACCACAAATGTTGCTCTTTCTCTCCCACTAATGAGCCTAATGGACAAAGAGTCAGTCTCAATAGTCCTACCCTAAGACTTTTCACTTTAGGCTTCCAAAGGAAAATATTTCAAACACTGCTATATGGTATATTTGAAAGCTGTTAAGGGAGTAAATGCTAAGAGTTCTCATCACACACTTTTTTATTTCTTTTAAATGTTTGAGGTGATAGATGCTAACTAAATTTATTGTGGCAACCATTCCATGATATATGTAAGTCAAACCATTATCCTGTACATCTTAAACTTACACAGAGCTGTATGTCAATTGTATCTCAGTTAAATTGAGGGGGTGGGGAACACCTTAACTGTCAAAATGGAGTAAAAAAAAAAAGCCAGATTATCTTTCTGTTCTTGGAGTAGGTAAAATTCTTAAACAGTACCAAGAAATAGAGCTAGCATAAAAGGAAGATTAACAAATTAGACTATATTTAAATATCTATTGTCATTCAGTCAGTCATGTCTGACTCTTTGCAACCCCATGGAGAGCAGCACACCAGCCTTCTCTGCCCTTTACCATCTCCTGGAGCTTGCACAAACTCATGTCCTTTGAGTCAATAATGCCATCCAACCATCTCATCCTCTGTTGTCCCCTTCTCCTCCTGGCTTCAATCTTTCCCAGCATCAGGGTCTTTTTCAATGAGTCAGCTCTTTCCATCAGATAGCCAAAGTATTGGAGCTTGGCTGATTGCCTCAGCATCAGTCCTTCAAATGAATATTCAGGATGGATTTCCTTTAGAATTGATTGGTTTGATCTTGTGGTCCAAGAGATTCTCAAGAGTTTTCTCCCACACCAAAGTTCAAAAGCATTGATTCTTCCACGCTAGCCTTCTTCATGGCCCAACTCTCACATCCATACATGACTACTAGAAAAACCACTAGCTTTGACTATACAGACCCTTATTGGCAAATAAATGTCTCTGCTATCTAATATTCTGTGTAGGTTTGTCATATCTTTTCTTCCAAGGAGCAAGTGTCTTTTAATCTCATGCTGCAGTCACCATCTGCAGTGATTTTGGAGCCCCCTAAAATGAAGTCTGTCACTATTTCCATTGTTTTCCCATTGTTTGCCATGAAGTAATTGGACTGGATGCCATGATCTTAGTTTTGTGAATGCTGAGTTTTAAACCAGCTTTTTCACTCTCCTCTTTCACATTCATCAATATTCTCTTTAGTTCCTCTTCGCTTTCTGCCATAAGGGTGATGTCACCTGCATATCTGAAGTTATTGATACTTCTCCCGGCAATCTTGATTCCAGTTTGTGCTTCTTCCAGCCCAGTGTTTCTCATGAAGTACTCTGCATATAAGTTAAATAAGCAGGGTGACAATATATAATCTTGATGGACTCCTTTCCCAATTTTGAGCCAGTCAGTTGTTCCATGTAAGATTCTAACTGTTGGTTATTGACCTGCATATAGGTTTGTCAGGTGGCAGGTAAGGTGGTCTGGTATTCAAATCTCTTTAAGAATTTTCCATAGATTGTTGTGATCCACACAGTCAAAGGCTTTGGCATAGTCCATGAAGCATAAGTAGATGTTTTTCTGTAAGTCCCTTGCTTTTTCTATGATCCAACATGGAAAACATAGATCAGTTAGCAATTGATCTCTGGTTATTCTGCCTTTTATAAATCCAACTTGTACATCTGGAAGTTTTCAGTTCATGTATTGTTGAAACTTAACTTGAAGCATTTTGAGAATTACCTTGTTAGCATGTGAGATGAGTACAGTTTTGTGATAGTTTGAACATTCTTTGGCATTGCCCTTTGGAATTGGAATGAAAACTGACCTTTTCCAGTCCTATGGCCACTAACTGCTGACTTTTCCAAATTTGCTGGCATATTGAGTGCAGCACTTTAACAGCATCATTTTAAGCTTTGAAACAGCTCAGCTGGAATTGTGGGCTTGCCAATTGGCACTAGTGGTAAAGTACCCACCTCCACTAGCTTTGTTTGCAGTGATGCTTCCTAAGGCCCACTTGACATCATAATCCAAGAAGTCTATCTCTAGGTTAGTGATCACACCATTGTGGTTATCTGGGCCATTAAGATCTTTTTTATACCGTTCTTCTGTGTATTCTTGCCACTTCTTCTCAATCTCTTCTGCTTCTGTTAGGTACATAATATTTCTGTCCTTTATTGTGCCAATCTTTGTGTGAAATATGCCCTTGATATCTCTAATTTTCTTAAAGAGATCTCTAGTCTTTCCCATCATATTGTTTTCCTCTATTTCTTTGCATTGTTCACTTAGGAAGGCTTTCATATCTCTCCTTGCTACTCTTTGGAAATCTGCATTCAGATGGGTGTATCTTCCCTTTTCTCCTTTGCCTTTTACTTCTCTTCTTTTCTCAGCTATTTGTAAGGCCTCTTCAGACAAACATTTTTCCTTGTTCCATTTCTTTTCTTTGGGGATGATTTTGATCATCTCCTTCTGTACAATGTTATGAAGCTCCATCCATAGTTCTTCAGGCACTCTGTATATAAGGTCTAATCCCTTGAATCTATTTGTCACTTCTACTGTTTGACACTTCTACTGTCAAACAGGAGATGGCAAGAGTGAACATTGACATTTTAAGAATCAGTGAGTTAAAATGGACCAAAATGGGTGAATTTAATTCAGATGACCATTATATCCACTACTATGGGCAAAAATCCCTTAGAAGAAATGGAATAGCTATCATAGTCAACAAAACGGTCTGAAATGCAGTACTTGGTTGCAATCTCAAAAATGACAGGATGATCTCAGTTCATTTCCAAAGCAAACAATTCAGTGTCACAGTAATCCAAGTCCATGCCCTGACCTCTAATGCTGAAGAACTGAAGTTGAATAGTTCTATGAAGACTTACAAGACCTTCTAGAAGTAACATCAAAAAAGATGTCCTTTTCATCATGGGACTGGAATGCAAAAGTAGGAAGTCAAGAGATTCCTCAAGTAACAGGCAAGTTTGGCCTTGGAGTATAAAAGGAAGCATGGCAAAGGCTAACAGGGTTTTTCCAAGAGAACTCACTGATCATAGCTTATCCTGACAACACAAGAGGTGACTTTACACATGGACATCACCAGATGGTCAATACTAAAGTCAGATTGATTATATTCTTTGCAGCCAAAGATGGAGAAGCTCTATACAATCAGGAAAAACAAGACTGGGAGGTAACTGTGGCTCAGATCATGAACTGCTATTGCAAAATTCAGACTTAAATTGAAGAAAGTGGAGAAAGCCACTAGGCCATGCAGGTATGACTTAAATCAAATGCTTTATGATTATACAGTGGAAGCAATAAATAGATTCAAAAGATTAGATCTGATAGACAGAGTGCCTGAAGCACTATGGATGGAGTTTTGTAACATTGTAGAGGAAGCAATGACCAAAATCATCTCCAAGAAAAAGAAATGAAAAAAATGCAAAACGGTTGTCTAAGGAGACCTGGTGGTTCCTGGTGGCTCAGAGGTTAAAGCGTCTGCCTACAATGCAGGAGACCTGGGTTTGATCCCTGGGTTGGGAAGATCCCCTGGAAAAGGAAATGGCAACTCACTCCAGTACTCTTGCCTGGAGAATCCCATGGACGGAGGACCCTGGTGGGCTACAGTCCATGGGGTCGCAAAGAGTCAGACATGACTGAGCGACTTCACTTCACTTCACTTCACTTCAAGGAGACCTTACAAATAGCTGAGAAAAGAAGAGAAGTGAAAAGCAAAGAATAAAGGGAAAGATACATCCAACTGAATGCAGAGTTCCAAAGAATAGCAAGGAGAGATAAGAAAACCTTCCTCAGTGATCAGTGCAAAGAAATAGAGGAAAACAATAGAATGGGAAAGACTAGAGATCTCTTCAAGAAAATTAGAGCTATCAAGAGAACATTTCACGCAAAGATGGGTGCATAAAGGACAGAAATGGTAAGGACTTAATGGAAGCAGAAGAGATTGAGAAGAAGTGGCAAGAATACACAGAAGAACTTTACAAAAAATGTCTTAATGACCTGGATAACTATGAAGCTGTGGTCACTCACCTAGAGCCAGACATCCTGGGGTGTGAAGTCAAGTGGGCCTGAGGAAGCATTACTGTGCACAAAATTAGTGAAGATGATGGAATTCCAGTTGAGCTATTTCAAATCCTAAAAGTGCTGCACTCAATATGCCAGCAAATTTGGAAAAGTCAGCAATGGCCACAGGACTAGAAAATGTCAGTTTTCATTCCAATCCCAAAGAAGGGCAATGCCAAAGAATGTTCAAACTACTCTGCAGTTGCACTGATTCACATGCTAACAAGGTAATCCTCAAAATCTTTCAAGCTATGGATTTTAAATACATGTACTGAGAACTACCAGATGTACAAGTTAGATTTAGAAAAAACAGAGGAACCAGAGACCAAATTGTCAACATCCACTGAATTTTAGAGAATGCAAGAGAATTCCACCAGATCTTTGATCAGAGGTATACGACAGAGCCTCCAGAAGGAATCAACCCTACCACTATCTTGATTTCAGTCTTCTGGCCTCCAGAGCTGTGCGAGAATGGATTTCTGTTGTTTTAAGTCATCTAGTTCAATGTAAGTTATAGACAAACTCACATGGTTAGGAGACTCTATTTTGTGGGCTCTTGCCTGCCACTCAGATTAAACTTTTCACAACTCCCAACCTCACTACTAGTCTCTCCTCACATTGACCCTTCTGTTTATGTAATACACAGGTATTTCTTTCCTTAGGGACTTTGTCTGTTGCTACCGTCTGCTTGAAAATCCCCCCACCATCCTCACAATCTGCTCACAGAGGCTTCTCCTTGTCGCGTGTCTCTCAGCTGAAATACAGCTTTCTGGGAGGCCATCCTAAATCTCCTACCACCTCCTCTCCCAGTTCAGTCTCTTTCACATAACACTTCTTTCCTTCACAGAAGTCATTGCAAATGATTAACATCTTGTTCATGTGCTTACTAGATCGTGAGCTCAATGAAGGCAGAGTTCTTGACCACTCCTTTATTTGAAAATTATTAATTGATGGTCAATTATACATGAGGCAGCACTCTAGGCATTTGGAAAATGCAGTGAAGCAAACAAAATCCATCTCTGCTCCTATGATTGACATTCTAGTCCATTTTCCAAGGCTGTCTCCTCATCTGAAGCAGTCTTTGCTATTTATTGGTCATTCATTCAATATTAATTGAATGTTAATTGAATTCTAGCTGAAAACACTAAGTTCTCGTCACAAATTCTCTCCCCTTTTTCCAGCAAAAGCTTGGTTCTACACTTATTAAAGGATTCAATAAGCCCAGACAATTTTGAGAGAATTTCAAAGTTGCCATTTCCAAGATTTTTTTATGTTACAAAGATCTCAGAACTTCCTCAGCCATCCTGTCTTATTCCCAGGTTTTTTGCCACTTCTAATAGTGTGACTGGAAGAAAGATTTCCCCTTGGAGGATGTACTGGGAAACCAAACAAAAGATCAAGTCACACTGGACTTGCAAGGCTTTGCCAAAGATGGCAGACCCCAGGGCCGTTGGCTCAATTAACCACTGCCATGTCTAAAGGTCAGCCTCTGGGACTGTTTAATTGTGGCCATTAAAGGGCTCAAGCAGCTGCTTCGTGGCAGTAATTTGGAGCCCAGGAGAAACCAGAGGCGGCAGCAGCAGACCAGGTCATTTGAAAAAAAGCCAGCTGGGCTCCCCATACACAGCCTGATAACAGTTGGGAATTTCCGCAAGTACTTAACCTGGCTTAGAAGTCATGACCTCACTAAAAGTAGACCTCTCCTCCTCCCCAGATGAAATTGCAAAGTGGTTCTTTGCCACTCTCCTCCCCTGACCATCACTCATGGCTCTACGTTTTTCATCCTTGACCCTGAATTCCAGATACCTTTCTATTCAATTTATCAGTTAATGAATTAACATGTAGTTACTTAGCAACTGTTAGATACAAAGCAAAGGCAAGGATGCTACCGCATTTCCACCCCCATCAGCCCAGACGGCGTCTCAAAGACGGGGCTATACATCGAAGATATAGCTAGCTCATCATGGGTACACTTTCCTGCTGAGCCTAGATATGGACTCACAGTTTTTCTCAGCACCACTCTCCAGGCAATTATGACCCATTGCTCAAGCCTGATACTGAACCAAACTCTTTTTGCTATCTCTGAATTTTTCTCTGTGTGTCTGTGTGTACATGAAAGTCACTCAGTCATGTCTGACTCTTTGCAACTGCATGGACTGTCCATGGAATTCTCCAGGCCAGAATACTGGAGTGGGTAGCCTTTCCCTTCTCCAGGGGATCTTCCCAACCCAAGGATCGAACCAGGGTCTCCCACATTGCAGGCAGATTCTTTACCAACTGAGCTCTCAGGGAATTAACGCCAACTTTAACCAATGAATTGCAGTGACTCACTGAAGCTATACCCGCTGGTTTGTGGTAGACTTGGGAATCAGGTACCCTGTCTTTCTTGTCTAGGGCTCTTCATGGAGTCCCATATAAATAAGCAAAATAACAGGTCAAAGTCAACTAGATTTATTAGCCAAAATGAAAAAAGAAAAGTCTGTGTTAATAAGAACTACAAAATAAAGAAATATATAGCATTATATTATAAATTTTGTGGGCTGTACTCTGTCACTTCAGTTGTGTACTACTCTCTGCGACGCTATGGGCTATAGCCTGCCAGGTTTCTCTGTCCAGGGGATTCTCCAGGCAAGAACACCGGAGTGGGATGCCACGCCCTTCTCCAGGGAATCTTTCTGACCCAGGAATCAAACCTGCATCTGCTGTGTCTCCTACAGGCAGATTCTTTACCCACTGAGCCACCTGGAAACTTTGGAGACGTATTACATGTGTAATATACATATGTTATCATAGTTACTACTTACTTTGCAGACCCTCTTATTTAATTCTTATAGTATCTCTATGTGATAGATAGCATCCTCTATTTCATAAAGATGAGAAAGCTGAAATTCTGAAAGTTTAAGTAATTTCCTTGAAAGTTGCTAAATAATAATAGTGGAGCTGGATTTGGCCTGAGATAGATTCACCAACTCTTCACATGCCATATTTCTACACATTGCTACCCTTGTTAGGAAATAATTCTCCATAGATCTCTTGAATTTCTGCACATTCGATGAGCAGAGACAGTGATGATCTTTTGTTCTAAACTGTCTTTTCGAGAATACCAATAAACAGCCTTGAAGGATATGGCTAGTGTCTCTCTCCAAAGAGAACACGTTTGTCTGCTGTCCAGGGTAATAAAGATAATATCTCCTCTGGGGCAAAATTTAGAAAAGCTTGCTTACAACTTACTACAGAAGATTGGAATTTCCTAACTTCAGGGTTGTGACCTGATATGACCAAAGCCCACTTGGATGTACACTGTCCCCATGATACCTGGGTGCCAAGAAGCAAAGATGTAAACCCAACAGCTCTGGCTGATACATAAGCCAAAAATCTTTTGTCTCTCATTCAGGTATCATGTGTCTCTTCATAGCTTACAAGTAGAGCAAAAACCTCAGACCCTTCACAATTATGATGGCCATGAGTTCTGTAGTACGAAAGATCACAGAAGGTTGTCGCCTCTGGCTGCCTACTCCACCAGGAACCCAAGTTGTTAGTTCATCCTGTTTTCAACTGAGGTTAGTCACCCAGGATCCCAGTCCCTCAGAGACTGAATAAGCACTGCTGAAGGTTAGTCTGAAGTAATGTCAGTCACTATTCTATTTGCCTCTCATAGATAAGATGGCATTTTCACAGCATTTATCCTTATGTATTAGAAACGTAGCTATTTCAGGTACCACAAGAAACCAAAAGTAAGGGGTGCTGTTAGTGAGAGAGGCTTCTCCCTGTGAGATAAATCGGCCCACACTGGACTGCACTATTCCTCCCCACCCGGCGGGCGCTGCCCACCCCTCAGAGAGGTCTAGGGTTAGCACTGGTCACCTGGCCTCCCAGGCCAGTTTCATTGGCCATTCTTTCTCCTGTAACGAATCCTCAGCTTTGCTTTGACTGTGGAGACCAGTTCATTCTGCTTCTTGTCAGAATGAGGATTTGAACATTCCTTATTGGGATTTTTTTCACTTCAACCACAGAAGTCGTCATTAGATCAAATCACATAATGAGGTGGAGAATTTTATTCACTGAAAATGTTCTGTGAGGACATTACCAGAGAAGCTGGTGGAGGAGATTAGAGCCATATTTCCAGGAGGCGGACACCTTCCTTCATGAAGCAAGAGACAGAGCCTGGGGTTCAAGTCCGTGTATGTGCTGTTCTGGCAGCGTGAGGGGGAGAAATTCCATTAGGTTTCTCCAGCAAGGAGATAGCAATGAGCAGGCAGAAGAGGGAGGGCAGTGATGACTGTGATGAACCAAGTAGATGAGTGACGGGAGAGGTTTTTGAGTTTTCATGGGTGTGAAGCTGGAGGAGAGAGTCTGATGTCTAGAAAGTGTTTCTAAGATTCTTTGTACAACATGCTTATGTAAAATCCCCTGGCAGCTCCTTTGAGAAAATTAGTAGTGATCAATATCAACCTTCAGAGCTTCTGGAGTCCTTTTTAATGTGTTTCCGCTTAATGTGACTCCACTTAGAGACTGACCCCAAAGGATGCCAGCATCTATCTCACCCCGAATTAAGAATGCACAGCACTGTGTCACTCTTCCTACGAATGGCTTATTTAAAATCTTGGTTCTTTTCCTACAATTTTTCTCTGACTAACAAGCAGAATTGGTGTAAGAGAATGAGAACTGGAACACTTTCTTTTTATTGTAACAAGGAAAAATATAAGTACCTCAAACAGGAGGAAAGTAACTGGAAGACAAGTAAATGGAACCACTCAATGGTCCTCAAATGAACCTTAAAAGACAGGTGTGTTAGCCCCCCTCTACAAATGAAACTAAAGCAGAGTTAGTCATCTTATTCAAAGGTGGAAGAGTAGACTAGCTGCTCCATCAACCTCAAAACTTCATTTGTATCTCATTTGCATTCCAAGGTAGTTAGGCCATGAGGCAGAGTAGAGGTCATCGTTGGGAGGGCCTCAGTCATGTGACCCCCACCTGCGTGCAAAGGAGGCTGGGAAATGAGGTCTGGCTGTGTGTCCAGGCAGACAGAATGTTGAAGATCTGGGACAGGCTATGCTACCAAGCTAAACTAATTAGTAGGTAGCAAGGGCAGCTTTCAGATCTAGGTCTCACAGCCTCCAAAACTAATACACTCAGCTAAAATACTGGATCATTTCCTCTTCTGAAAGTTTGAAGGTTTATTTATTTTTTGATTAGGACAGGTTTGAATAAACAGTAAAATCTGCTTTCCTCACTACACTTTTTTAGCGTCCTTTTAACAGATTCCCCCGTCCCCCATTTAAAAAAAAAAAATCAACCTCAGGGCTTTTTATTTATGAAATGAATCTTATCCGAATTTAATTTCCCATTCACCTTTTTTGAAGGAAGATTTAGCATTCAGTAAAAAGAAAATACATTGCATACTCTTATCACCTCCCTGCAATAGAGAATGGGAAGGCGATGCTCACCTTGAACAAACCCCATCCCTGACAGAGGGCCAGAGAAGAAAGGGAAATCCAAGACGATGGTTTTCAGAAGCTCCTCCAGAAGCTTGTGCCCAAAGATATGCCCCCAAATATCATAATATCATATGGTTGCTTAAGTGGCTCATGTTAAGCAGCATACCAAAAAAAAAAAAAAAAAAAGCCCTCCCATTTTTAAATGCAAATACTTTTCTACATCTGAAAGCCACATGTGATTTCCAGTCCGCCAGCACAAACAGACTGACAGACAACATCCCCAGGAAATGCTTGCTATGCCATCAGGTTTCAGCACTCTTCCCCTTCCCCCTCTGGAGCAAGCTTGTAACTCTGCATTTGTGTAGATACACATGGGTGGCATATTTATTCACATGCTGCTGGGCAGAGCAGACATCCCTGCATCCCTTCCTGGTTATGCACTCATGAAGTGACTGCACATCTCCTGCTTCCTGTTCTTGCCCACAATGGGGCATCCTCGGGTGCCCACAAAACATCAAGTGGCCCAAAGCTAGAGCCTGCCCCTCAAGGGTAACAGACATTTCCTGGCTACCCACCCCCACCCCCAAGGAGACGGGGTAGGTGCTTCTTTCTCCGTGCTCCCTCCTTAGTGCTCCCACGGTTCTGGATTCATAGCTTTCGACGTTTATCGTAGTGTAAATGCTGTGTACATCTGTTCTCAAGATTATGGGCAATCCATCCATTTTAGAACCTAGCACAGCCTACTACACACACTAATTCTGTAAAATTTTCTCTGATAAATGGGTAAATTAATGAAGAAAAATTCAGAATCCTGAACAATAGCTTGTGTTAACAATTCAGGGATCTAAAATTTTACATATAATGATCACTAAGTTCTCTGGTTCCATCTAAAAACTGAAGCATTTGATAAACCTATTTAGTTACTGATATGCTTTTCAGTTTGACTCGTGGTTAAAAACTTAACTGTAATTCTTTAAATTGTGAGCTGACTTTTTGGAGCACATGTGATGGTCAACACATGCGTTCTTCCTCTTTGTTGCATGCCTGAACTAATTTAAAATTGACAACTTTATAAAGTAGGTGCTATTACCATCCCCTGCAAATGAGGAAACTGAGTCATAAAAAGGATAAGTGACTTATTCACAGATACATAGATGCCAAGCATCAGAGCTGAGATTCACTCAAGAAGACTGGCTCCAGAGAGTGTCTTAACCACTAAGCTAAATCCATTCATTTAACAGCAATTTATTGACATCTACTGATGTGCTCAATTAAAATAAATTAATTTCAAAGGTCAAGTACTCTGAAGACAATAGCCTGAAACAGTGAGACAGAGGAGCATTAGTTAGCAGGCCGAGGGAAGTTCTCTTAGAGCTGGCTTTTGAGTTGAGACTTGTTTGCTGAGAAGTGACCAGTCAGGTAAAGCTGAAAGAGGAACAAGTTCCCCAAAGAAGATACTGCAAATGCAAAGGTCACAAAGCACAGAGCTTGACATGTTGAGGAACAGGGCAGTGTGGCAGGAGGATCGTGAGCAAAGGGAGGGAAGTACATGATGAAACCAGAGAAACTGGCAGATGCGTAAGAGTTGTAAGGTTTGTGGTCAGTGCAATAGGAAGCCATTTGCTGTTGTCCAGTAGCCGAGTCACGTCTGACTCTGCAATCCTGTGCACTGAAGCACACCAGGCTTCCTCGTCCTTCACCATCTCCTGGAGTTTGCTCAAACTCAGTCCATTGATTCAGTGATGCCATCCAACCATCTCATCCTCTGTCATTGCCTTCTCTGCCTGCCCTCAATCTTTCCCAGCATCAGAGTTTTTCCAAAACGTTGACTCTTTGCATCATGTGGCCAAAGTGTTGCAGCTTCATCAGTCCTTCCAATGAATATTCAGGCTTGATTTCCTTTAGGATTGACTGATTTGATCTCTTTGCAGTCCAAGGGATTCTCGTGAGTTTTCTCCAGCACAGCTTGAAAACATCAATTCTATGGCGTTGAGCCTTCTTTATGGTCCAACTCTCACATCCATACATGACTACTGGAAAAATCATATCTTTGACTATATGAACCTTTATTGGCAAAGTAATGTCTCTGCTTTATGATATGCTGTCTAGGTTTGTCATATCTTTTTCTCCAAGGAGCAAGTGTCTTTTAATTTCATGACTGCAGTCACTGTCTACAGTGATTTTGGAGCCCCAGAAAATAAAATCTGTCACTGTTCCACTTTTTACCATCTATTTGCCATTAAGTGATGAGGCTGGATGTTATGATCTTAGTTTTTTGATTGTTGAGTTTTAAGCCAGCTTTCCCACTCTCCTCTTTCTTTCACCTTCATCAAGAGGCTCTTTAGTTCCTCTTCACTTTCTGACATTAGGGTGGCATCATCTGCATATCTCAGATTATTGATATTTCTCCCAGAAATTTTGATTCCAGATTGAGCTTCTTCCAGCCTTGCATTTTGCAGGATGTAATCTGCATATAAGTTAAATAAACAGGGTGACAATATACAGCTGTGATGTACTCCTTTCAAAATTTTGAACCAGTCCATTGTTCCATGTCAAGTTCCTGTTGGTTCTTCTTGACCTGCATACAGGTTTCTCAGATGATAGATAAGGTGATCTAGTATTCCCATCTAAGAATTTTTTCACAGTTTGTTTGGAAACAAACACAGTCAAAGGCTTTAGTGCAATCAATGAAGCAGAAGCACATGTTTTTCTAGAATTCTCTTGCTTTTTCTATGATCAAATGGATGTTGCCAATTTCACCTCTGGTTCCTCTGCCCTTTCTAAATACAGCTTGTACATCTGGAATTTCTCAGTTCATGTACTATTGAAGCTTAGCTTGAAGCATTTTGAGCATTACCTTGCTAGCATGTGAAACGAGTGCAATTGTGAGGTAATTTGAACATTCTTTGGCATTGTTCTTCTTTGAGATTGGAATGAAAACTGACCTTTTCTAGTCCTGTGGCCACTACTGAGTTTTCCAAATTTGCTGGCATATTGAGTGTGATACTTTAACAGCATTATCTTTTAGGATTTGAAATAGCTCAGTTGGAATTCCATCACCTCCACTAGCTTTGTTGGTAGTAATTCTTCCTAAGGCCCGCTTGATTTCACACTCCAGGATGTCTGACTCTAGGTGAGTGATCCCAACTTTGTGGTTATTCAGGTCATTAAGACCTTTTTGTATAGTTCTTTAGTGTATTCCTGCCATCTCTTCTTTCTATCTTCTTCTATTAGGTCCATACCATTTCTGTCCTTCTTTGAGCCCATCTTTGCTTGAAATGTTCCCTTCATATCTTTAGTTTTCTTGAAGAGATCCAGTAATTCCCATTATATTGTTTTCCTCTATTTATTTGCAGTGTTTTCTTAAGAAGTCTATCTTATCCCTCTTTGCTATTCTTTGGAACTCTGCATTCAGTTGGATATATCTTTCCTTTTCTCCTTTGCCTTTCATTTCTCTTCTTTTCTCAGCTGTTTGTAAGGCCTCCTTAGACAACCACTTTGCCATTTTGCATTTCTTTTTCTTGGGAATGGTTTTGATCAATACCTCCTATACAATGTTAAAAACTTCCATCCATTGTTCTTCTGTCACTCTGTCTACCAGATCTAATCCCTTGCATCTATTTGTCACTTTCACTGTATAATCATCAGGGATTTGATTTAGGTCATACCTGAGTGGCCTAGAAGTTTTCATTATTTTATTCAATTCAAGTCTGAATTTTGCAATAAAGAACTGATGATCTGACCACAGTCAGCTCCAGGTCTTGTTTTTGCTGACTATATATAGCTTCTCCATCTTTGGCTGCAAAAAATAAAATCAGTCTGATTTCAGTATTGACCACCTGGTGATGTCTATGTGTAGAGTCATCCCTTGTGTTGTTGGAAGAGGGTGTTTGCTATGACCGGTGCATTCTTTTGGCAAAGCTTTGTTAACCTTTGCTTCATTTTTTACTACAAAGCCAAACTCGCTTGTTAGTTCAAGTATCTCTTGACTTCCCACCTTTGCATTCAAGTCCACTATGATGAAAAGGACATCTTTTTGGTGTTAATTCTATAAGGTCTTGTAGGTCTTCATAGAACCATTCAACTTCAGCATCTTTGGCATTAGTGGTTGGAGCATAGACTTGGATTACTGTGATATTGAATGGTTTGCCTTAGAAACAAGCTGGAATCATTCTTTTGAGTAGATATTATAGTCATCTGAATTAAATTCTCCCACTCCCTTCCATTTTAGTTCACTCATTCCTAAAATATCAACATTCACTCTTGCTGTCTCCTGTTTGACCATTTCCAATTCCTCTTGATTCATGGACCTAACATTCCAGGTTCCTAGGCAATGTTGTTCTTAATAGCATCAGATTTTAGTTTCACCACCAGACACATCCACAGCTGGGAGCTGTTTCTGCCTTGGCTCAGCCTGTTCATTCCGTCTCGAGTTATTTCTCTGTTCTTCTCCAGTAGCATATTGGACATCTACTGACTTGGGGGGGGGGGGGTGTTCATCTTTCAGTGTCATATCTTTTTGGCTCTTCATACTATTCAAGGGGTTCTCAAGGCAAGAATGCTGCAGTGGTTTGCCATTCCCTTCTCCAGTGGACCACGTGTTGGCAGGGGCTCTCCACCATGATCTGTCCAACTTCAGTGGTCCTACATGGCATGGCTCATAGTTTCATTAAGTTACACAAAGCTGTGATCCATGTGATCATTTTGGTTATTTTTCTTGATTGTGGTTTTCATTCTGTATGCCCTCTGAGGTTATAATTATTCTGATTATTTTGTGTGGAGTTGACCAGCTAATTATTAACTAGTTATTTGCCTAGTTAATAATTAGGCAAATTATAATGGAAGAAGAGAGACTAGTAGTGAGGCTCCTGCAGTAGTTAGGGTAAGTACAAGTAGGAGCTGATGGTGGCTCAACTAAGACCGTAGTGGTTGAAGGGGCATAGGTGGTACCTAGATGCAGTGGAGATGATGAGAGGAAGCATTCACAAAGTATCTTGGTGATAGCGCACCCATAGCACATCGTAAATGGAAGCAACCATCAAGAAAGGGCTACACCTGGAAATCAGCTCTGATCTTAATCCACCTGAAATAGGCATCGAGGTCCCAGGGTTGCAGAGAACTCTTTCTTGATCAGCAGGCATCTTCAGTCCTCTAGTTTCTGACTTGGAGTTGTGCCGTGTGGACTCTCTTTAGTGAGAGATCATCGTTCAGAATCTATTAGAGTGACGTCTACGAGCTGTCAAGACTGTTTACTCCCCTGCCATCAGGGGATCTGTGTATTCATAGAACACTGAAGGGCATTCGCTCATGTTGAGTGAATGGGAATTTGATAGGTAGATATGTCCCCAAGCAGAGGGAACAGGTGGAACAGAATGTAAGGTCAGGAAAGCACAGTGAGAATACAAGGCAAATATAGAAATAAAGGCTGGAAAGAGTGCTTTTATGAAAGCTATTGAATCCTTGTGTGCTTTTATTCTTAATAGAGAATCTGCAAAGGATTTCAGAAAGGCAGAGAGAACCATGAATTGTTGAAAGGAACCCGGCAATCACAGATTCCACCTGCCTAACATTGCAAACTCTCCTATATCCCTTCTAAAGAAATCACCCCAACATCAGTGTGCATTACTGATGGCTAAGCCTACAGATTTCAACATATCAGCTGCCAGTCTTTGCAGGAGTCTTTTGCTGAGGATAAAGCAACAGATAGTTTGGAATGCTTACTGTGTGCTAATAAGTTCTCTGGAGGAATCATATATGATGAAGACCAGTCACGTGATCTCAATTCATTCATACCTATAATCTCAAACTTATCCATCATAAAAATGTAATTCCCTGCCATACCAAATTAGATTCTCTATTCTACCTTCTCCACAAGCTTTGATACGGGAGTGCCCCCTGACCAAATCTTCAGGCTCTTCAAATTGAACACAATATTGCACAGATGAGCAGAGAGACCCAGATCTTACACTCTACAAAGTGAGTGTCCAGAAAAGAAGCCACCTAAGAGCTCTTTGCCTGAATTTTCTGAACATTGAGTGCCTTTTTTAGCAAGTGTATTCGTTAAAATACTGGTTTAGTTATTTAGCAGAGAATAGCAAACACACACACACACACACACAACAAATTAAAGTTTATTTCTCTAATGTAAGAACCTGAGCTGGTAAGTAGTCAGGTTCCCATACCTGAAGATCTGTACAGTCGCTTAGTCATTCGGTAGTGCTGGCCCTATTTACACGGACAGGGATGGTTCACCACAGCCCTGTCTCCAGTCCAACCAGTGAGAAGGAGGAAGAGAGAAATGGAAAGCAACCAGAAATACCACACCTCACTTCCATTCACTTCTCATTGACCAGAAATTAATCCAAGACCACTCTCAGTGGTGAAGGTGGCTGGGCAACTATGTGTCTGCTAATATTCTGAGGAGATGGTACTGAAAGGCACCAGAGGAGAATGGATCTTGGAGGCCAACAGGAACCTCTGCATCATGAGAATCTGTGACCTGCCTCTGGGATGCTTAAATATTATTAACATTATGTTGACCACAAACTAGGCAACCTATCAAAGAACTATTTCACTCAAGTTTGGTTCTCAAATTTTAAGATACACATGGATTGTCCTCAGAATTGTTAAAAATAAACATTTTAAGCTCCAATTCTAGAAGGATGGGGATCTAAATTTTTAAAGGCCACCACATGTGATTCTTACATAGTTTTCACAATATGAAATGGGTAACCACTACTATGAGCTGCCTCGTATACAATTTTGGAATGGTTTATAAGTCTTGTATAATTAAATCTACCACTTGTAGCACCTAAATTTGAACTTGGGTTTAGACCAACTTTATAACCAGGTGTGGATGACCTAAACTGCAAGAACTTACATTTCCTTATCACTGCTGAGATTATATTAATCAAACTTTCTTACCCCAGATCCAGAATTCCTTGAATACAGCAAGATGATTTCATTTTAAAAACATGAGTAATTTACAGTCATGATGTTGCAATAAACATAGTAATAATAAACTATAATTTTATATGATTTTACAACACTGATACGGGTCTTATCCCATTCGATCTTCTCAACAAAAACTTTACAGAGAAAGTAGTTGAGAGGCAGAATCACCATAGTCTTAGGCCCCAGACCCGGATATTCTTCCTCTTAGTCCCGATGTTCTTTCCTTTATGCTGAGGTGCATCTCTGCTTTCCATCCTAAATTGAGATCAAAATAGAAACAGCTCAAAATAGAACAGGAGCAGTGAGCAGAATAAAAAGTAGACAAATGCATTATAGAAAGCATAAGATAACAATATAGATGGACCTCAAAAACATTATGCTAAATGAAAGAAGCCAGGCACGAAAGACCTCATATTGTATGATTCCATTTATATGAAATGTCTAGAAAAGGCAAACCTATAGAGACAGAAATAGATTAGTGGTTGCCTAGGGCAGAGAGTAGGAATAGAGATTAACTATAAACAGTCATGAGGGATCTTACTGGTGAGAATACATTCTAAAACTGGATTATGGTGCTGGTTATGCAATTCAGTAAATTTACTAATAATCACAGAACTATAACCGTAAAATGCATGAATTTTGTGGCATGTGAATTATAACTAAAGTCTGTTTTTAAAGAACATGAAGTGTTAACATTAGCTATTGGTTTCATTTTTGACTCTGCAACTTAAAACTTGGATTAAGTTGAGAAAGTAATACAATATCCCTAAGACCTTGGATTCTTATCTCTTACATGGTGATAAAAAAAAATGTTTGTTTCATATGGCATCTAACTTCTTAGCATATTGGAAGAGCCAAATGATGCTGAACTTCATCAGCTTTCAGGTTAAAAGCTTAAAAATCACACACAAACAAATTATAATTATTCACAACTAATACTTTTGACTAGGAATAAAATTGTCAATAGAAGACCATTAAATGACACTTAAAATCACTAAAGACCATACGTGAGGGTTCATGACATGATTGAGTATGACTTCAAGTTTAGTGCTATACCCTTTGTCTCATATCTACATACATATATATGAGTTTGTACATTCCATACATAGACATATTTATCTCCCGGGTTATATTCCGTATTTGCTCCATATACAAATACACACACATGCACACACATACATTCCATTCAAATTCAACACAGATTCCATCTCAGAGACTATGATCATTTGAGTGTGACGTTGAAAAGCCAATGAAATATATGCTGCCTCATGAGACTTTCTGGTTCTTAAATTCTGCAAAGCAAGAATAAGTTTGGAGGGCATCTGTCCAGTTGCACTGGCATCAGATTTGTGAGTACCACCTAACATTCCCCTTTACTTCAGGTCTGAAATATACAAACTGATCTCCTGTGAAAATAGACATTTGAAGAATTAACTTCTGTTTTGCCTTAAGATCAAGGTTTAATCATGAAGTAACAGCACATGCTAGACTACGTGTCTGAGTGACACCCTTTGGAGTTCACTTCAGAGCATTATAGCAACAACAGTAACCAAGATGACAGCTCTGATTACTAAACACTATTTCCATTAGGCCAATGCAAATACGCCAGGCCTCCCCTTTCCCTAGAATTGCTTTCTGACAAAAGATGATTTAAATTATTTTAAGATGCTCATTTTATCATCTACTTCCTTCCTCATGTGATTCTTCAGCATTTAGCTTTAACACATTAAGTTCCTGTGATAAAGCCTTTTAATGTCAACTTGTCAAAAACTAATTACATTTTCTTTTAGGTAGAAAACATGCGATGGCTGGTTTTTCTGAAAATTATTATTTAAGTCAACATCACTTTTGTACCCAGCATTCTGGAAGTCTGCTGTGCACATGCTCAACCTTCTTCAGTTCCAGGTAGACCTGCAGAGCAGATAATGCAGGACTCTCCTGGGGAAACTCTGCACTTCCCCCCTGGGTTGCAGGCATTTGCTACACTGTTAAGTGTATCTTTAGTAGATTGGCACACCAGTTTCTTGGTATAATTTAATGTTAAATAACAATCCTACGACCATATCAGGAAATAAGATACGTGTAAAATGTCACCTTTGAAAAAAAAAAAAAAAACAATGATAGTTATGACATGCAATTTGCATCAACCTCTTCCGAGATAATCAAAGAAAGATAACAGAACACACTCGCAATAAATGGGCTAGCAAGGAGGGGAAAAAAAGCAGAGTCTTTGTATTTCCATGGTTCCATATTTCCTTGGCACATCGCAGCCGGTCTTTTTCTGAGTCCACTGAACAAGCATTTGTCATAAGCTTTATTGTACCATGAAGTTATGATTAATATTATAGCTCAAGTACAGCGGGTTGAAAGACCACATTCATTTTCAAAGTCACGTCGCATTGATTAGAATTCACTGCAGGTTATTCAAATAACGATCCTCTCTTTCCCCAGGAGAATCTCTGTCTGATTTTTCTTTATCCTCATTAAAGATCCCAGGTGCAGACAAAGCTTTACGTATTTCTAATTTGCATTATTCTTGGGAAGGAGGTAATTCACATGCCTTTAGTATATAGCACTTGTTTTTGTAGTTTGCTCTTTCCTATCATCTATTTAAATAAATCAAGAAATTTAGCCTTTATAAACCCTCAGACAATAGAAAATGCCAAATTTTATTATCTTTAGTAATGAATCCATGGATCCCAAACCCTCCATGATAATTCAGATACATGAGGCATTTTTATTCTGTTCTTGGCTGTACTTGGTTTTAAAAGACAAAGGTATTTTTGTTCTTTCCTAAGGAAAAAGATTTATTTTAGGAGTAAAGAGCAACACAGAGCATTTTCCACCTCACCAGAACTGAAAATTAAAGATTCATCATACAATAAATGTAGTACTCATAATCATCAACAAAACTTGAAATGTTATTTGGCTAATTAGATAAATTTCCATGCCAGGACTGATCAATTATTGCCTGTGTTGAGATAATTTATTAGCTACTCTTCCCAATTTAGCGTTTTCATAGAATCACATATGGATTTCATTGGCATAAGGTGTGGGCCTCAAAATTATGACAAAGAATTCTGCCTTGGACTATTTTTACCTTTAGTTTTTGTGTAATGAGTTTAGCCTGAAGCAGACTGACAGCATTGTTGACATTTCATTGAGTTTGCATTTCTCCAGAGAGGAGAAATTTTACCTAATTAAATAATGTTAGAGTGTCTTAGAAACTACAAAGGCAACACGATACCACACAACAGTCACAACTCATTTGTTAAGACCACTGGTATACTTCTGAGATCTTTAGAAAAATTGAAGTCTGTATAACAAATCTTTAAACTGACTCAGAGGCTTAAGCTGATGTAGCTGACATAATTGGAAAGGTAGGAGAAGAACAACTGGGAAAGAATTTTCATAAAAACTATCATTTTTTCAGAGTGGAGGTGAGGAGTGAATATGATTGTTTCCATGGTGGGACTGCAGCTTAATAGTTTTGAAAGGGGTGTATGGGTGTGCGTGTGTTTCACATTGAAACGTGTGTGTTATTTGCAGAATGGAATTCCAACTTTTAAGGCAATAAATCAACATTAACCATATATTTAGGTATTAATTAAAATTCATCTCTGGACTCTTCATTCATTTCTCAGGGACAATATGATTTTCTGTGATCTGTGAACCTGCTCTTGGTAAGCTTTTGTATGTATAGCTAATACAGAAGAAAAGTAAACATTTTATTGGCATTCATTTTCATTTGTTTCTGCTAGAAGGATATGTAATGAGGCCCAGAATTTCACTAACTCTGACTAAAATGAAATGGAGTATGCACTTGAAAAAAAAAAAAAAACTCTTTCAGTTCAATAAGGCACTATTTAACATAGAGTGAAATTTTAATGAAAAATAACTGGAAGTTTTACTCAGTTAAGTCTTTTCCGTTGAACTTGACAGAACAATACTGTAGGTTCAATACAAATATGAGTCAATGACAGAACCCAAAGGTAAGACAGAAATGTTACCATGTCCACTTCGAGAAATATGCCAAGTCATTCTCATTGGTGGTGCTAGTGGTAAAGAACCTGCCCGCCAAAGCAGGAGATATAAGAGACAGTGGTTCAATCTCTGGGTTGGGAAGATCCCCTGGAGGAGGGCACAGCAACACACTCCAGTATTCTTGCCTAGAGAATCCCATGGGGCTGAGAAGCCTGGTGGACTATACTCCATAGGGTCACAGTCTGACATGACCGAAGCGACTGAGCATGCATATGAGATTATAATATAGCTATTGGTATTCTGGAGCTGTGTTAAAAATGATGATAAAGCAATGTGTGGACCTACTCTCCAATAAGTAAAATATTTAAAAGAGCAAGCATTTCATAAGTGAACACCTACTGTGTGTGTACATGTGTGGTACATATACATATGCCCACATGTTCACATCTGGGCTTTGTGTGTGTGTGTGCATGTATGTATCCAATCTGAATATCTCAGAGAGGAAGGCATGGAGAACCCACTGAGATTTATTTCTCCTTTAAGCCTCAGGGAACCTTTGAAATTGCATTGACATTAATTAAGCCCACCCCAGGATCATGGGCTCGGTGGGCTTGGTGGACCTTTGTTTTAAAAAGCAAGCTTTCTTTGCCAGAGGAGTTTTTCCCAAGCTCTCATTTTATTGTGGTTTTGCAGCAGGGGATCTTGTTTCAAGGGATATGATCAAAGCAAAGGATATTTCTTCTGGGACATATTTTACATAGATTAAATCTCATTATGCAACATACTCTTTAGTCTATATTCTTTTTTATAAGCTCCTATTGTAAGAACGAATTTAACATAGAAAAGTGTGCATTTATTACATCAGATATATTAAACTCCGATGCATGTAAGGTGCAGTAGAGTCAAACACTTTTTGTTTTTCTTATCAACAGTGAATTTCAGCTTACAGAATTCTAGTGTAATCTTAAAGGAGGTTGCAGTATGTATATGACTGTGAACTTAAGTTTTCTACAGCTTTTGCATAACTTCATTTTTTAAATTGTGTGTGTGTGTGAGTAACTTCATTTTTAAATATTAAACAATTCCTTTAAGGGACATGTTGCTATCTTTTGGGTTTTCTTCCTTGTTCTTAAACTATTTCCTCCCTACCTTTTCATTTTAAAGGTAGACAAGTTACTTTGGTTATATTAAGAAGTATACCATATTAGTGATCATAGGAAGTTATGTTTTCTCACTAAACACTAAAATTTGGAAATATGAAATAATGCCCAGCAAATCTTACATGAGAGAATACACATTGAATATAGGCATTGGTTAAATCATATTAAGAAGTATACCATATTAGTGATCATAGGAAGTTATGTTTTCTCACTGAACACTAGAATGTGGAAATATGAAATAGTGCCCAAAATACCTTACACTAGAGAATAAACATTGAAAATAGGCATTGGTTAAATCCTTACAGCTAATTCAAGCTTGCACCAAAATTACAGTTTGAAAGAATGATCATCCAATAGCAAACTCTTTCATGTCAAATATTATTGCCCTAAGTATAATATCTTAAGAGTCTAAAAAAGACAATGAGAATACCAAATCTACTTTCTACAGCCTCACAATTGGGGAAAATGTCACAAAATACAATGTGAGATTCAGTAGCCCCTGCCCAGAATGCTGATATTTAGACAAAATAAAAATTTAGTTTTTCAATTACCTCTTGTGAAAACTACAATATGGTGTACTTTAGACAGCTCACACACATTTCAGAATATGTTAAAAATGCATGCTGGGTATACAAGTGAAAAGAATGATGTATTTTTAGTAGTTTTGTTGTTATTTGATTGCCAAAGTAAATTATATATTTTCAAATCCAATCTCATGTCTACATTTCTGTGATTTTATCAGCCCTGCAATTAGAACATCAAGAGTAAGCTGAGGAATTGACTTTTCAGTTGGACAAAAGGATATGATGCCCGGTCAAGTTTCAGGTTAAACTGTCCTGCTTGTTCTAGTAATTTTCTTCTCCATTCGGGCCCTGTTTCCTTCAGTGAATGAAAGCCCTTTCGTGTTTTAGTTCTCAGACTCTCTACTGTGCATTTAGTGAAGAACAATTTATAACGCTATCTTCAGCTGTTTTGCAGTATCTGAGGATGCCCTTTCACATCCTGTATGTACATGGAAACTTAACTGATGCCTGTGCGAGAATCGTCTAAAGAACCAAGATGGCGGTCAGTTAAATGGTTAATCCGAATATAGACCTCTTTTTTCCCTGATCAATGAAAGTCAAAATCCTTTCGTAAGTAGTTAACCCATCTTTAGAACTAGAAACATAATTAAACCAGAAGGAGTCTGTTATGATTAGAGATGAGAAGCTGGGGCCAGGGAAGCCATCACAAAGAAACTGAGTTCATATCAGGTTTTTGCACAAAATGAAGTTTTCCTTTTCTGATCATATTATGTAAAACATATTTCCTGTTACTTTTGAAAAATGAAACTATGTGTAGAACCATTCAAAAAGTATTTTCATGCAATATGTCTTCACAAACACGTATTCTGTGTTTTGTGGATTTCTGACACTGGGCATTCCACTGAGTCCTCAGAATCTTCCTCATCCCTCCCAGTGGTTTAACGTCATTATGGTGGCCTTAACAGTCTTTGGATCCTTGTTTAGTTTACTTGTGAATAAATACTGCTCTTAACAACTTCCCCATAGCTTGACAATGTATGCACTACCTACCTTAGATAATAATTTTTTTTAAACCTATAGCATTTATTGGGTTCTAATTCTTTATGGCTATAATAATTTCAGTTGAATTTCCACTATCTAATTAGATTTTATAGCTTTTATAGGATAACAGAAAAGATATTTTTTTTTCTTGATGTAAGTTAATCTTAGCTAACTTTAAATAAAATGAGTATAATTATCAAATTTGTGAAAATGTTTAGAAGAAAAGGCACATTGAATGTGCCTTTGTCTATTTCATTCCCTTTTTCAAAGCCACTCATTTAGCTATTCTCCCCTAGATAGCTATGTTGAATAGCTATTTCAATATTTATATCTTACTATCTACTTGTGCATTAATCAAAGTAATGGTGCAAGTAAAGATAATCTGAGCAAAAACAAAATTAGCAGCATGTGAATTTTGGCCAGATATAAAGACTGCCACATTTGCTATTAACCTGTCGAAGGTACAGTTGGTGACACCAGCCTGAACTGCAGCATGGAATAACGTTCTGTCTACTGACAACACTGTCCCCTTCTATGGCCCTGAGAGCTTAGTATTTCTGTATGCTATTTTCAAAATGAATGACCGAGACACACGCTGATCAAGTGTTCCCTTTATATTGCAGCAGACAATGAGATCTTCCATCCGTGCTTTCTAGGACCCAGAGACAACGTGGCTGCCACGCAGGCAGGTCTGGACCTCAGCCTGGCAGGCTCCATTAGCATTCCAGGCATTCCTCTGCAAAACACCAGTGAGAAAGTAGTTACACATGGGAATTTCGAATTTTTCTCTAAAAATGTATTTGTAAACCCCACATCTAGCAGCATTTGTTTAATAATCAGGAGGGAGAAGAAGTGCATATATGTGTGTATGTGTGTAGAGTCTACTATCTAAGGTAATTTGTAAAATACAGTACTGCAAGAAATGTGTCTCTTTCAATGCATCCAGACTTAAGAGTACAACAGTTTTCTCTGTTTATGTGAGGGGTCCTATTTTAATTTAAAGATAATCTTGTCTAGGCCATTAGGAGGAAAACAAATACAGGAGAGAGTCTGGGTCAAGCAGCGCGAGAACTAGGTTTAACCTGACATCCAGCTGGGCAACATCGAGCAATCTCTGATGGAAAAATAAACTCAGGTCACCATACCAGACACCCCATGAGGTTTCTTTCAGCTGTAAAACTGTGCCTTCTTCATATCTGCAGCCATACGTAAGGAACATTCAGTCAGATATTTTCCTGCCTTTAATAAGCTGAACCATTTTCTTATTTTACCATTTAGGTTGTAGAGACTCTCCTTTGCTAGATCTTACTTCAGATAAGGCCTCTTGAAACTTGATTCCAATCTTCAGACCTGAGACTGTAGAAGGCATCCTAAGAGGAACTAGTCTTCGAGAGAATCCTTTGGGCCTTCACTCTCTAACGTGTTCTCCATATTTAGCTCATTCACCTTCATAACTATCCTATGATTTATGTGCTGTGAATAGTCCCATTTTGAAGATGAGGAACCTGAGAGCCCAGGATTTCCTCTCCTGCAAATATGTCAAACTGGAAACTGGCATGGAAGACCGGCTTTAAAAAGTGTGTTCACCTTTAGAATCTACCTTCACTGATGGTAATTACTTGGTAGTCTGAACACTGTAAGATTTTATTAAAATAAATATATGTATACTTATGGTTGATTCACCATATTGTATGGCAGAAGCCAATGCAACATTGTAAAACAAGTATCCTCCCATGAAAAATAAATTAGAACAAAAAAGAATTTTTTTAACCTCCTTGCCCCTTTCCCCAAGGAAGAGAGTTATGTACATATCCCGGAGGCCTGGGCTTGACCCTCTTCAGCCACAGGCGCAGGGCCGGCCTGAGGGGCACAAGCCAGGAGCCAGTTTCACGCTGTGCAACTTTGACTCGGGGGCGCTCGCGAGGGCCTCCGACAGGCCTTCCCAGGCGGCATTGGAGGTTGAGAACCTGCCTGCCAATGCGGGGGACAGAAGGGACATGGGTTTGATCCCTGGGTCGGGAAGATCCCCTGGAGGAGGGCATGGCAACCCACTCCAGTATTTCTGCCTGGAGAACCTCATGGACAGAGGAGCCTGGGGGGGCTACAGTCAGACACAGCTGAAGCAACTTAGCGCAGTGCGACAGGGCCTCCGACAAGAAGCGGCTGATTCCTGGTTACTGATTGTGATGAGCCCAGCATCAGAGAGTCACAACTATTCTGTTCAAGTATTGCACAACTTTTATTTAGCAGCTCAGTACCTAAGTGTTTGCATGATCATTTGTTTAGTTTATTGGTTTCGGTTTTGCAGTAATAAAGGTGAATAAGTATTCAGTAAAAAAAAATGCCATGCTAGAATTCCAAAACTCTCATTTCAGTGTAGTGTATGTTTTCTTTCAACAATATGAACCTACTACGTGCAGACACGTAGCAGGCAGTAGTGTACAGAATACCATATAGACCCTGTACTCCCAGAGCTCACACAAAACCACAGGAATAAGAATGATGCTTTACTATCAGGGGCCAAGATGTTATGAACATTGCTATATTACTGATTGCTATGTTCTCTTCTGAAAAGGTGTATTTCATTTTAATGACAGAAAATCCTTTGGAGCAAATGTCACAACGTGAAAGTCATATTGGTTTTTAAATATACACGACTTTGCTGAGTGAATGAAGCAGTGAACTGGAACAGGACTCAGGGATCAGTGATCATTTGCAGCCCTCTCAGAAGTCACTCCATCACCATATTCAGATGCAGCTAGGCAGGCATTTTCTTTTCTCATTTAACCGTTGCTGCTTTGGCGGATACAAGCATACTTAGAGGAAAGTGAGGATCAGAGAAGTTGAGTTGCCCAGGGTCCCCCAGCTGGTAACTCAGAGAGCTAGGATCCTAATCCAGGTTTCTTGACAGGCAATTTAGTTTTGTTTTGTTTTTTTCTTTCTATATCACAGTTGTTTTTGATTATTCCATCTTCCTTTCCATAAAAGTTACAAGTGCTTCTTTCCACCTGGTTTCTGGGTAGGATAACCAAAAGAAACTTCTCAATCATATTTTTTAACTGTTAAAAATGTTATCCATATCAATGTGCTGAAAAAAAAAATGTTATCCATGTTATTTGTAGAAATATTTTAAAATACAAGTTAAAATGAAAGAAACCACTCATGACATGGCTAAAAAATGAACTCTGTTAACATTTTGTTATATATCTTTCCAGTCCACCCTTTATTTTATATAACTACATGTGGATGTACCGATGTTCAGTGTTTTTTTGTTTTGTTTTATTTAAAGGCATTTTAAATTATCCTACTGTGAACACAAGTTACTTTTTTACAAGAAAAAATATTCTAAACAATAATTCTAAACCTTTGAAATATCTTCAAAATTACTGAAGAAACTATATCTCACATAACCATTTAAACACCAAATACCTTATATACAGTTTGGTCACTTGTGAGTGTTTGTGTGCATGTGTATGTATGATATGTGATATGTTTTAATCAATCAACAATATATTGTAAATGTCTTTCAATTTACAATATGTCTTTCCATCATTAAATGGTATTATATATTATTTTAAATTATTGAAGGATATTCAGCTATACTAATACACCATAATATATTAGCTAATTCCTCACTTCAGACATTTAGGATGCTTCCAACGTTTTTACTGTCATTAAGGCTTATAGGGTCTAGATGGACAGTGTATATAACTCTTTGCATGCATTCATAATTATTTCCTGAGGTTAAACTCCCAAAAGTAGAATTTCAGAGTGAAAACATATGTAAAACTCTCAAAATTGAAAAGTGCATAGGCTCTAAAGGTGGTTACCTTTAGAAAAATTGCATCATTGTACATCTCACCAGTGGTATACGTATATACATGATCCATTTTCCCTCACACATATTAACATTAATATGTGTGTTAATATTAAAACTAATAATTATTAATAATTAATGTTATTATTACTAATACTAATAATATTAGTAATAAGTAATAATTAATATTAATAATATTAAATATTATCCTTTATTTGAATCTTTGCCAATGATAGGCAAAAGAGCTGTTTTAAATCAGCATTCATTGATTGATAAGGAAATTACAATCTTTATTGCATTTATTGATTATGTGTATTCATCTTTTGTTAATTTTCTTATGTGTATAGAATTCTCCTTTCTTAAAACTTTTTCCAAGGTAATTTTTTATTTAAAAATTTTCCATGTTGCACATTTTATATCAGCTCAATAGTCAAACTCAAATTAGTCAGCAGCTCAGCTCTATATGAAAAGTAACAGCTGAAGATGGGATTTGTAAGGATGGTGTAGACAATGGAAAATGACTCCTTTTAAAACGGACATACCTTTGTAGATGTTAGATTCTTCTTTGGATCTAATGCAGAGTATAGACAAATTCAAATCTGCAATGAGATGAATTCAAATATGCCATCTTCATGGAGACAATTTGAGCAAAATAAATGACAATGAATTGGAGTTTATTATATATAGATTATTACCTAGATAGTCCTAGGTAGAAGATATAGATTATTACACTTACCTACTTTTCTCATGAAAAGTTAAATTTACAGTACATACCAAACACTTCCCAGGCTCGGAGTCTAAAATGAATGATTATAACATATCTAAGACTTCTTTGGACACCAAGTACTAGGACACTGAAGTTTGTGACATAATGGAATAAAGAAAACTGTTAAAGCAAATCTCAACATACTACTTTAGTCTTCAACAGAACCGAGTCTGGGTAGTTCATGGAAAGATCCATGTCAACTCAATGGTAATACGTGTGACAAGGTTTTTGAATAAAATGTGCACTTCATAAATACAAGAAATTACATTTATATTGCATAAATTGGATAACGGGGTTGGAACTATTTGTTATTTTTTTAGCTTTCATAGTTTAACAAACAGGAGTGTCATTTACTCCTTGAAATTAAAACACACATACAGTAGCTCCCCCCACTGCCTTTGATGGAGAATCTGGCCTTCTAGTTCATTTAACATGAAATAACAGATTTGTGTTGATGGTGCTTTTGTTCTTGATAGTGAGAGAACTTGTTACTGAAAAATTAGCTACTCACCCTCAAGCAATCACTAACATTCCAGTTCCTGAATAGAAAAGGGGAGAAGCAAGCAGATGGAAGCAAACAAAAATTGTATTAATAATACATAACAAAGTGCTGCTACAAATGATATTTCAGCAGAAGAAAACAATAGGAAAACTGCAGTTTTCATTGGATCTTAATGTATTTATCAGTCTCTAATGCTTCCATCTTCAGGCAGTTCTCTTTTATTGACACGGCAACACAAATTGCAGAAGTAAATTGAATCACAGACTCAGAATGTAAAAATCGATGAGAAATAATTTTGTAGCACTAAAGTGAATAGTGTAATGCTAGGTATTCATTTAATTAACCATGAGCTTTTCCACATAATGCACAATCATTGCCAGCTTTTCAGCTCATAGTTATTCCAGGAATAATGGGTTTGGGATTCATCTTTAGAAAAACTGCATTAATATTTGAAAGCGTTTAAATCCATTAGTGGGTCATCTGAACACTGCAGGTCACTTTTACATTGCTAATTGAAACAATAGTAATGGGTTATAATCTACTGTCTAATAATGCCTGGAGTGTTTTACCGCTTTTATATCTGCAGATTCCAGGAAATATGTAAATTTGTTGCTGAACTGTTATAAAAATATGGAAATTTAAGCTGCAGACATCAAAGTATTTTTTCTTATAAAAAAAAGAGCACACAGCATTGATAAACTGAAGAGTTATACTACATTCTGGTGTCAGGATAAATTCCTTACTCTAGACCTTCCCTTCATCTCTCTTCTCCGCTCTGGGCGCAGCATCTGGCACTTACATTTTCCACGTTGTCATTAGGAGAAAGTGAATATCATTAAACCAGTGAGTAAACAATCATGTCATTGTTTCCATATGCAAGCTATACATTGACTCAGCCTGCCGGATTCTAGCTGCTTTTTTATTTGCCCTATGTGAATTTATGCAAGCATTTTATTTTTCATGGGGATTTTCAATATATATTAACATTTTCTTGAATGGGGGCAGGACATGTGGCAGCAATTCTAGCATATGAAATGAGAATATGACTGCAGTGTGAAAATATACATGCGTGTAAATATATACATACGTATAAAAGGAAATACGTGAGAGAGAAAAAGTTGTGTTTTGAAACCTCCCTGTAAATTGAATGCCATAAAAATGGAAACTTACCCAGTATTTTCTCTTTTAATTAAACATACATCTCATGAGCTTACCTATGTCTTTCTATGTTTAATTGCAGATTGATTGTGCAGAAAATCCAGGAAGATGCATCTCATTATAATAAATAAAATGCTTTGACATAGGTAGAAATTTTGTATGTGTGCAGACAACTTATATAAATGAAATATGTTTTTTAGAATTTTTATACCAAGACTTAAAGGGAAACAAGAACCTAAATCCATTCACTCTCTATCATTGTCAACATGATCACATTAGTAATATCAGGGAAAGGAGAAGATATAAAAAGCATCATGGATGGCACTGAATTTGATGCTATATCAAGAAAAGCAATGTTTTAGTTTCTGGTTTTCATTATCTTAGTAAATATATTTACATCTGAAGAAGATGCTATGATTCAGGATCAAAATTCTAATTTCATCTACAGAGCCCTGGTGAGAGAGCTTCCAAACAATGTAACATGAATTGCATACACAGACTAGTAAAGCCCATGTATTAATTGTAGTGTACGCAGAAGTAAAAAGAAAAAGCAAAACAAAACATTTTAATGAGAGTTGTGGGTAAGAAAGGGGCCAAACATCCCTTGCTTCCTGAAATAGAAAGACAAAGTTGTTTGAGATGTACATAAGGAAGTTTCAGAAAGGAATCTTGACCTTGTAGAGTCCTCTCTTAAATAGTCCCACCATGCTTCCTGTCTTTCTACATGCGCTATCAAGCTCCCTTTGAAGTCAGTATCACTCTATTTGAGTCAGCAGTACAGGACATGGAGAAAGATGAAACAATGACCCCAGAAACCAAACTATTTATCAAAGAAGGACAAATGCTGTTAGCCCATAGTGCAATAAATGGCATTTTCCAAGATGTTTTTCACTTTCTATCAGTTAAGGGAATTGACAGAAGGATCATGACTTGATGTGCCAAATGAGAACCCTGTTATGATTAAATGGGATGACAAATTGGGCTTTGTGTACCCAGTTACAATGCTCATGAGTTTTATTGTGCCTACAACATGGACAGGTAACTAAAGGTTAAGAGAAAATCCCACAATAATGTCACATATTTAGTCAATCAGGAAATTCTATGTGAAGTTCAGAAATCCCTCTCCATCCCATGGGAGTTTCTACCATTTTTGCCTTTCTTATTTAGCTGTGTTCTGATGATATGAAGTATGTAGAAACCCAAGAAACCAAATTCTTGCCTTTCTCCTTTAGACAATCTTGGTACATTTTCAGCCACAGCTATAAGTGCTTACATCACTGAACTTAACACAAGTGAATCCTATCGCTTCTCACTTGCCATATCCTATCTTACTGTAATAACAATTCTGTTTTAATTTGGGGATGGTGGGGGCTTTGGAATTCTATTTGCTACCAGAGTCCAGCACTTACCAGTCATGAGTGATGATTTGCTCCAACTTGTCATCGAGAACATGTCACTTTTCCTTTAATTTAGTCACCTTTCCTTTTTAACTAAACCATTGG
Source organism: Dama dama (assembly GCF_033118175.1). Classification (NCBI taxonomy): domain Eukaryota; kingdom Metazoa; phylum Chordata; class Mammalia; order Artiodactyla; family Cervidae; genus Dama; species Dama dama. The sequence continues at coordinate 69,653,481 of NC_083701.1, forward strand.
TGCCCATTTGAAGATGTAAAGGAAGCTCTTTAATGTAAGGGCTCTTCCAGTTCTAGGTTGCTGATCATTTCCTTTTAGTGCATTGAAGGAACATTCATTTGGGAAACCCGATTCCCATAACTTAAGACATCCATTAATGACGTGCCATTCATTGGTTCACTGGCTGTTAGCAAAGGAAATGCCTGACCTTACTGCCATTAGCCAGGGAAGCAAATCTCTCCCTTTTGGTTTGTTCTCTTTGCTTTGTCATCCAGTGTCTTAGTTGAACACCCTTTTTCCTGAGCTAATCAGTTTGGCAATGTGTTTTCCTGTCCAAAAATGTTCTGATGCTGGTTCTGTTTGATGTGACAAGGCCAGCATTTTGGCTGAAATCTGAAATCCCTTCTTTCGCCATTTCATTTGAGTTTACTGCTTCATTTATTTATTTTTAATTTGTTCACTTAATTTGCTGTTTCATTTCTTCATTCATTTGTTCAGTAAAGAGTATTTATTATTTCCCACTTTAAAAAAAAAGACAGGAGCTTACTGTATTCAGGTGCTTATTTATTCTTTATTAAAGTCATCCAAGTTTTTAGTAGGAGAATGAATATATAGCTGAAGGCATAAGTATATATATATATATATATATATTCATAGCCCATAAAAATCTCAATTTCATGAATAAGAGAGTAAGCTGCATGCATCAGTAAGTTGATCTTATTTTCTGTTATTTTTGAGTTTCTAAACTGTTATTCTTATCAAGATTCTAATGGCTCATTCATTTTTACACAGAAGCTCAGAGAGTTCTTTGGAGTTTCTAGTAGGAAGGATGGGGCCTATTTGACTGAAGGACAATTCCTTCACCACCAGACAAAGCTCTGTCTTCATCAGCAGTTTGTGGCTTTGGGAGGTATGGTCCTTTCCATCCCCTATTCCCCTTGGGGTGGTTTTAGTTGCTAAGTCATGTCTGACTCTTAAACCCCATGGACCGTAGCCTGGCTCCTCTGTCCATGGAATTCTCCAGGCAAGAATACTGGAGGGGGTTGCCATTTCCTTCTCCAGGGAATCTTCCCAACCCCGGGATCAAACCTGGGTCTCCAACTGAGCTACCAGGGCCTATTCCCCTTGAGTCACCTTTAAATAGTAAAATGCCAACTAATATTATCAGATGAAATATTTGCTTTTGTGGAAGGACACAATTATCCCTCTCCTGAAGAAAAAAAATGTAAACAACACAAATACATCTCACTAATCATTCTTAGTATGATTGTTACTTGACCATTACAAATAATAGCTAACATTCAATACACATAAAATAATTTGCCAGACGCTGTTCCAGATACTCATGTGGACCATATTTTTATCAACTCATCTGCAATTAACATCTCTAAAATTGGGATATGTGTGACAACCTCTAGGAAGTCATAGCTTATTTGGTTATTATAAGTCATATTTTATGAAAGTATTATCTCATTCAATAATCACAACAATTCTGTGAGTTAAGCACTATATCTATTTTATAAATGCAATTGAGATACAAATGCAATTAAATAGCTTGCTCAAGTTTAGCAGTTATTAGGTTATAAAACCAGGCAGTGGATTTGAGGTCTTGTGCCCTTAACCTCAATATTTTATTGCCTCTCAAAGGATGACATTTTTTAGCTTGCTCTTTTATTTTCCTTGAATAGTATTGGATGCATTTTGTCATCCAGATTTAAAAAATACGCCCTTATATCTCTTACACTATTCCAGGTTAAGATGAAAGTTAAATGGAAGCCACAAAATTTCTGACTTTGATATCTGCAATAGAAACACTACATGTTGGTTTTCTTCGTGTGTTTATTTCTTGTGTTTAAGATCTGAAATTCTGAAGTCTAGCATCAGTGTTGATTTAGTGACATGATACAATCTACTGTCATTACATATTGATTTCACAAATTAGACTCATGTTGTGAGTTTGAATCACAGAACAGGGAGACAACAGGGATGAAGAGAGATACAACTGTGGAAGTAACTGAAGTCTTAAGGTTGATCTCTCTAGAACATTTAGTTTACTTATTTAACCTCAAAATATGTTTATGTCCTTTTTTTTCTGGATTTAAATCAGAGAAGATATCAGATGTGATATCTTTATGGGTGGGGAAAGAGAGATGAAAATAAAATTTGCTTCAAAACATAATAATAAAAAATAAACATGTTTAATATTGTCACTTTCACTATCAAAAATCAAAATGTCCATGTAAATGGAATCAACAGATGTAATTCTACTAACTCAGCCTCATGTACAAAGGTATGATCATTTCTCTTTATTAAAATCACAAGTTTACCATAATTACTTAGAACACTAACATGACAGTCTCCAGTATACAGGATAGCTTTGTCTAATAATGCAGCTCAAGTTAATGAGTTGGGGTGAATGTTCTCACTAATGTGACTGTTTATATAGAGACCACTTGAGATGTATACACTAAGAAGTACTCTCTGAGCAGAGAGAGACTCGGGTTACATAATGAGGGCAAAAACAAGTTCAAAATGTCGTATTTGTTGATTATGAGCGATAAGTTGTATCATGTTCATATATGTCTGTATATGAAGTTCAAATGGTATGGATGGATGGATAAAACCTCATTTCAAGGGAAAAAAACTACCACCTTATTTGAACACAATTGGGAGATGAGGGAACAATTTGGGCCCTCTGAACTACTGAATTTCCTAAAGAATCACTCTTGCTAAACTTAAACTTGTTCCTTTACTAATAACAATTGCAAAAGGAAGAAATCATGCCTAAGCTGAAAAATATCACTGATGTCAAATAACTCATTTAAAATTGCACTTGCTATTTTTAATTCATGGCACAGAAATACCACTCCATCAGCAAGAAGGCACTGGGCATTTTTTTTTTTTTTTTCCCCATGCACTTACCTCTTTGCCCAATGTAATCATTCATAAGTATTTGTGGAAGGATGCAGGGAGAAGAGAACAAGAAATAAGTGAATCATTCTATATCCTTCAGGTGAATAATTTACTTGTTCTGTTTAAATAAACCACACTGAGGAATATCAATTATTTAAGGTTAGTTGTGTACATCTCAGTATGTTATAACCTTGTGTAGCAAATTCTTGGCCCTGTTGCCTCAGTGGTTTCGAAGATTTTAATGCCCTACTTAAAGTCAGAAGTTTTTTCACTTTAGGATCTAGATTCATAGGCCATTTGGTCTCAACCACAACCTGACAATTAGTTTAAACCTAGATCAAGCACCTCTTCATCAACCGGTAAGAGTTTAATCACTTGTTTTATTTTATGTATATTTTGTAGTGCCTTTCCTATTCAATAGTACATTTTCATGATAGACTCAAAATCACATTTTGAATTTCATTCAAGTGAAATAAAATTTCATTCATAGGAAAAGACATTATTTCCTATGTGCCTAACATTGTATTAGGGCTGTGAATAAACAGCAATAAATAAACAACTCTTACCTTCAAGAAATTTGCCATTTTACTGAGAGGTAGATGAGAAATTCATGTAAAAGTATTATTAACCTTCTGCATCTGAGGTTCTTGCTCAACAAAAATACAGTTAAAACCATAGCAAGTTGTGATTTGATGGGCTAATTGGTATTCTAAGTCACTGCAGTCATGTCCAACTCTGCGACCCCATGGACTGTAGCTCACCAGAGTCCTCTGTCCATAGGATTTTCCAGGCAAGAGTACTGGAGTAGTTTGCCATGCCTTTCTCCAGGACCAACTGGCAATGAATTATAATAAACAAAATAGGAAGTTTGTAGAAGGGTACAGTTATAAGAGCCTCAGAATAAGCTCCATGGTGAAGAACTTCAGTGTTTCCTGACTGATGCTTTGGACCCACACAGGGGTGTTGCCAGGCAGGGTAGAGAAAAACATAAGCATTCCTTATCTAGGGATATAGCTTCCCAGATGGCGCTAGTGGTAAAGAACACACCTACCAATGCAGGAGACCTGAGTTTGATTCCTGAGTCAGGAAGATCCTCTGGAAGGGGGCATGGCAATCCACTCCAGAATTCGAATGGAGAATCTCAGGGATGGAGGAGCCTGGTGGGCTGGAGTCTATGTGGTTGCCAAGAGTCAGACACGACTGAGGCAACTTAGCAGCAGCAGCAAACTCCTAGAGGCAAGAAGAACCAAGAAGTAACTGGAGAATAGGAAGGGACTATGGCTCATGTTAAGAAGAGTGGCTGGATCAAGATAGATCTTTAATGGCTTAGAATTTATTCATTTAAAAAGTATTCACTTGAGTACCTACTATCCGAGACACTGAGCTAGGAATGACAGATGTAACTCTTACATAAACCAAACACTCTCCTCCAATTGCACGGAACTTGCCATCTTTCCAGGACAGAAGAGACAAGAAAAAAGTATAATATTTGGCTAACATGAGGTTAAAAATGTAACATGAAAATCACTGGAGGTGCACCTAACTCTAGTTGTTGGATTAGGAAAGGCTTTTGGTTAAAAACCTAAAACCGGAAGGACAGGGGGGAATTCACCAAGCAGAAAGAAGGTCAGGAGGGGAGGTCAGGTCTCCAGCTTAATACAAAGGTTCAGAAACAGTGAGATGAGAGCTGGTTGATTCACAAACTCTGCAATTGTTTTCAACACGGTGGAGTAATTGGTGATGAAGTTAGAGCAATAAACAGCCATCAGATCACAATAGGCCTCAAAGGCCGTGCTGAGGAGTTTGAATTTATACCCTGAGGGCAGAAGGGAGTCATTAAAAATGTTTACACTAAGTGGTCATGTAATCAGTTGAGAGGAGCAAAAGTGGACACAGTGACACAGGAAGCGACAGGCCCTGACCACAGTTAAATCAGCAACACGTGACGTGTTGAGCGCTTGGATGTGGGGACTGCAGGAGAAAAGACCCTGCATGCTTGTGTAAAGAAATTGGGGCTTTTTCTGTAGGCGATGGGGAAGGCTCCAAGTCAGTTAAAGGCTTTTGATGGAATAATCAACAAAATAGAACCAGTATTGCAAGAGTATCAGACTTGCAGCGGTTGAACGATGGTTTGGGGGATACAGGTAAGAAAACCAGGTAGGAGAGACAAGTAATACATCAGTTTTGGAGGAAGGGCAGAGCTAAACATGAAGATTTTGGAACAGCCCACATTTAGAAAACATAGGAAGAAGATAATCTACTAAATTAAACTGAAACATATCTGACTGATGAAAGGTGCATCAGGAAAGTGCAGAATCCAGCGTATCTAGGGAGGGAAGATTGCTCTGTAGTGGCAGATGTCTCAGAGAAGCCAGCATCTCTGCTGTCTTCTCACCAGCATCTCTGCTGTCACCCAACACATAGTGCTCATCATGTGGCAGCCACTAGGATTCGTGTTGTAAGGGGAGAGGCCAACAGGTTCAATCAACCATCCCCAACATCCCCATCATGTGACATCCCCAACTGCAAGAGAGCATACAGTTCACCCTGTAGATAAAACCATGCACAAGGTAAGAGCAATTTGAATTTGTTGAGCACTTTGTGCTACAGAGCTTACATATCTTGTCTCATTTTAGTCCCCACAGCTCTTCCTAACTTTTAAAGAAAGGAAAACTTAGAGAACTGCAAACATTCTATGTAGGTTCTATGTAGGTGTAGCAGGAATGAGTATGATCCATTGGTTTGTTAAAGAAGGAACACTAGGTTGGCAAAAGTCCAGTCAGATAGATGAAATAATATGTGAGAAGGTGTGAGGGTAAAGATCAATTACATGTGGGTCCTCCTGGGATTTTTAGGCTGGGTCATATACAAAGGTGGAATATATGTATAAACTGAGACTGGAGAGATGAGCAAGGATGTATATGTTTACTAAGTAGGAATTTTGAGTTTCACACTATAGATGATAGGAAACAATAGCTAACAGATTTTAGATTTTTGCCTATGAAAAATTAATTCAGCAGCCCTACGGATAACGGAAGAAAAGGGAGCATGAAGACAAGTGATTCAGTGGAGTCTTCCTCTGAGAGATGGTAAAACCTGATAGAAAGCCAAAGAAATAGGAAGAAAAAAGAAGGAGCAGATTCAAGTGATGCCATGAAGTGGAATATTCAGAAAGTGATGACAACGCAACATCAGAGCTGAGGGGGTGGATGAGTTCTAGCTTCCTGATTTGGGCTTGGGAGTGCCTGGCAGGGCCACTGTTTGAGAGAGGTCTTCAGATGATCTTTCCTACCCTACCCACACCCCACAAAACTGCCTTGTGAGCAGAACTACAGGAGAAATAAATCCAAAAAGCACCATAATAGATAAAGAGAGAATGTTGCGGTATTCCAGATGGGGGAGGAACAATTCTATAGAATTGTAGGAAAGCAATTTGGATTTCAGAATTTTTCACCATCGGTGAAAAAAGAAAAAAGTAGAAAATTTAAGCACTCCAAATCATCAAGAAGGTGTGTAGAAAGAGTAGAGAATTAAAACCATTGAAAACCATGAAGAAACATTTTGAATACTTTTTCAACTCCTTAGGTCACCTAGATGTCAAGAAGTTTCCAAGTTGAAATACGCTTAGATTTCACTAAGCAAGATTTCCTCTGGGGGGCCATATTTGGGTGGACGTAAAAGGCCATGCCCAGGGCTCATCCCCCGGTCATTGCTGTGACACTGATGATAGGTTGCTAATGTCACCCTCTCCCAGTGACAGGGCTGCCACAGGGATGGTGAGGTGCTCTCCTTGGCCTTTATGACACAATGATGCTATGAGAAGGAAGTGTAGCCCATGTCTACTTGAAGTTTCAATATTATTTTCTAAGGTGTCCAGCAATATATCTTCTGCTTTTTTTTTTCCTAGGAAGAAAAGACCTGTCAGTTTCCAGGCCCCCATAGCATCGCTACACTTCAGGAGACTCAACACATGACCAATTGCACGGTGGATGAACACATCTAAAGTGTTAGACTTTCTCCATGTTGGAAGAATTACCTTGACAGACTGTGTCTGTCAGACTGTCTGACGAACTGCAGGGACAGAAGCAGAGACACATAAGGTTCAGAGATTTGATTTGAACCGTCACCCTTTGAAACACAAAGCAATGGATGTTTGGAGCAAACTGGACCACACGAACTGCCAACCCTGTGATCTCTTGGGAAATGTATCCCTGTAGAGCAGCGCCCCCCTCCCCACCGCCCTCCCCCCCCCCCACCACCACCATCCCCTTTGGTAACAGTTCTGAACAAGGATCAACTTCAGCTGTGCAACATGCTGGCCAAGATTTCAGAAACTCTGGAACCAATTTATTCCATCTGGAAATTAGTTTCAGCTTTTATTGCTGCAGAGCTGAGTCCAAACCAGACCCAATTTCCAAAAGGAGGTCTCTGCTCCTTTACTGTCAGAATTTTCTCTTTTCTAAAATGAACTCACTTAAAAGATTTAAAATGATAATCAACATCAAAGATCTGTACCTTTTGTATAGCAACTGCATTTTCCCACATAGTGTCTCTCCTAGGTTATTTTTTCAAGAACATGAAGAAATTTTATTGTTGGTTACTATAAAAGGGAGGACTTGAAGAATTTAAACTGTTCCCTGGTAAATGTGTATTTTAGCTAGCTTTTCTCTTATGCCAGGTAGTGAGTCAGCTGCTTTCCTAAAACAGCAGCTAAATGGACTGCTTAATCCTTTTGAGAAAAAGAAGGAACAAAATTCTAAAGTTTAAATAAAAACATAGGCCCTAAAATCCTTTTTAAGAAACATTAAAAAATATGCAACATTGAACATTTCAAATAATCTATACATAAGATTTCTTTGTTCCAGTCCATCTGCTACTGATTAAACATTTTATATTTCCATTGTGATTAATTGTGCTATTTATATACTTGAAAATGATTTGTTTGGAAAGGTATGGTCTAGTGTAAGTCTTTCATTTCTGAGAATGACAGCCCTTCAAAAAGTAGAACAACACTGTGCACTCAGGAAATCTACCATCTGCTTTCTTACACTCACATTACAAGTTACAAACCTAGAGCAAAACAGAATTGAGAGAGAACAGAGTATAAATAATGCTAGTGGCATATTCATTTGAGACGTTCAAAAATGTATCCACTTTTAATTAAGCCAAAATACTCTTAGTCCCCAAAGAAAATTGTCACGACTTTTTCACCATCTACAATCAGCCTTATACTGACAAATGGCCAAAAACTTTCAACCAAGTCTAGGAGGCACTCTGAATTTATTCTAATCTAAGCTGAGTTTCTCAGGTGTTAAAACAAACCAAGATGGCGTACATGAGGCCTAGGTATGGCCTTTCATCCCATAAAGAGAACTGGATTAGGGTTATAGTCAACATAATTGAGGGGGAAAAAAATGCTGTGGAAAGTGTGCAATAAACCATTTTCCAAAGTAAGTGTTTGTTGGTGCCAACAGACAGTAAGGACCCAGTGCCAGCAATTTCCCACCATTTGAAACTTAGCTATTGTTTCATTTTCGCATGACCAAACAGGCATCTGAAACCACAGAATAAAACCATCCTTATTCTGCCTAGTCAAACCACTTTTAGTGAAATTTTGTAAACCAAAATGCAATTGCTCTCAGACTAAACTAAACTTGGGTCAACTGAAAGAAGTGTGCGTTAAGCAATTGCCTCCCTTTTGTCAAAGCGGGCAGAAGCCACACTTCCATGAGGCTTGCTCCTTTCCTAGTGACTCCCTCTCATAAGTACACCCACGGCCTTGGGGGATCTGTGCACAGCACAGCGTTTCTTGTTCTCCGTGTCTCTGGTTATCTTCCTTCTCCTTTTTCTCCATCCCCACTGAAAACTCTTCTACGACTTCTGGCGTCTCTATTAAGCAGTGAGCCGCATGGAAATGATTAACTTTTGAACTGCAGAACTGAAAACACTCTCAGGCACATGGTGGAAATGAAACATGTCATGTAGCAAAAGGGTTCCCCTGATGGAGTTAGCAGCAAGGAAGAGAAGTCATTGGCTGAGATTGTGGTTTTGTTGTCATTGTAGATCAAAAGGATGTGATCATCCTTTCTGATAGCTCTCTTTTCCCCCTTGGTAAACAGCCTCTGAGTGAGTTCATTAAATATTTAAACAGCCCTGGTATCTATTAATGTTATCAGACACATGAAATATGTCTGATGGATTTATTCTGCCGTTAAGGAGCCATACCCCAGTGTCCTCCTGGGACAGTGCTCCAGCTGTTTAAACTATAATTCCATCACTGGGAGGAATGGTGAAATCACTGACCTCTTTGAAACGGACTCGTTGCTACTCAGCCTGTAAATTGCAAATGAAACCTTTCTGTAATAATGTTAAAATATGCATGCATAGGAATTAAAGCACTTGGGGTCACTGGCAAAGCCTGGTGCATTTTCTGTACCCTCTAAATAGCAGGTTAAAAGAATCCAGTAAATCTATGCCTGGAGAAGATTAGTGATTTGGAGGTTTATGAATCTTTTTGAGTTCAATGGCTCTACCACCAGGTACGGGAGATTCTTAATCAATTCTCTGAAGCTTGTAAGTTTTTTTTTAATTCCATTTTTATTTCTTCCTGATTCTCAAAGGAGATGAATTGTGTTGATATCATGATCCATACTTATCCTCTGTAAAACCAATCTAATATGAAATTATACATAAAGTCCTCAAACTGTGAACTACTTTGCTGTTTTGTTTTTACCTACTTCAAGCTTGTGAGGAATAACGATTCATGACAAACATAAAATAAAGGATGTCTGCCCAAATCCTTCCTGTAAAGGGAAGAAGTGCTTTCATTCACTGGTAGGTTGTCCATGTCATCACATAGTCCTTAAATGCTTTATAAGAAATATTGATAAAGCCAGGTGTTGATATTTCCTAGAGATTGTAGTTTCAAAGACTTGGACTAATTGTTTTAAGATACTAGTTCTTTCTGAAGCCATCAGAAATGTGGCATATTCTAAAGAATATGAGCCAATTCTCTAGTACAATCTTCTCTCAGTATCTGCAGGGAATTGATTCCAGGATGCCTGGCTATCCCAAAATCCTGGGATGTTCAAGTCCCTTGTGTAAAATGGCCTAGTACAGTCAGTCCACCATATCCACGGGGTTTTGCATTCACAAATTCAACCAACTGTGGATAGAATTTTCACTCCATGGCCAGTTGAACCCTCAAATGTAAAACCCAAACATACAGAGGGTCTATATCTACACATATGTACCCTATACTTATTGAAAAAAATCTGAATATAAATGGATCTGCACAGTTGAAACCTGTGTTATTCAAGGGTTAACTGTCTTGATAAATATTGGATATGTACAAGCCTGGTTGCTAATTAATAATAAGCAGATCAAACTGGAAAAGGAAAATCTTGGCAGTATAGTGAATACAACAAATAACAAAATAAAGATCCCAAAAGATCTGATAAGTAGAACAATGATCTAAATCTAAGGAGATGACAAGTGACAATAAGTGTACAACCCTACATTTGAAACTGTAAGGAAAATTGTATAGAAATACAGGGTTGGGAAAAGACAAATGAGGTAAATGGAAGAAGAAAATGTTTCCAAATCAAATTCTGGGGTTAATGAAATCACTCCAGCCTTTGCACATTCTGGTCTCGATAAAGGGGGTCAATGCTAAAATGTGTGTGTGAGGTGGATGTTGGCGTGCCTCTCTGCTTTGCCCTGGAATGGCTTCAGGTCTATTGCGAGACAATGTTATAAAGATTTCTCCTATAAGCAATCATACCTCAACTTAAAAAAAAAAAAAAAAGAAGACTTCCCATAAAGGTTAATGTAAACTTATTTTTCATTGGTCCATATAGAAGCTAGTCCAAAACTGATGACAATGTGCCCTGTATAATGCACTGATACTCTTTGAATATCATTGCAGAGCACTATCTTTTAGGAAGGACAGAGGTGACCTAGAGCACCCGAAGAGTAAACCAGACTGTAAAAGAGCTGAAATGATCTCAAATAAGCAATGATTTCTGCACACAGTGAGTGCTCAGTATGTGAGTTAAACTGAATCAGGAGCAGGTACTGGAGATATGGAAAGGGGATCAGATCTGAGCTGTGTGGTAGCAATTACTATAATTAGGTTAGTTGGTGAGTGTTATAAAGAAATTATCAGAACATGAAGGGCTTTCTAACAAGTATAACTCTGATAAATAGGCTGCCTTGGGACACAGTGAGTTCTCTAATAGTGGAAGTGCAAATTATAAGCTATTTGGTTTGGTGTAAGATTCAAGCATGGGCCCAGAGATTGGATGAGATGATCTGCATACCCTCAGATTCATGAATCTACAACCTTTTAGAGCACCCAAAAAAGGGCTAGAAAAAGAATATTCCAGAATGCATAAATAGAAAGTCTCTAATTTACATGACGATGCTTCTAGGACAACACTTCTAAAGTAGTAATGTACATTTCTTCCATGTTAAAAGAAATTTACATGGCAAAAGAATAGTTTCACAAATTCAGGGAACCCAATTTGGTGTCTCCATTAGAGAGCGACACTTTAAGTAACTAAAATGCTATTTGAATTTCACTGGAGCTTTGGTAAAAGATATATTTAGTGGTTATTAACCCAGTACTTATCCTTCCATTGCACAAAATGCCTCTTTTCCTGAAGAATCCCCTGCAGAGAATTCCCGGGCTGGGACAGGGCAGCAACCTTGCAATTGGCATCTAAACCGCAGGGCATAGCCAATAATGATTTGCAGTTAAAGTAGCTGCAAAAGAAAGATGGTAGTCATTTAAAATAATTTCTGCAGCTGGAATTTTTCCTTTTCATTTTTAATCGCTTAAGGGTCAGTTCACCTAGAATTCTGGGTTTAACCCCTTTAAATAATTTTTTTATTTTCAAAAGGATCAAGGGTACAAAATGTACAGGCACAAAGCAATTGAGCACTCCTTCATGGGACATAAGCTTTAGGGAACTAAAGATAGGTTAATTCCATGCCCAATTCATTCCATGGGCCATTTAACGAGAGCCTCTGGAATTGTTCAGCCAATAATGAACTCATAGGATCTAAAGGTAATCACTGCTGCAATTATTAAAATTTACACCAGAATTCTATTACCCTTTCTACAGATAAGTGTCTTGTATTAAGTGGTCTAGAAGGGATGTGTGAACTGGTTCAATAATACCAGAAATCTCTCTTTATTTGTTCTTGCTTACATCTCTTCTCTTTTGCCTCCACAAATATGAAACCATGCTTCTGGTTAATTCAAAGGAAACATTTATTATTTTTGATTAGTAATTTAGGACTTAACTGTCTACTTTTCTCATGTATACTAGCTCATTTAATTTCTACAATCCAGGTTCTTTTCATTGTTAATAATATTAAAAGCTAATTTCTATTGATTTCATAGCTACCTACTAAACACAATTCTAAGCATTTTTCATGTATTATGTCATTTGATACAACAACTCCCATAAGATCAATACTATTATTCTCCCCATTTTATAGATTAAATAAACAAATCATGAAAAGGTTAGGGATCTCATTCCTGGCCACATAGCTAGTAAGTGATGGAACCAAGATTCAACTTGGAATTTGAATTTGACCCAGCATCCATGCTTTTAATGACTACTCTACATACCATGTTACCTTGTAGCCTCTATTGCATATTACATTTTAGTATGTAAGTTGTACCAAGGTAATGGCAGGCTTTGAAAAGAAATATGGTCATACATGTCTCTGTTTTAGGTTAAGACAATCCAGTGGTACTTCTAATAAGACACGTAATGTAAATACAAAATTCCCCTTTGTTACAAAACCATCATTAACACTTCTGATTAATGTAAAGGTAAACAGTGTGACATTTTCAGTGGGTTAATGAGCTCAGTAATGTTACTACAGGAAGACAAAAAAAAAAAAAAAAAAACTCAGTTTCTGCCCCAGTTCAGTACAGATGAGAATCCAGACAACAACTGAAGAGTGAGAAAGCACCAAATACAGTTTTAATAATCTTGCATAGTAATGATAGTAATTAATTTAGAAATCAACAGATTCTCAATGTGTGGGTGTGGGCTGGTGGCTCAGACGGTAAAGAAGCTGCCTGCAGTGCATGAGACCCATGTTTGATCCCTAACTCAGGAAGATTCCCCGGAGAAGGAAATGGCAGCCCACTCCAGTATGCCTGGAGAATTCCATGGACAGAGGAGCCTGGCAGGCTACAGTCCATGGGATGGCAAAGAGTCAGACATGACTGAAGTGACTTAGCACAAGCACAGATTCTCAAAATGACATTAAAAAAAATGTGATTTTTACCCGAAAGTTTCATGTTTAATGTGAAATGCAGCATATTACAGCATGTAAAAAAAATATATATATATACATATATATAACCTCAAATACTTAAGCACGCAACCTGAGCACAGAATCCTTTAAAAGATGGTTAATTATCAGCCCACAGAAAAGTAAGCTGTACATATAACCATAAGGAAATTTTAATTTCTCCTTTTCTGCTAATTTCACACTGAAAACATAAAGTACTTTTTAAAAATATGAGTTATATTCTATAGAAATTTCAAAATAATTCTTAGTAATTATAAAAAAGTATTATCTGGACAGTTCTCAACCTGATGGTTCATATGCTGTGGGGAAATTCAGGAGAAGCTGAATCTCCTTCAGTATTTGTTATTCATTTTAAAAATGAAATGCTATCACTGAAAGCTCAGTAAGTGGGTGTCCTTAAAACTGGGAGAAGTCCAGCACATTTGATTCCAACGATTGCTTTAAATTATTTTTCAAACATTTTGGGTTTGAGGAAACTCAAAACACATTTTTTAAGTTCTCTTTTCCTTTTAAACTCATGTGCTTGGTGAGAGACTGTTAATCCATATGTTTCTAATTCATTTTAACTCATCAAATTGTTGATTTTTAAGATCTATTTGATGTCTAAAAGCTTTTTGATGGTTGTGATTTTTCCCTCTGAAATAGCATTTTGTTTTTTATATGTAATCACACATGGGTCTCAAAGATTCATGCTCCATGTACCAAGGATTTAAGTGGGTACTAACTCATTCAAACCAATTTCAGACATCTGGGGGAATTATGACATATATAGAGCTCAGAGTCCTCAAGCCAGTTTTTATTTAAATTACTTTCTTTAAGCCAACCTTAGTCATGCTATATATACATTTTATAAAATCTAAATATTTTTAATTATATCTAATTTCACTTAAGCAGGAAATAAAATCATTGTAACTTTTATTAAAACATGTCATTGGTAGGAGGGCATGTCTGTTAATGAAGCTGAAAAAGAAAAAAGAACTTTGCCACAATAGAAATTCATTTGTTCATCCAACAGACCCACAAATGAGATAGAACCATAACTTGTTTGGGAGAAGTTTAAGTAAATCTTCTTAATTCATGTTATACAATTTAGAACAAAGGAAATCAGCAGTTTTAAAGACTGAGATATACATAGCAGAAACCTCCTACCTTGCTTTTGTTTTTCATTTCTTGGAATTGAAATGGAAGGAAATGAATGATAAATGTTGGTCTGCCCACATGATTAAAATGCTCTGGCCCAAGGCAATATGTCCCATCATCAAATGCCATTGGTTTTAGCATCCCCACTGAAAGAAAGGCTATCAGATGAGGTCTCAATGAGTTATTTCCCAAGAATAGAGGAGGGTGAAGAAAAAAGGATTTCACAGATCTTGTGAAATCCTAGACTGCCCTGAAGCCTAAAGCAGTATGCACATAAAAGCTAGCATCCATCTTCTCATGGTCAGAGAAAATAAGTTCTTTTCCTTGCCATGAAACATCACAGAGAACTGATTTTCATGCACAAATGTCAGCCCAAAGTACAAATCTGCAAAGCAAACATTCTCAACTAACCCAATAAATGATCTTAGGTTAATCGGTGGATGCTTGCATTACAGAGGTTTTTACTGTGAATAATGTATATCCTCACGCTGGAGCCCCTAAAGGGTTCCTGAAACATGTGGAACTTAACCTCAGGTGTGAAATGTAGGAGCATTCTGGTACATTGGTTATGCCAAAAAGTAGAAATGAAGGAAATGTTTCCTCTCCTAGCTAAAGGGCTTGGCAAAGCTGTCCTTGCCCCCAAAGCACATTTATACCCATTTCTCTGTATGAGAAAACTCTGGGGAAAAGAAAGATGAGCAGTTCAGTTCAGTCAGCCAATCATGTCTGATTATTTGTGACCCCATGGACTGCAGCATGCCAGGCCTCCCTGTCCATCATCAACTCCCGGAGCTTGCTCAAACTCTTGTACATCGAGTCGATGCCATCCAACCATCTCATCCTCTGTCATCCCCTCCTCCTCCTGCCTTCAATCTTTCCCAGCATCAGGGTATTTTCCAATGAGTCAGTTCTTTGCATCTGGTGGCCAAAGTATTGGAACTTCAGCCTCAACATCAGTCCTTCAAATGAATATTCAGGACTGATTTCCTTTAGGATGGACTAGTTGGATCTCCTTGCAGTCCACGGGACTCTCAAGAGCCTTCTCCAACACCACAGTTCAAAAACATCAATTCTTCGCCACTCGGGTTTCTTTATGGTCCAACTCTCACATCCATATGTGACTACTGGAAAACCAGAGATTCGACTAGACAGAGCTTTGTCAGCAAAGTAATGTCGCTACTTTGTTGGCAAAGTAATATTCCTGTTTAGATGTGGAAAAAAAAAATATATTGTTTCCCAATCTATTGTTTTAAATGAACTCAAGTCAATTTCCACTGGATATTCAATTTTTTTTTTCTTATTGGATTCTTTGTCATAGCATTATCTCAAGAATGAAAAATTTAAAAACCGCAACAGTTCATTCTAACTAAGAAACTGTAGCCTAATGCTAACCTCTTGATATCAAATTCACTGACCAAAATCATCTTGCAGAAACAATGCAGAGAGAAACTTGAACCGTAAGAATCTTTATAGGAGTATGCAAAACACATGCACTCACACACACACACACAAAGTATGGGATTCTATTAGTGACCAATTTAAAGATTGACTTAAAGATGTTTGGCAAATTGGCAGTAATATTTAATAAAATGAGAGTAAAGGGGGACTTCCTTGGTGGTCCAGTGGTTAAGAATCCAGCTTCCAAAGCAGGGAATGTGGGTTCCATCCCTGGCTGGTTGGGGAACTAAAATCCCACGTGCTGTGGGGCAACTGAGCCCACACACCAGAACTAGGGAGAAGCCTTTGTGCCTAACTCCAATACTAAGTAAGACTTGATATGGCCAAAAATAAAGAATTTTTTTTAAAGATAAAGTGAGAGCAAAAGTTCATCTAGGTAGCCTGCCTTTTCCTATTTTGTATCATGAAATTGAAAAATCTTTAAAGCTAAAGGTGCAAAGGGATGGCAGACTTCTGAAATATGTTTGCTACATCAATACAAACTGAAGATCACCTAGCAGTCTTGCTAATATATCCATCTGACTCATGCCAATGAGGGATAAATTCTTTCTTTTTGAGGAACGGGTGCAAGAAACCTCTATCATCTAGAGAGCTTTCAAAAAATTTCAATGCCCAAGTCTTACTGTAGATAAAAATGTATCAGAATTTCTAGGGTTGGGGCCCAGATATCAACATTAAAAACAAACAAACAAACAAAAAAACCCCAGTTCAGCCAGGCATTTTGGTTTTGTGTTTTTGTTTTTTTTTTTTCCTTTGAGAACTTCCTGTCACTTTGGCCTGTAAGTTCCAGAGAGTGAAAGCTGGGAACTGGTCATGAGAGAAAACAGGAGGATGCCCAGAATAGCTATAGCTGCTATGCATAGATAATGATGCCCATACACACATGTACACACTCTATAATAGAAGACATAAACCCCAGGAAATATGACTTTAAAACTGAGGTTCCTGTTTGCAATCTTTGAGGCATACTTCAGGAGGAAACATTAGTGACCTATGAAGATCTTTATTTCATACCATGATAATGTGAAAAAAGTTATATTTATAATAGTCTTTAATCACAAATCTTGTATTTAATACTTTTCTAATTTTTATTTTACATCTTTTGTTATATTTGAAACAATGCTTCATTTAGGTCTCAGTGCCCTGGATAAATCTCTCTTACCTTGAAAGTAACTTTCTAAGCTTTAATATCTATGTCAATCTGGAGTTAAAAAGAAGATCCAATTGTTGGTGTTCAAAACATCAGATTTATTAATCAAATGCTGCTATCCTTTGTTTAACCTCCATCAAACTCATCTTAAGTGCTGATTTTTTAAAAGTATTAGTTGTTCAGTCGTGCCTGACTCTTTACAACCCATGAACTGCAGCCCACCAGGCCCTTCTGTCCATGGGATTTTCCAGGCAAGAATACTACAGTGGTTTGCCATATCCTTCTCCAGGGGATCTTCCTGACCCAGGGATTGAACCTGGGTCTCCTGCATAGCAGGCAGATTCTTTACCAACTGAGCTACCAGGGAATCCCTTATTTTTAAAAAATGTAACCAAAACTAGACATTTACCACATATTTAGGTTCCTGTATTTTTTTTTCCATTTATTTTTATTAGTTCGAGGCTAATTACTTTACAATATTGTAGTGGTTTTTTGAAAATTCTGATTACACAACTTGGAAAAAATATTTCCCATAACAATGTAATAAAAACACAGAGGAAAACTTTTAAAAAATCACTTTGTCTGTCTCTAAAGGTCGTAAGCGTGTTTAAAAATGTATAATTTTTCCCAAAGACTAGTGTCTAAATATCTGATTGTTAAAATCATATGGATATTATAATGACTAAAATAAAATAATGAAACTCTAGGAATAATAATGAGAATAAATTGCTTCAAGAAATGTCAAAGATCTAAAATTTCCCAGAGGAATATACTGATGTAAAAGCACTTACTATGTGTCAGACACTGCTCTTGTCATGTGTCGTATTCTTTCCATTGATTGTCTGTGCCTTGAAATCTGACAAAATATTTTTCTCCTCATTTACGATTACCAATGGCCTCTCTGTTTTGAAAATGGGCAAACACCATTAGTCCGTAGATCTCTGAAGCCTTTGTTTTATTGACCACACTCTCGTTCTTGAAACTCCTCCTTTTTCTACTATGAAACTTGGCATTGCTTTTATATCCCTGGCTTTAATGCCCTTGTGGGTTTTCCCTTCTTAGGCCACATAATTGAAGCCAATCCCTAAGTTTCTTGCTTTGATTCTCTTCTCTCCTCATAACTCTTTCATTTGCATACCACTTTAGCCCCTCTTGTTGCTTCCATTTTCACCTATTTATGAATGTCTCCTAATTTTCTCATTTTAGTCTCTGTCTTGCTCTGGACCCTCCAGATGTCTGTATACACATCACTACTTAGAATTCTCATGGGCACCTTAAATTCATTCTCTCCCCCCATCCCATCCCCAATCTAGTGCTCCTCTTCCATTTTCTGATTTCAGGAGCCCATTTTGCTTCCAACCAAGTCTTAAACTCTAGTTCTTCTAAACTTTTACAACTCTCTGAGTCCACAACCAAAAAAACTGATCTGAATTGCTAGGTTCACCCTTTCTAACCTGTCAAGAATTCATTCGCTTTGTCCTGGCCGCACTCCCACGGCCTTAGTTCCAATCTTCATTCTTCTTCTCTTGGGTCACTTCTAATTCCCCCAAACTTGTTGTCTCACTCTTCATTTTGCTTATTTCTACCTATATTTCACAAAGATGCTATGGTATTTTTTAATGCACACTTGAGTTGCTTCCTGCTTGAACTCTTCCTTGGTGCATTCTCAAGCCTTTCAGATAACCAAGAATTCTTGGCATGTCAAACAGTCCCTTAATGATCTGTCCTCCACTAGTTTCTCCAGCCTAGTCTCACTCTTCTGCCCCCTAACATGCTTAGCAGTATAACCTCAACCTTGAGCTCTGTATATATGCCTTTCTTTCCCTGGAATGTCCTTCTTTACTTCTCCCTAATTTCCCCCCCGAACTTTCTGGCCATCTTCTGCTTACCCATTAAAAATATGGATGGACTGACACAGGTTAGCCTCTCTAGAAGCCTTTCCTAACTTGTCAGATCCCCACTTATACTCACATCTTTTTCTCTGCTATAGCACTCTTCCATTCGCTAAGACATTATCTTCTTTCTTCATCACTAAACTGTAAATTCTTGGAAGATGGGTCCACGTCTTAGCATCTTTTAAGCATTCTGTATTTCCAGTACAAAAGAGGTTTTAATAAGCGTTGGTTGAATGAATGAATGAACATGTGAATGGATGAATGAATAAAAGAAGTACTTCTCAAGGAGTATGCTCTGCTAGGTTAAGTCTCTTCAGTTGTGTCTGACTCTTTGTGACCCTATGAACCTTAACCCACCAGGCTCCTCTGTCCATGGAAGTCTCCAGGCAAGAATGCTGGAGTGGGCTGCCATGCCTTCCTTCAGAGGATCTTCCTGATCCAGGGATCAAACCCGAGCCTCTTATGGCTCCTGCATTGGCAGGCAGTTTCATTACCACTAGTGCTACCTGGGGAGCCCACTCAAGGAGTATAGTTACATTTTAATGCACGTGTTCTTAACTTGGATTCCCTGGAGAAACTTCAGGTGGCATCTAAACTTGAGCCTCCTGAAACGTCCACATACATTTCCTGGGAAGAGTGTTCATAGCTTTCTCCAGTTTTCCCTCTCTTCCCCCTTAATAGTTAAATACATTGTAAAAGAAACCTTAAGGGATTCACAATCCACCCTAGTTTTAGATATGGGAAACCTGAACTGTGTTCCAAAAGTTAATACTCACCAGTTAACATGCTGGGGAAAGTATTAAGACCACAAACTTCTGCTCCTAACTAAACCAAGCTGGTGCTTGTAAAGAAATCAATTACCAAACATGTATAAAATTTATTAACTATCTATTAGATGCATTTATATTTGCTCAATCAAACAAATTTACAAAAACTACTTTATCTCCTGCTCCCAGCAATATTGAGATATCATCATCTTTAACAAAAAAAAAAAAAAAATAGAGAAATTCAGGCTCAGGATGAACAACTAGACTCTGTGAGAAATCACCCCAGCTGGCACCGCTCTTTTCCAATTTAAAAAATAGATGAAGCAATGAAATACCCAGTTTCTAATTCAGATGTTGGATAATCACAGATTTGACCACTCAGCATCAATTTAACCAATAACTTCTGAGGACCACTTGGTGCAAAGGACTGGCAGCGGAGAGCCTATGGCATTAGTCACCACCTAATGTAGTATTTCAAGCACCAAAGACCCAATAATTGTTTCTGAGCTGCTCAGTGATTTTTTTTTTAAGATGCATTTACTTATTTTACAAATTTAGAACAGTTTTAAGCTCATAGCAAAATTCAGCAGAAAGTAAAAATATTTCCTATATACCCTCTGTCACATACAGGCATATCCTTCCCCACTGTGAACAACCAACAAGAGTGGTGTAATTGTTACAGCTGACGAACCTACTTGACACACCATTCCCATCCAAAGTCCACAGTTTACATTAGGGTTCACGCTTCCTGTTGTACATTCTGTGGATTTGGACCAACGCTTCATAACATATACCCTACTACACTGCTCGAGTAGTCTTATACAGTATACTCTCATTGCCCTAAAAATCCTATGTGCTTCACCTATTTATCTCTCTCTCTCCCAACTCCTGGAACCCACTCACCCCTCACCCTTTTCTTATCCCCCTCATTGAGCTATTTCCATACTATCATAGAGCTGGACTCAGCCAGTATATAATTTTTCTGCATGGATTTCTGTAACTTAGTAAAATGAATTTAAGACTCCTCCACATTGTTTCATGGCTTCACATCATATTTTTTAAGATTTGAATGATATTCCATTGGCTGCTGGATGTACCTCAGTTTATTAATCCTTTCACCTGCTGAAAGACATCTTGGCTACTTTCAACTTATGACAGTTATGAATAAAACTGTTATAAACGTCCGTGCTCAGGTTTTTGTGTGGACATAAGTTTTCAGCACCTTTGGGTAAATCCCAAAGACTGTGAAAGCTGCATAGATGGTAACAGCATGATTGGTTTTGTTAAGAACCACAGAATTCCTAAGTGATTGTTTCATTTGTGTTCCCATGAACAATGAACAAGAGTTCCTGTGGCTCCACAACTTCATGAGCATTTAATATTGTCAGTTCAATGATTTTTACCCAGACTAGTGGTTACTATAGGAGTCACACAAACAAGGTGAGTTAGGGAGAGTTTAAAATTAGGAATTGGAAATTTTTATACTGAAATATTTCCTTTAAAATAAAACCTAAAATTTCTATAACATCAATTCATAAATTGAATTCCTTTCATTCTTTGGTGTAAATCTTAATGAATCTCATCCTCTTACCCTAAGCAGTATCCTCAAACTTTAGTGAGAATAAAAATTACTGGAAATTTATGGTCCAGTCTTCTCCCTCGCTCCCCTCAGGTTATGGCTTAGGCAGTGAATGGTGAGCCTATAAATCTGCTTTTTAACTGCATGCATTTCAAGTGATTCCAATGCAAGTGCAGGAATTACATTAAGAATCATCCTTGGAAATTCAGGTCCTGGCCATAAATTTCAGGTACAACAGCCTACAGTAAAAACCCTTTAAATGACTTCTCCTATGTGAGAATATGTCCTAGCATCCAATCATAGCCCTGATTATCACCAACGTTTGTGTCCATCCCCCTTGGTAGACAGGATCAAGAGAATGATGCAACTTGGATCCTAGATTACCCCGACAGAGGAAGTCTCAGGACTGTTTTCCCTTATCTTACTACTATGTGCTGAAAAGTTAATTAAGTTCTGCTTTAAAGAGTTGATCTTGGCTTATGACCAAATATAAATTGACGATTTTGGAATGTTCATATACTTTAAAACATTACATAACGCTGCTTATATATTTAATCCTAAATTAATTACTTCATGTGAATGGCTTTGGTCTGTCTTAAAATATACTTTTTCTGTTTATAAGACCACAGGAAATAACCTCACCTGGTGCCCCAAACCACCAAGGCTCAGAGGGAGATGTACCAGGTTCTTAACAGTACCACGGTCTTTCCCTTGCAGAGCACTTATTAGCCTCTGATTGTTTCCAAATTGGGTAACTGGAAGCCAGTGTCTCTTCATTTCTCATCCTGTCATGTGGATGTAACACTCCTTTTCCTTAACTGAGATATGTGAGGAAGCCTTTCCTATATCCACTTATACCTAGTTAGGTCAAGCTTGCTCCAAAGAGTCAGGTTCTAATATGAGTGCTAGCCTGTGATTTGGGGTTGAGGGTAGGGAATGTTCTACTTTCCACACTCCAGAGTTCACTAGGTTTGATTTGCAAAATTCCTTGTTTCTTTTGTTTGAGTTCTGATGTGATTTTTTAACTCTTTATTTCAATGAAGTCTTATCATACAAACTTCTTTTTTTTCTTATGTGGTTGCCATTAAGACAAATGGACTTAGGGCTTGATGAAGAAGAAAAAAATAACTCACAACCCTCTAAGTCAGATCACACTAATTTTTCTCAGTGCACCATTTTAGAGGATTCTGTTGTTTCTCATCTTAAGACGAATAATTCTAACAGAATTTATAATGATCATGGAATTGTGACATTGGTTTCTCTAAAGGATATTTAAAGGCATTCTTTATGCTTAGTCTTTGAACCACCTAGCTTTTTATTCTGATTTACTCAGTGTTGGATCCCTGGCCACACTGGCCTGCGTTTAGTTCCTGGAACACAAAAGCAGGTCCTCCCTCCAAGCGTTTGCACGTGTAACTTCACTGCCAAGGAAACACCTGTTCCTCTCTTCATGATCAGCATCTCTGCTTCACATCTGCTCCAGTGAGAGGCCTTCTAGCGGTGCTCATAGTAGTTTCACCCGTCTCAGACCTGGATATTGTTCATGAAGGAAAAAGGGTCAACCCTGTTTCCTGAGTACAGTACCCCCACACTGCCTAGTGTAATAACCTTGGTTCAGCATAAGCACTTTTATATTTCTTAAGGCTCAGTGAAAAGTGAGCCTTTTTAGACGTAAAATACGTCTGGGCTGTGGGCACATGCTCTCAGTGTAGCCGCAGACATAACTCCCTGTGCTAAGGGAATGTGGACAGAAGACCAGAAAAATCCAATCCAGCCAGCAGGCAGGCTGTGTCCTAACTTGGCTTCTGCAGAGAAAATATAGCGAGTAATACCAGGTGTATCTTAGAAGCTGCTGTAATGTGGGTGGGCAACGCTGAGACTGGGACACTCGACCACACACCCTTGTCAAGTAATTCAATGTCAAGTAAGTTGGTTTGATTTCAGGGTGACAGATGACAAGTAGAAAGAAACCTGGCCCCCGTGAGGCGGGGACTTACCCGTAGCCTGAATAATCTCTTTCTTTTTAATTGACTAGAGTTTGGAGGAGTTGGATGGGGGAAGAGAGGAATGGAAGATGAGCGAAAGGAACCCAGGGGATAGAACAGAAGCAGGGTTCTGAATAACTACCAGTCTGCAGAATGTTCTCTGTAGTTGGGGAGATAATGCTTTCGGGGGCGCCAATCTTGCTTCTGTTTGCAGAGCAGACATTGGCGGGTGCATGCCTGCAGGAACATGAATTATACTTCTCTGTGCCTGATTTGTAACTACACCTGTACACTCTTAGAAATGCTAATAGAAAAATATAAATTTAGGTACAAAGGAAAATCTAATAAGAAGAGCATTTGAATGAGTAAGAAATGTCTAATTTTTTGCAGTCATTAGGACTGGAGGAACATGCTTAGAGTAATTAGGTAAGATTGATTTCGAGGCCGAACACCACCCACAATTTGTGTAGTCTGGGGGTCAGGCGGGCAGCTGCAGAAACCGCTCAGCTAATTATGAGAATTCACTGTTCGTTAATAGAATCTCTCTCCACAAACAGCAGCTGTGTGTTTGCTCACGCAAATTATTAATTCTGGCCTCGCCTCAGCTGCAAGTTTCTGCTACTCAGAAAGGAATCCTCAGATAGAAGTGTCAGTTATCACCCAAGCGATACTGAGGAAGGAAGAAAAATATGAAATGAAAGTAAATATCCTCTAATCACAGGTGTATAAAGATTTTGCATCTCCCTCCCTTTTCTGCCTTTCACTCCCAAACAATTGAATGCCAATTTGGGAACTCATTAATCTGTAGGCAACCTAGCGAGATCTAATTTATACCTGTCAGGAGCAATGGGCAGCAGCTAATAGGAAAGTAATTGCAATATAAGTCTGCTTTCCCACTTGATAGTATGCAGGATTCTAATGACAGCCCTTCTCTATTGGAGTATCAGACTGGTCAACAGATATGTCTTCTCTTTTCCAGGGTCACACTGTGAACAACAGAGATTCTCCTTGGGTTTTATTAGACACTACAAAGAAAGTGGTAATGGCATAGTGGACGGCCCATGGACGTGTACCAGCTTATTCTCTGGAAGAAATGAAAAGCAGTATTTTTCCTGCCACACAAACTGTGAAGTAGTATTCTCACATTTTTATTTTGTTACAAAAAGTATCTGGCTGGAATCTAATATCTACATAAAATATTATCTCCTGTTTCAAATTGAGATTGAATATCTGTATTTAGTAATAACATGGTTTGAGATGTCTGGGCACTTAAAGGGACTTAGAATTTCTCATCCTGTATCAGAGTGTTTAGAAAACAGAGGGTAGTATTTATTACATAAAAAGGATGGAGGTATCTGTTTATTCCACACCTTTCTCATTCCTCCTGGGATTGTCTTACATGGACTTTTTCCATGAACAAATAGGAAACATTAAAGGTTGCCTAAGTTTACAGGTTTTGTTTGGTAAAACTCTCTTTCAGACCTGACCTCTTATTTCTCTAGCCATGGTCCTCACTGAGTGATCTTCTAGGTGGTCCATTGGTTCAGGACAAGGTCTGAAAAGAGCATAAGTTCTGGAACATGAAGCCTAAATCCAGATCCCCTGATTTATGTGTGTTCTTTGTGTACCTTTGAACAAATTCATTAACCTCTCTATAGTATGCTCCCTCCCCTTACAAACCTTCACGTGGTTGTGACAGAGTCAAATAAAAGCATGTATGGGAAATAATTTTAAAAGGAGACATACAGACATTAGTTGTTACTATTTTGTGACAACTGAAAGTGCTCGTGGAGAGAGCCTACATTAAAATGCAAATTTCTTGAACGAAGAGGAGAGAAAATGGCTTACCATTGTACACCCACACATCTGACACTGACATCTTCACTTCTGGATCAAATTCAACCAATTTGGGTATTTGGTTTGAGCTTAAAATTTGTCATTAGACATTGTAGGAAATACAAAGTCAACAAGCCATAATCCCTGCCGTCAAGTAGCTTATCATAGAAACATAGGGAGTTAGTTCTGATGCTGTTTATTTATTTGCTAAACATTAAAGACCCCACACTATGACAGGCCCCCTTACACAGCAGTTAAGAAGACAGCTTACAGTTAAGAAGACAGTATGCACTGTCTTGAGGGGAACAGTCAAAAAGTGTGGTCCTGGACCTCAATCTGCACACACTAGCCAAACCTTAGAAATGTCACTTCACTTCTCTGAGCCTTGTTTCTTTCTTTGTAAAAAGGGACACTTTAAAAGGTTTTCTTAAACATATTTTTAAAGTCTTGATGTTCTATGATTCCATGACTTTATTTTTAGTTAAAAATGAAGAGTTCAAAATTACAATTACTATATTTAGTTCTTTATTTCAGTGACTAAAAATAATGGAATTTAGAAGTTTCAAAGAAAAAGGTTATTAAAACATAAAACAACGAATTGTTAATTAAAGGCACTAAAATGATCTCTCTGTTATGCCTTTATGGTGGAAAATTAGGAATAACCCAAGAAATTTTCTCCATATTCACAACTAAAATAGATGACTCCGGTCAAACACTGATTTGGACAAATCACTAATACATTCTGCCCTACTTAGAAAGTATTTGTGAAGACCAAATAAAACATTGTGTGAATGACTTAAAATAATATAATTATAATTTGTTTTAGTTATTATAGTCTTGAATTATCTAATTTGCCTGATTTCACTAAGATCTACAATTTCAATAAGAATGGCCAAGTTTCTGCTTCACTATGTTCCATATGATTGACTATTGCACAGGATTCAGAGAGACCAGGGCCAGGTGCCCAATCTTGTCATTCAGTCTTTAAATATGTGATGCTGTATTAGCTAACATTTCTGAACTTCTGTTGTTTCATCTGGAAAAGAGGAAAGTTATGCCTTCTTGAAAATATGTAGAGAAAATCGTACATTCTCTCTAGTATACAGGTGCCTCTATGGCAGAAAACATTCTGCTTTCACATAACTGGACTTAGAGAAAATATTAGAACTAGCTCTGTCACGTGATATAACAGCTATGGACAGACCTCTTGTCTTCAAGATCCACTCTTATCTTGTTTGCAATATCATGCCCCAACCACCTCATATCTGGGTCTGCTTGAGGGGAACCCAAACTATGAAAACACTCTCTGGCTTAAATTAGACATCCTCGTACTAATTCTACAAATATTCTGGTTTAGAGTGTGTTCCAGATAGCTGTTGCTACATAGCATACCATGAGAAAACCTGGCAACTTAAAACAGCAGCAGAGTCTTCTGATGTCTTTATCTAATTAAGAAGGATCAGTGTCCACATTTAATCAGTTTGACCTTATTTAAGAGTAATGTTCATAACAAAGCCCTGGAATTAGGGATGTGTGTGTGTGCTAAGTCACTTCAGTGGTGTCCAATTCTTCACGACCCTGTGGACGTAGTCCCCCAGTTTCCCCTGTCCATGAGATTCTCCAGCCAAGAATACTGGAGTGAGGAATTAGGGATAGTAGAAAGGCAAATCAAAGAATATCAGGCTGGCAAGATGATATTTACTATCAACTTTATAGTAACTTTTAAAAAGCTTTTTGAAAACTTTTTCTAACTTTATAATCTTTTTATTTCCCCCAAACTCCTGAGTCTTCCATTTGGGCAGAGTTCAGCAGGGAGGGTTCATCTTTGTTCCATGTGTGATCAGCTGGGCCTGTTTTCCTGGGGCTGGAAAATCCTCATCCAACATTTCTCATTTATATGGTTGGTAATTCAGTGCTGGCTATTGTGTGACTTCCTCACAAGTTAGTGTCTGCATTACGAGAGTCAGTGTCCCAATAGACAAGGAGTGGAAGCTGCCAATTTCTTAAAACCTTAGCATTGTGTCTCCTGTGTGCTATTGGTCAAGCAATCACAAACTCTGAATCTAAAGGGAGATTCCACCTCTCAATGAAAAATATGTGCAAAGTATTTGGGGTCCTTGTTTCAAAACTGTCTCAGTAAATGGCGGAATCATGGTTCAGTGCAGGAAGCAGCTCTCACTCTAGATATTTTAAGTAGAAAGTATGTAATATAGACAGATGTTCAAGTGAGTTTAGGATAGATAGAAGAAGAAAATTTTAGGGTGGTCCACCTCAGACTTCCAGAACAATACAGGTGACCCACTAGGTCAGCTCCTGTCTTGGAGGCTGCCTCTGAAACCATGCTAAACACAAGTCACCAATGTGAGGGATATAATTGCTTCTCATTTCAGAGAAACGGGAGAATGAACACTCTCTTTTCAATTAGGAAGTCAGATCAGGAAGATGTGTCTGCTTGATTGCATCTCAACATTCAGGAAACTAGAAAATGGACTTTTGTGCAAGGCAGCCTTGTGTCCACCATGTTGTTAATCAGCTACCGACAGCCTAACTTCAGTGTACATCAAAATCAAATGGAAAGCTTAAATGAAAACACAGATTGCTGGAGCTACGTCAACAATTCCTTCAGTAGGTTGGGGGTGGGGACAAGAATTTACACTTCTAACAAGTTCCCAAGTCATGTTACTGTTGCTGGTTCAGGGACCAAACTTGGGGAACCCCTGGCCTAGAAGTCTCAGAAGGTCTACCCACCAAGTCTACCCACCAAGTCTCTTACTGAATGTAATGGGTAGAAACTCATTTGTAATCAGAACCATGCTTGTGAGACAGTGTAAGAAATGCAATTTTTAATGTTCCAACACTTTCAAAAAGAAGAAGGTTATAATGGATAAAGGAGCTAATCCAGACACTTAATATGCAGAAATCTAAGCCACTTATCACATAAAACCATCGATGTACTATTCTGAGTTGTTTTCAGAAATTCAGAATGGGTTAACATTCCCCACTATCAGATTCTGCTGTGTGTCTTTTTGCAATTATTGTAAAAGCACTAAAGTCATCAATGTGAACATTAAAAATCTCTATTTTCTATGTGTGTGCATGTGAAAGTTAAGTTTACAGTGGAGTTTTCCATGTCTTGGTTTCCAAAAGAATCCCAGTATGCACATGTATTCTGTATGTGGAACATTTTCATGAAACCTAAAGGAAAGTTTTTATATCACACTATCTTAAACTAAATTGGCACTTTCTCAATAAGAAAAATAATGTCATTTTTTTATTGGTTCTCTTTCCAAATAATAAAATTTGATACATGTACCTTCCCATCAGCTTTTTATTTCCCTTTGTCTTTAGCCGAGCAGCTTTGGTAACCATAAATATGCCTGTCTTGTATAAATTCCATACTTCAAACATAAAGTTGGAGATGAGAAATCTATGTTCATTGGTGACTTGAAGAAGGAGCAGATGAATTTTATGCTGTTTGCCAAGTTAGTTCTCGTTTGATTAAATAATGTGTTTGCCCTAAAGAGAAGAAGCAGGATAGGTATTAGAAGGAAGAGAGCCTACCAGCAGACAATGAGTTGGCACAGACGATGATCTGAACATCCCGTGGGTGATGGTGGCTCTTGTGATAATTATTTCACAGGTGCGGCAACCTCATTATTCAGGTCCATCAGGAAGTGCTAAGAAAATTCCCAGCAGAAGTAAAGGTGGAGCTCAAACAGTAGTAACTCAGCTGGGTACATCAAATGACATGGGCTCTTTCTGAGTCTGAGGCTTTCCAATAGCTACAGGCTTGTAATAGCTTTGCCTTTCCTCTTCATAAGTAGATATTTTTGCTCTATATTCTTGTCTGATAAGCAAAGCTGAGTGTCTCACTTAAAAGTCTATGTAGTTGTTGTTTATTTTTTTTTTTCATTTATTTTTATTAGTTGGAGGCTAATTACTTTACAATATTGTAGTGGGTTTTGTCATACATTGACATGGATCAGCCATGGAGTTACATGTATTCCCCATCCCGATCCCCCCTCCCACCTCCCACCTCCCTCTCTACCCAATCCCTCTGGGTCTTCCCAGTGCACCAGGCCCGAGCACTTGTCTCATGCATCCAGCCTGGGCTGGTGATCTGTTTCACCCTAGATAATATACATGTTTCGACGCTGTTCTCTCAAAACATCCCACCCTCGCCTTCTCCCACAGAGCCCAAAATTCTGTTCTATACATCTGTGTCTCTCTTTCTGTTTTGCATATAGGGTTATCATTACCATCTTTCTAAATTCCATATATATGTGTTAGTGTGCTATAATGTTCTTTATCTTTCTGGCTTACTTCACTCTGTATAATGGGCTCCAGTTTCATCCATCTCATTAGAACTGATTCAAATGAATACTTTTTAATGGCTGAGTAATATTCCATGGTGTATATGTACCACAGCTTCCTTATCCATTCGTCTGCTGATGGGCATCTAGGTTGCTTCCATGTCCTGGCTATTATAAACAGTGCTGCGATGAACATTGGGGTGCACGTGTCTCTTTCAGATCTGGTTTCCTCAGTGTGTACGCCCAGAAGTGGGATTGCTGGGTCATATGGCAGTTCTATTTCCAGTTTTTTAAGAAATCTCCACACTGTTCTCCATAGTGGCTGTACTAGTTTGCATTCCCACCAACAGTGTAAGAGGGTTCCCTTTTCTCCACATCCTCTCCAGCATTTATTGCTTGTAGACTTTTGGATAGCAGCCATCCTGACTGGCGTGTAATGGTACCTCATTGTGGTTTTGATTTGCATTTCTCTGATAATGAGTGATGTTAGCCATCTGTATGTCTTCTTTGGAGAAATGTCTATTTAGTTCTTTGGCCCATTTTTTGATTAGGTCATTTATATTTCTGTAGCTGTTGTTTAGCTGCTAAGTTGTGTCCTACTCTTTGTGACCCCCATGGACTGCCCTCCAGGCTCCTCTCTTTGTTGGATTTTCCAGGCAAGAATGCTGGAGTGACTCATTCCCTTCTCCAGGTTTCGTCCTGATTCAGGGATTGAGCCCATGCTTCCTGCATTGGCAGGCAGATTCTTTACCGCTGAGCCTTCTGTTTAATTAGGCAGATATGCAACCAGAGCATAAATTTTCAACTATCTAATCCATAACTCACTCCTGATTTCAGCATCCATATCTCCATGCCACTAGGCAATAATCAATATTTTTAAATGGCCACATAAATTAGGGCACCTTTAAGAGCCTTTCTTAAAAAAATAAATATCCTATGGCTACCTCCTAAATAATGATTGCTAAATCACTTTTTAGCGAAAATGGCTGATGGTAGCCCTCTCTTTGTTGAAAGAGATTCCCCAAACACATCTGCTAAATAGTTGCAGCAATTTTTCTTATTAACTCCTGTAAAAAAGAGCATTTCATTAAACACGAATATAAAAGTTTGCAATAAGTCAAATGCTATGGGAAAGTGAGGAGTAAGAAAGGGAACTAAATAAAGAATTCTTTTGAAGTGTGATTAAAATGTAAGTAAATTACAATTTGTAAAAGCAGAAGTGTCTCCTTTAGGAAAATACAGGTCCAGATTTCCTTTCCTCTGAATGTTATAGTATCAATTCATATCCAGTCATTTGGAAATCAATCACTATAGTACTGCTGAACTGTTCATTGTCAGGACCACTGATTTGGCACTTAATATATGCTGTCTAGTGTGTTTCTCTGTTCATAGTCTTCACATTTGCTAAAAATAAACATATATTTTATCATTCAGAAAAAAAGTTTTAAAATAAAACAGATTACTCTGCACCTTTACAGTAGTTCTCTGTCAATGTACTACAATTAACACATGCATCTTGGATAGTTTATGTCGGGATAAGATCCATTTTTTTATCTGGGAAAGTATCAAAGTCTCAGATGGGTGGCATAGAAGGCACAGGCCGAGAGGAGAGACAGAGAAGGAAAACACAGGATAATGGAGTCAGAAACTTCTTCCTGCAGCCTTGATTAACACAGCAAATGAGAAACAGCAGGGTTTACATACTTTGAGTTTTAATCTACATTCTTTAATTTGGTTTCATCTAGGTGCAGAAGAAAATGAGTTTTTGATAGGTTGTTCTAATGGACTAATGCTAAAGTTGCTTTTAATGTCAAAGCTATAAATTTTTAAAAGACAGAGAATTTTGTTTTAGCAACAATGTTGAGGTAATATCAAGAGAAGAAAAATCATAGTCAAGCAAAATTATAATCTTTAGTGATGTGAAGAACTATTTGTTCAAGAGTTCTAAGAACTGTGAGAAGTAACGATTGGTGAGATGATATGCTAAAACTGTGAGAATCCAGAGTTGGGCAAAAGACAAACAGATGAAATCGTGTAGGAATTCAGGCAATTGTATTTGAGGGGTTGGGAAGAAGGTGGCGAATCATTTATTCTTTCCCTCATTTGTTCATCCATTCACCACATATTTACTGAACGTCTACTATATGCCAAGTTTTTGCTCATGTCGCTAATTGTCAGGGTGGATCAGGAGGGGAGAGAGAAGAGGGACACATAGCGTTTCTTACATAACGAGGTTCACATAAGAAAATACAGGAGCAAGTCAATTTCCGAAAGGAATAGCATATAGAAAACAGAACATAGAGGTGGAACAGGTCTTGGAGAATAAACAAAATATAGACATTGTGTTGAGAAAAGCTAAGACTCGGGAATATATATAGTAGGAGCAAAATCAGAGAGCCCAGAAGAAGGGGCTTCCCTAGTGCCTTCTCTAGTGGCTCACGCGGTAAAGAGTCTGCCTGGTCTCCGACGAGACCAGGTTCAACCCCTGGGTTGGGAAGATCCCCTGAAGAAGGGAATGGCAACCCACTCCACTATTCTTGATTGGAAAATCCCATGCACAGAGGAGCCTGGTGAGCCCCAATCCATGGGTTCGCAAAGAGTCGGACAAAAGTGAGTGACTAACACACATAGAAGGGGACCCAGGCAGGAATTAGCAAGGTTTGAATTGGCATGGGCCTTGAAAGGAATGCGGTGGCTCAGACAGTAAAGAATCCACCTGCAATACGGGAGACATGGGTTTGATCCTTGGGTTGGGAAGATCCCCCGGAGGAGAGCGTGGCAACTGCACTCCAACTATTCTTACCTGGAGAAGGCCCATGGGCAAAGGAGCCTGGAGGGCTGCAGTCCATGGAGTCGCAAAGAGTCAGACATGACTGAGCAACTAAGCACGTGGAGAAGAATGAAGGGAAATTGGACAGGGAAATGTCAACAGGATTGGCTGAGGGCTAGATATAGGACCTGAGTGATAGAAAGATCCAGTGATGACTTCATAATTTTAGGCCTGACAATAAAGACATCAGAAACAGCATCTTCCTGAAATATAAGGTAGAGAAACTGATTTTGCTGGAAAGCTGTAAGGTTTGGGATGTTATTTTGTTTGAAATAACTACAGTTAGCCAAAACTGTCCAACAGACAGCTAAAAATGCAGGACTAAACATCAAGGAAAACTTAAGGCATGAGACTTGGATGTGAGTGAAACCCAAAATCAAGAGATAATTGAATAAAGCTCAATATTAATATTTCCTCATGCATATACAATTATATTATTAATTTATATCTTTATTTATCTCATTAATCTTTGATTCTTTCATTAATGTTGTGTTTATCTATCTCTATATTCCCAGTACCAATAGAGCATCTGGTGCCTAGTACATGTGTAATAAACATGTAATAAATAGATGGATCAGTTCAGTTCAGTTCAGTTCAGTTGCTCAGTCATGTCCGACTCTTTGCGACCCCATGAATCGCAGCACGCCAGGCCTCCCTGTCCATCACCAACTCCCAGAGTTTAATAGATGGATAAATGAACAAAATTATATGTCTCCCCAGAACTTTGTAAGCAAGGTAGGACTGATAATCAGTGACTGGTCTGGTCATATTTGTTGTTTATAACTAATCTATTCTGATCAGCCAATGCACCCATTCTGTTTGATCAGGATCCATACTATGCTAATTGTGAAATATTTTTAATACCACTCCTGGAAATAGTTGTTATTATTCCTAGTTTGGGCTTCCCTGATAGCTCAGTTGGTAAAGAATCCGCCTGTGATGCAGGAGACCCCAGTTCAATTCCTGGGTCAGGAAGATTCCCTGGAGAAAAGATAGGCTACCCACTCCAGTATTCTGGTCTGGAGAATTCCATGGACTTGTACAGTCCATGGGATTGCAAAGAGTCGGACATGACTGAGCAACTTTCACTTTCACTTTCATTCCTACTTTACTAAATAGGAAAATGATGTTTGAAAAGTTTGGAAATGTTCGAACAACATAAGCCAGTAAGAGCTAGAGATGGGCTTCATGGCCTCTTCTCAGGTTGTCTGATCCTAAACTTTTTCATCAGTCTTCCTCATGGTTTCAACAAGATGGCCAAGAAGCAAGGAAGTTTAGCTGAGACTGTTGTAAGTATAGTGATTTAAGAAATGCATAGTCTCTGTCCCCATTTCTGGCACAGAACTCCAAAAACTCTTGAAATTGCTTCCATGACAAGAGTCTTTTGTTGTGATCATCATGACTTTTGGAAAGCATCTTAGGATGAGAACTGATAGGACGGCCAACCCTGTGACTTCTGACCTCCAGGGAGGGGAGAGGACCTAGTAGCCAATAGTTTAGTCAATCATGCCCATGTAACAAGCTTCTCTTAAACATGCCCAGAAGAAGATGCTCAGAGAGCTGTGGGTGGGTGACCGCCTGGAGGGGCTGAGGGGTGGCACCTGAAGGGCTCACGGGGGCTCCCCACCCTTTCCCCACACCTTGTCTCTGCTCCTCTTGCTCATCTGGCTGCTCCTGAGTTGTATCCTTTTACGATAAACCGACGATCTAGTAAGTGAGATGTTCTCACAGTTCTGTGAGCCATCCTAGCAAATTAACCAAACCCGAGGAAGAGATCAGGGACCCTGCAGTTTACAGACAGTCCGTCAGAAGCATGGGTAACACCTGGGCCCTTGGCTGGCGTGTGAGATGGCCTTGGTAGGGGCCGGGTGGGGGCATACAGCCGTGTAGAACTGAGTCCCTAACCTAGGAATCTAGCACTCTCTCAGGCAGGGTCAGAACTGAGTTGAACTCCCAGACACCCTATTGCTATCTGAGCAAGCCCTGCTCCCCCCACCCCCACAAAACACAGACACACACAGGTTAGCTTCAGCCCCAGAGAGCTATGCACTGTTGAGAAGCTTTGTTTTCAACAAACCGGATCTATCATGCTTCACACACATGCACACCCACACACACACACACACGCATGATTTTATTGAAACTTGTTAATTTTAAATTCCTGGTTCTATTGGAGATTCCAGCCCTGCCTCAAATTTCACAAAGCATTAGGTTATTCTATAACGCTTCATTTTTTTTTTAATGACTGAACAAGGTAAAATATATTCCTCTAACTAGTTGATTACAATATACAGTATATGAAGATTTCAGAACACGGAAGATGAACTCCCACAGCAAGAATGCTCTGTGTGGAGTTTAAACTCCTCTTTGGTTGGTTTTCCTTGTTTACATTTATTGTTAAGGTAGCTGATCTTTTTCTTTCTCTCTACTTCCCAAACACTGGGCACTTGCAATGCTGCATCTTGCATTAAAGAATATTTCCTGGCCTCTTTCTTCCTCTATGTACTTCTCAGATTGATCCATCTATTAATAATAGTATTTCCTGTTACTGAATCTCTCTAA
This sequence comes from Dama dama, assembly GCF_033118175.1. Classification (NCBI taxonomy): domain Eukaryota; kingdom Metazoa; phylum Chordata; class Mammalia; order Artiodactyla; family Cervidae; genus Dama; species Dama dama. Next base: position 69,688,226 of record NC_083701.1, read on the forward strand.
GGACTTTATCAAGTGTCTTCAATCTCAGGATGGTGTACTTTTCTGACGCGCAGTCATTCATATCATCTTTGATCTTTATTTCTGAAACAACTTTAGAGGTTTTTTTTCCCATCTGCTTTGAGTTCTAGGACCTTCATTGATTTTTAATCTAAACAATTCCCTTTTACTCCTTTATTATTTCCACCTAGGATTTGTTTTCTCTTAAGGACCATTTTGCCTTATATTCTTGCTCTGTTTGTTTGCTTTTTGGTTCTCTCCTACTTCAATTTCCATTGTTTTACAGAGCCATTATCATACTTTCCAATAAAACTAATATCCATCTGTAAAGAATTTTATTTCAAAAGTCATTTACCTCTATTTCATTTTTTTTTTAACTCATGTTTATAAACCAGGATTTCTTGACAATGACACTCGTATTTTGAACCAAATAATTCTGAGCTGTGGAGACTGTCCTGTGCATTGTCTTATAGAATGCTGTTAAACATCAGTGATACCCTCCAACACATACACAAAAGTTGTGACAATCAAAAGTGACCTCAGATATTGTGGAATGTTCTATAGAGGACAATATTGTTCCCAGTGGACAACCACTGGTGCAGAGGCTGATAAGTCTAGCTTATTTGAATGATTTTGGCAGGCATTTAGGAAGGGCCACAGAATCTTGGGTTGAGCCCTGGTTTCTTAATTTATTTGCCTAAAATGTTGAACACAAAATTCCATTTATATGGGCTTTCAGTTTCCTTATCTGTAAAGCTAGGTGTGGACAATTACACTAACTGGCTCAAAGAATAATCTTGAAGGTTCAGTGAGATAATATGTGTAAAACTCACTGCATAGTCTGCAGCATCAAAATAGTAGCTCTTCCTCTTTCTTTTTTCTTTTGGATTATGAGAGAGAAAAGGGAGAAAAGTCTTTAAAATTAGATTGGATCAGACAATGAAGCTTTCTATTTAAGAGGGAAAATTGCCCCAGTTGGCAGGTTAACTAGATTGCCAACCCACTCCTTCCTTTTCTAATTTCCCAGACCATGAAGAAAACACTCAAAGGGCTTTGTTTCCACTGGAAAATTTCAAGCCCACAAAGTTCTCTTGGGCTTTCTAACCCCACTTGTCCAAAGCAATTAGTATGCCAAAAACCAGAGTTATGGCTCAAAGTTGAACTGACATCCTTTAGGCACTGATATTATTTTTAGATGGAGCAAATAAGTTGACAGTAAATGTAATGTGTTATCCACAGCACTTTAGGTCTAAAACATTTTGCATATAAACATTTTAACACATGAGTTTCATGACATTAACATAATACACAAAGAAAAGAGAAAAAGTGCATAGGATGAAGAAGACATACTTAATTCTTTCAGAATGAGATTCAAAAACAATGTCCTCTGGAAATTTGGTTTTCTCGTGAGGTGCTGTTGAGTACAAAGGGGAAGACAGGAGCCACTTAGTAAGACAAGAGATTCACGTCCTTGCATTTCATTTTTCCGTGTTCATATTACATTGCAATTTAGTTGCCACTTTAGCTAAGTGACCCCCTTAAATAATCTCATTTACACCTACACAGATTTTTTTCTAACTTGGTCTGGTTTTCTTATACATCGTGTCTGTTGCTTATATGTGTAAGTTGCTGAGCTTTTCATTCAATTGGGATAATTTCAAGACCATAATGATACCCCCTGAAATAAATTATTTAATATATTTTTTGAAAAAAGTAAAGCAACTCTTCTGGGTAATTGATGTGAGGTAAGCTACAGCACTGGTTGTATATTCATTTTTCTTCAATGTATGCAATTATCCACTCAGCCTGTACCCGTTAATATTATTTCTCTTCCTAAGCTGGAAGTATTTAAAGCCATTAGAAAATAATCCAAAGAATTCTATTTGCTGAATAAATTTTAATTTACATGGCACCAGGAATTTTTTATTAATGGGAAATAAATTATTGCAATCTTTGGGAAGGAGACAAGTTAATAGCTTTGTGAAAAGCAATGGAGAGAAAATGATCTTGAAAAGGTCAGGTCTCCTGTCACTGTGTCTTTATGCTCAATTAAAACAAGTCAAGAAAGTGGCTATATAATCAGGACCATGAATATGCATTATATCCTAATGAGAGTGTGAAGATGTAGCAGGCTTAGTGCTAAAGCCATGGTGGGGTGGTGACATAAAAATGGTAATTTGTGATGTAGTATTTAACTGTGTTTCTCTTCTTATGCAAAACTTAACTCTTTGGTAGCTAGTCCATCCTATCTCGGGTAATTAAGCTCTTTCTACTTTCCATGGAATAACACAACAACAAAAATAAAATTAAAAGGACAATCTTGTTCATTCTCTAAGAGGAAGAAATATCCAAACATTATCTTCTGCCATGTTTGAGTTAACTTAAGGACTGAATTTTCCATTGTGCCATCAATTGCTCTCATCTTTCAGATAGTTGTATATATCTCTGTGTGTCTGAGAACAAGTATAAGGACACTTTAATTCAGAATAAATTTTACTAGTCCTATCTTTTAGTAATCATATCTGAGCTATCCATATTACCTCTATTTTTCTACCACCTTTCTTCACTCAGTTCCCCTAGGATGTTGCATGAATCCCTAACAAAGGACAAGGAAATAAAAATAGCATCATGCTTCGATGGAATTTTTCAAAATGATGAGCAGTTTTCATCCCAAACACCCTATTACAGGGTATATTGTTTATAAGAGTGCTCTTTCTGTAGGAAAATCCTTTAGAAAGGGCATGAGCAGAAATAACTGGCTACATGGAGAAGTTAACTTAAGTTCTTAAGTGGTCAATTACCTCTGGGTAATGGCAGCTTCCCTGGGCCATACTGCCTGCTCTGTAGGCTATTGAGTCAGTTCTGTCTATTCTACATTTTAACTGAAAAGCAGTATGAACATTCTGATTCAGTGGTCATTTAATAAAAGATAATGATCACTGAACAATGATTCTGATTAGCTAATGGCAATTTAAAGGTTTATAGAACCTTTCACAATTCTGCCTGCTTATTCTGGAATATTAATAGAAGACCTTGAACTAAGATTTCTGTTTTTATCTTGATAGGAAGGAAAAAAAAATGTATCAAAGCAGGAGTTTCTTTTCATTCATTTTTGATGGCAACTGTAAACAGATAACTCGGAGTGTTTTGACAGTGGGAACCAACATGATCTTTGTCTCCAACTCTGCTAGAAGTGAACCCCTGTCATCCTGTTAGCTTGGTTTCATTTTTCAAAGAATTGTTTCAATGTTTCTATCTAGGAACTCAGTTTATACTCTCTAGTCTTTCATATTGTGAGTCCTTACCTCTGCTGCTGCTGCTGCTGCTGCTAAGTCACCTCAGTCGTGTCCGACTCTCTGCGACCCCATAGACGGCAGCCCACCAGGCTCCCCCGTCTCTGGGATTCTCCAGGCAAGAACACTGGAGTGGGTTGCCATTTCCTTCTCTAGGGCTCTGTTAAGCTGAAGAGTGACCCTTTGTTACAAATAGTGCACAAGGCTACCTTTATGCTGGGATTTCAGAACAAATCAAGCCCCTACATATCGCCTTCTATTTGATGCATTTCAACAATTAGAGATTCATTTATTTGGTTGTTTAAATGTGTAGCATTAAGAATAATAAAACATGTTACAAAATGCTACAAAGAATTCAGAAATTAGGAGCTAAAGATGTTGAAAACAAATTTCATCCATTTATAATTTTCCTAAGGGTCAGCCCTAATCATATTCTAAATTGCATAACACTACATATTGCATAGTTTTCTTTGTGTAAGACTAAAAAATATACATATAGGAGTAAATATTCTCTTTCTTTCCATCAATGCTATTCTTGCCTTATATTAGTCATTAAGTACACATTGATAACTATATAGACCTGACAAGCACACGAATCAGAAGACAGGAAACAAAAGTATCTACACTCGAACAAGTTGTAAAACTGAATTTATCACTAGCAATAGAGTGATGGTGTATAATTTTTTAGGGGAGATAGGTAAACATATTCGGAGATATTCACTAGATGTAATCAAAAACAAGCTTGATAATACTCACTTAAGTATCAATCAAAAACATTATCTGGACTTCTTATCATGAATACTCTGAAATAACATTCAATCACCCAAAGACCACTCAGCTTGAAAGCTCTGGGCTTTGTTTGCTTCATTTTGTGTGTGACCTTTATTCAAAGGATAAGCCCCTTGGACCTTGGTCAGTACCTATTAATATGTAATATATGCACAATTCAAAAAGTTGGCTTGCTTGGGTCATATTGGGGAATGTGTGTATCTATGTGGATTTAAACTCATTTAACATGGAGTTTGGGTCCAGTTCTCACATTTAGTTTAATTGCATTTCCACTTCTTAGTAGCTGTTTGACTTAAGCAAGCTAATTAAATTTTGAGCTTAATTATCTTTTGACCAATGAAGACATAATAATAACCACTTCACAGGGCTGTAGCAAAAGTATGTCAGTGTCTTAGCAGAGGTTCTGTTTAATAGCAGGGCACTGAGACAGGTTGGTTTCCTCCTATTTTCTCTCAGTCTGAAGTGGGACAGCTAATCCATTGTGCACGGCACATCCTTGTTGATAAAGTCACCCTTGGTGATGAGATTAAAGGTGGGCTCTGATGACCTGAAGTGCACTGCTTCCAATGGCTCCCCAGGAAGAGGCAAGAAGAGACATCCCCGACAACTTCCTCCCACCCCATCAGGGCAGACGAGGCAGAGAGCAGTTCTTTAGTCAGCGAAAAGAATGGGAACTGCGGAAGGCGCATCGTGTTTCTCTCCCCTTCCAGCCACTCCTCCTCCTCCCTTCCCTTTCCCATTCAGACACCCTGGGAATGTGAAGGGGCTGGGAAAGGTCCAGACTCCAAGCAGGTCAAATGCAGTCCTCATCAAAGAGAAGGCTGACGTCAGATCCGCCTCAGCCTTGTCCTAGGCAAGTATGCGGAGCAGAAGGAACCGAAAGGACAGCTAGAAATATTCAGAGAAAAGAAAATGTAAGATAAGAACGGAAATTTTAAGAACTACAGTATGGTATCTGTATACAATTATTAGTATTGTAACCACAGGACTGTAAGTTTAATACTGAATCCTTACAGAGGTGAATGGTATTTTTTTTCAAATGTTACCACTGTCGTGATAAATTATCAACATACTGATAAACTAAAAGTATTTTTTCTAAAACTATACAGTAATTGAATAATAATATAAAATAATTCTCAAATTACTGGTTTAAGAAGGCTTGGGTGCCGTGAAAACAGTTGCATATTTTGCAGGAAATGGGTCTAGTGTTACATATTCACTCATTAAGCAGATAGATATTGAGAGGCCTAAATAGGGAAAAAAGATTTTAAATGAGCAACCATTTAACTCCAAACTACTCAGTAAAAACTTTAAAAATACTTTAGTGTTGATTTTATTGTAAAATGTATTTGAAGAAAAGCTGTGTTTTTCCAGACTGTTTTTCCATATCACACCACATTTAATATTTTTAGCATATATGAAATAGGACTTTCCTTAGGTAGGCTTCCCATTTGAAAGATGAAAACTTTGAGGCAAGGAAATGCTATAAAATTGACCAGGCCACCCAGGCAATTAATCTCAGAGCAAGAAATTGATGGAAATTCTTTGTTCCTTAGACATCATGGAATTTCTCTGTTCTTAGACAACATTAATTGATTATAGGATTTGCCTTTAGGACCAGAACAAAGTCTAATGTCTAAATAGCAAGTGATCCACCCGAGTTTTTCCCTTTTCAGAGTTACTGACTCAAAATACAGTTAATTTAATGTCTATTTTTTGAGTTCCTATAATGTTGTTGAGCTCAGATGAGGCTAAGTTTTTCATTATTCTTATAAGAAACTTGCGATCTAATAAAATTCACTAACCTGCAGGTCTATAAAGCACCTTCATGATGCTCATTGTTTTCCATATTCTGCTTAACCAGAAGGCATGCTAAACTAATATTATATTTTTAAAATATATCATGATGCACACATTCTCAAATTTCTGTCTGCTTAAGAATTTCATGGGCTGGTTGGTCAATTAAGTTTCTGACTTAGTAGAGTCCCAGCTTCTGAAAGGTCAACAATCACCCCTATGTGTTTCCAATGCCTGTAATGAGGACCTCACTTTCAGAAGCTCTGCCTCAACCTCCTTTTGTGTCCTGCGCTCACACGACCCCTGTGTTATTCCAGATTTAAGGTAGGTAGCAGAGCTGCAGGTTATAGCACTCACACAAACGCTGAAGAAACACCAGTTACAGTGTACAGGGAGGTCTGTGTGTCCGGGAGGACTTTTGTTTTAAAATGAGATGAGAGATGAAAACAACAATAGGAAGGAGGTAGGAACGCATCTAAAATGGAAAAAACACATTGCTGGAAATGAGGGTATAGAGCTGATCAGAGTAAGGCTACCCCGGAGTGGAGACAGATCAAAGCCCATTAAATGTGAGAGAGAAATCACCAAGAAGGATGGCTGCCCAAGACCTAGGTTATCAGGTCAGGTGATTACAGAACCCACTCCCCTTAGCTCCTTTCTCAGTCTTAGAAAAAAAGAAAACAGTCATGCCAAGGAGTGGCGAAATATTTTCCAGCTGCACTGATGACAAAGACTTCTGTATCAAATACTAACATCATGAAGGGACATGCTTGATTAGGGCTTCAGCATTCAAGTGACACCAGCTTCTTCTAAACCAAATTATGGAAGATTGTGACTTAGAAGGATTGTATATCCTCAAACTCAAATGACAGAGTTCATTAATTATTTCAATATGCAAGAACCAGAATATCTTTTTGTTGCACAGAAAGTTTTTGTCATGAGTGGTTCATCTGCCTGCCTTTTTTCACATTCAAATTCATTCATTCATTCAGGAAGTGTGTATTGTTTGTTACTGTGTACGAAATAATGCACAGGTAAAGAGGAATTTAAAAATTTAAAGTATGTTTTTTCCTAAAGGACCCTAACTCTAGATTATAGATAGTGGACAGATTAAAGAGGAATTTAAAAATTAAAAGTATGATTTTTTTCCCTAAAGGAGTCAAATCTAGATTATAGAAAGTGGACACATTTTAAAATAAACCAATATAAGATAAAAGGTAATCTCTTTATTGGAGAACTAGACAAAACGTAGAAGAAAAATCATACCTGGCATAAGCCAAAGAGCTCAGGGAAGATGAAATTATAATGAGGAAATTAGCCAGGTAGGCAACGGTTGAAGGTGTGCCGGGCAGCATTCATAGTGCGTACAGATCAAGGTAGCCTGGGAGAATAGGACATGTCTGGAGGCTTGGAGAAAGATGATACTGGATGAATTAGTAGGGACAGGCTCGTGGAGGGTCTTGCAGGTTGTGCAAAGAAGTTTAAAATGTTTCTTCTTTGCTCTGCTGGTGGCTCAGTCGGTAAAGAATCCACCTGCAATGGGGGAGACCCGAGTTCGATCCTTGGGTTGGGAAGATCCCCTGGAAAAGGGAAAGGCTACCCACTCCCATATTCTAGCCTGGAGAATTCCATAGACAGAGGAGCCTGATGGGCTACAGTCCATGGGGTCACAAAGAGTCAGACACCATCGAGTGACCTTCATGTTCACTTTTCACTTTTCTATGGAAGGAGGGAGATACTGAGAAAATTTCAAGCACAGTTTGACATTGCATTTGGGGGCTAGAAAGGTCATTCTAACAAGTTTGTGAAGAAAAGTTGGGATGAGAATGAGTCACAAAGATTGGTCATCAAAGACTTAGTCCATCATTATAAAGATTTCCAGACACCATAGAGAGCTATTGAGAGGTTTGAAGAAAGTAAGTAATCTTACTAGATTTGCACTTTAAGAAGTAAATTTTCCTTTTCTGGAAACCATGTGAAGGCTGTGTCGAGACGACAAAACCGGCTTGAGGAATGAGCAGGAGTTCTGGAGTGGGGGTGGTGAGGGGAGGCGACAGACACCTGAGCTCGTCTTGAAATGAAAGCCACAAGCTTGGCTTTGGTGGGGTGTGGTGCATTAGAGATCCAAGTAGAGAATGGCTTAGAGTTTCCAGATTCCCAAAATCCAGGTTCTGCCATATGCCAAATAGAGGCAGATTTTGAGGGGAAACAGTATGAGTTTGTTGTTGAGATCTGTAGGATTTAAGGTCACTTGGAAAATCTGATTGCTATTAGAGGCAGATTTCATCTGCCACAAAGCAGATGAAACAGGTCTCAGGACTCCTTCCTCATACAGATCCCTTGCAAGGTCTCAAAAGCTAACTTAGAAAATGTGTATTTATAGTTTTCTATAAAACTTCTTTGGAAAAGCTTATCTTCTATCAAAGGGAGTTCCTCAGTGACTCAGTGGTAAAGAATCTGCCTGCAATGCTGGAGACCCAGGTTTGATCCCTGGGTTGGGAAGATTCCTCTGGAGAAGGGAACGGCTACCACTCCAGTATTCTGGCCTGGGGAATTCCACAGACTGTCCAGTCCATGGGGTCACAAAGAGTTGGACACAACTGAGCGACTTTTAGATTCGTGTAGATGACATTTCTGGGTTTCTGGGGGAAAAAAAAAAAGCCATAAATGTGATCAAGAAATCCACTAGATTGTCATTTAGAAAGTCTTTTATTAATGGTCATAGACCCTCTTTTCAAATTCTCCCTCTCTTCTTTTATTCTCCTGATGATAAACAGGTTGAAGTCAACTTATAGCATATGTTTGTGTATGTATCTATGAACGTCCAAGGGAAAGGAGAGAGACCGAGATAGAGAGAGAGACAGGCAGAAAGTGAGAAAGGTTGAAGATGATCTACTCATTCCACATGTTTTGACCTCTTCCTTCTTTGGTTTACATTCTTCTTGCTTCCTGGAGAGCATCATGCTTAACTCAATTATTCAACTTTGAGTCTCCAACATCTTCAAGAACCTCCAATTCAAGGGGCTTCCACTGTCTTTTCTGGGAACACCCCTGATTATTTTTAAACATTTTGGAAAATCATGCACTGATATGTAACTATCCAATGTGATGAGAAGGATGATGGTGATAAAATTGTCTCAGTATTTATTGAGTAACTCCTTTATTCCAGGAACTTGCTAAGTATTAAGGATACAGAAAATAATATATTATGTTAATTTCTCTCAAAGAATTGTTCATATCATGAGTTGGAGAACTTTTTTCTGTAAAAGACCAGGTAGTAAGTATTCTAAACTTTGTTGGCCATAAGGACACTATCACGACTACTCAAGTCTGTCCTATATATAGCACAAAAGTACCCCTAGAAATACATAAATGTATTGATGTGACTGTCCTCCAATAAAACTATATTTACAGAAACAGATGGTAAGCTGAATTTTCCCTCTGAGCTACGGTTGATGGTCCCTGTTGAGAGACATGAAATTTAAGAGCAGTAAAGTGTTATAAGTAGTAAGATAGTACAAAGGCATGAAAGAGAAAGTGCCAGCTCTCTGCAGGTAGAGGTGGTCAGAAGAAACTTGGTATAAAAGATGAATAGGTTTTTTTGTGATGTGCACTAGGAAAAGAACAGACAAACTAACATTTCCCAGGAACTACAAGTGGTTTGGAATAACTGGGCCACAGAACATAACCACCGAGTTATGCCAATCATAAAATTTTTAAGCTCAAGTTTCTCTAGCCCAATTACTCATCAATTCAATGATCCTTTTATAACATTCCAGAAATAATTTGTGAAATGATGTGCAGGGATCAGTAGCACAGCCTTAAGCCTTATGGATTTCAAATAAAAGAAACACCTTGGGGCTTCCTTGGTGGTCCAGTGGCTAAGACTCTGCACTCCCAACCCAGGGGACCAAGGTTCAAAGCCCTGGTCAGGGAACTAGACCTCACATGCCACAGCTAAGACTCAGAGCAGCCAAATATATAGATATATATTAAAAACTTAAGCAAACATCTTTACATCAAACAGACAGTTAAAGCACAGCTGATAGCTCATTAATTTCAAGCAACCATCGACACAGTAACATCTCCACTAACATCTCATTTCCTCCGTAGACGCTGCTCTCTTACACCTCTCTTTCCTTACAGGTTCAGACTCACAGCATCATTTGCCTCTTAGGAGGGACATCTAGGTTTGTAGAACCTGAATATTATACTTTTGAGGTGCTCTTTACATCAGCTGCTGTCATTGCTTAGTTGCTCAGCCATGTTCAACTCTCTGGGACACTGTGGACTGTACCCGAAGGTTCTTCTGTCCGTGGAATTCCCCAGGCCAGAATACTGGAGTGGTAGCCGTTCCCTTCTCCAGAGGAATCTTCCCAACCCAGGGATCAAACCTGGGTCTCCAGCATTGCAGGCAGATTCTTTACCACTGAGTCACTGAGGAACTCCCTTTGATAGAAGATAAGTTTCTTTTCCATAGAAGTTTTATAGAAAACCATAAATACACATTTTCTAAGTTAGCTTTTGAGACCTTGCAAGGGATCTGTATGAGGAAGGAGTCCTGAGACCTGTTTCATCTGCTTTGTGGCAGATGAAATCTGCCTCTAATAGCAATCAGATTTTCCAAGTGACCTTAAATCCTACAGATCTCAACAACAAACTCATACTGTTTCCCCTCAAAATCTGCCTCTATTTGGCATATGGCAGAACCTGGATTTTGGGAATCTGGAAACGCTAAGCCATTCTCTACTTGGATCTCTAATGCACCACACCCCACCAAAGCCAAGCTTGTGGCTTTCATTTCAAGACGAGCTCAGGTGTCTGTCGCCTCCCCTCACCACCCCCACTCCAGAACTCCTGCTCATTCCTCAAGTCGGTCTTGTCGTCTCGACACAGCCTTCACATGGTTTCCAGAAAAGAAAAATTTACTTCTTAACGTGCAAATCTAGTAAGATTACTTACCTTCTTCAAACCTCTCGATAGCTCTCTATGGTGTCTGGAAATCTTTATAATGATGGACTAAGTCTTTGATGACCAATCTTTGTGACTCATTCTCATTCCAACTTTTCTTCACAAACTTGTTAGAATGACCTTTCTAGCCCCCAAATGCAATGTCAAACTGTGCTTGAAATTTTCTCAGTATCTCCCTCCTTCCATAGAAAAGTGAAAAGTGAACATGAAGGTCACTCGATGGTGTCTGACTCTTTGTGACCCCATGGACTGTAGCCCACCAGGCTCCTCTGTCCTTGGAATTCTCCAGGCCAGAACACTGGAGTTGGTTGCCATTCCCTTTTCCAGGGGATCTTCCCAACCCAGGGATCAGAGCCAGGTCTCCCACATTGTAGGCAGATTCTTTACCAGCTGAGCTATCAAGGAAGCCCCAACCACACTAAAAATACCTTATTTATCTACACTAATAAAGCCTTATTTATCAATAAATTATTCTATGTGGTATCCTGACTTTTAAAGAAATAGAAACACAGGCACAAGAAACTTGTCAGTCTTTGCAGCCTGTTAGGCTTTTTGGAACACAAAGAATAAAAGGAATTAAAATATAAACATCAACTGTATTTTACTTTATTGAATTCACAATTCAAAATCTCATAATGTCAACAATGTTGACATAATTGAATAACATAATTAAAACAATTTTAGAATTAAAATATGCTGGATTCTTTGATGATTAGGAAGATTATGTCTTAGAAAGAGGGCAAAATAAATGGGGACTATTCTTTTTAAGCTTATAAATTACAAAGTTGAAAGTCAATTTATGACTAAAAAGCCAGCACGAGCTTTGAAGAAATTCATCTACTTCCCCAATACAGCTGTATGGTGCATCTGTATTTACCATAGTTTTGCCATTTACCATAAAAACCATAGTTTTGCACATCAATATAAACATTACAGTCAACATTATCAATCAGATGAAACCAGAGGTCTAAAGGTTCAACGTTTAAGGATGAAGAGAGGCAAAACAATTCCTTAGAAAAAGCCTTCTGGCTATCCATCCCTCTCTTGTTGTCTCCTTCTTGTTGCTCAGTAATGACTAAGAGGCTGTGATAGATTATTTGCAAAAATGACCACAAATCTCTTTTCCTTAGATATGAGCCCCCTTACAATGTGACTTTGCTATGCTTCTAGTCAGGAGATAGAATTGGTTTCTCTTTCCTTGGAATCCGGACTGGCCTTGTGATTAACTTTGATTAATGGAATGTGGTGGAAGGAAAGCTGTGTGCCTTCCAAGGGGCTGAAAAGACCCTGCAGCTTCTGCCTTTGCAGAACCTGAGACCCCCATGCTCTGAAGACTCCAAAGACACAAGGACATGGGGAGAGAGACCCCACTATTGCAACCATCCCAGCCACTTAACTCAATCCTCCAGCTGAAGAAAGCCTCATGAATAAGCTAGGCAAGCACAGAAAAAGAACTGCCCAGTGAATACAGGTAATAATTTGGTGATGTTTTCAGCCACGATGGGTCCTGAGCAGACCTCTTTTCAAGGACAGTAGTAACTTAGATGTCAGGGTAGAAAATGATGGAGATCACATCTGATATTTTTTCCTATTTCAATACTGAATAAATAAATAAATTCTGGCATGCTTACTTTGCCCCAACATCAAAATCAATTAGAAAAGCTTGTTGACTGCTGCCAAGAGATGTATTCAATTGGATTTAAGATTTCCACTTCCATAAGGCTTTGGTTCACCTCTAGTTACAGCCTCTAGCTTGTTTGTGCATCAACCAGCTCTCTCCACCCCCATACTACCACCAACCACCATTCCACATTTGGCTCTTTGAGTGACCTAGGACCACCACTCAGTCTCACGTGTGGGAGGGGTTAAGGCATGAGCCAATCCTCCAGGCGCTATGAGAACACTCCTCCATTTTTTACTTTCTGCCATTGAGATTTATACAGCATCCTTGCTTCTGTTTGGCCAAGAATGTCTCCATATGTCTTCTATCTCCCACAGTCCATCAAGTCCCCAAACAATACAATAACTATCACTTCTAAGAATTTACTATGTGCAAGGCATTGTTTTAAGAATTTCATAAGTAATTGCTTATTATTTACATCATGTTTATCATCATATTATCACCCTTAAGTCCTGTGACAATGTGTCTAGAAGCTACTCTTTGTAATATGAAGCTACTTATATTATAGCTACTTCCTCTGCCTGGGGGTGCTACCTAAAATCCCAAATACTTATTTTAAAAAGGCATAAGAAATACTTTATCGTTCCTACACAGGTTTTCAGAGGATCACAGGACCCATTAACATGAAAGTCTTGAGAAGTCTTATAGTCATTTTTTCAGTTTATTTAATCTTATTTAACTCAGGATTTCCTAAACTTATTTACCATGGGGGCTTTCTCCTTAGCCACTTAACAGTTTTTCAGACATATTTTGAAAATGGTAAATTTTATAAATATAATCAGTGAAACAATGGGATTCTGATAACAATTTCTAGTTCCCCTTTATGCAGAGCTGGTGAAAACTCAGTAGTACAGTGAAAAGAATAACACGTGTTCTGGTTTCATGTGGATCATTTTTTTTAATATATCACACTTTTCTAAACCTTTACTAGTCTATGATGGAAAGTCACTGTTTCATATGGAAGCCCTTAACCCTATCAAGGTGTATAATTTATTAAAGCCTCTGAGAGCATCAGCAAGAGGACTCTTCAAGGTTCACTCTTTTTACTGCCCAGAGGTGGTTGGGCTCTGTTGATTGAATATTACATCTATTCCTAATTAGAGCAAGGTATTTGTTATCTGCTGTCTGGGTTCTGGGTGATCCTTTTTCTCTTTGGGATGCAGGCAGGGTGCAGTCTTTCAATCTCCTTTTGGCAGGAAGCACAGCTTTCTGATATAAATCTGAACTGGGAAAGGTCTCTCCCAGGCACTGACATGCGGATGCCGGAACACTTCCTTTTGAACATTTGCTTGTAGCAGCTAAAAGAGGTATGGTAAGATATGAGGTGTCTCCTCTCAACATCCCCAGTGACTTTTATCTCTTTCTGATTACAGAATATCCAAAAAACATGATCTGTGTATGACATTCTCCATTGTCCATTCTCTTACAGAAATAGGCCAAGCTAATCTATGAAGACATTGGTGCATGGTTGAAACTGTTAGGGAAGAAGCAAGAGAGCCACTACAGGTCCTCTGACAGATACAACTTCTGGCATTTTAATCTTACTCTGTGGTTTTGGTGGCAGTCAATTTAATGCCATTTTTATCTACTTAGTGCCAGGAATAGTTGGGTCTCTACTGTAGGTTTGAACTAACAGACATTTCCCAAAGCAATATGAAGTCATAAAGGAAGGAACTTTTATCACTCTGCAATAATCAACTTGGGGTTTCTTCTAAGAGAGCATTCTAAGGTAAGGTTATCCAAAAGAAGTTTCTACAATATGGAAAAACTTCTGTTATCTGCATTTTTCAATACAGTCGCTAAGAGCCACAGTAGGCTATTGACTGTATGAAATGTGGCAAGTATATTGGGAAAAAAATGAACCTTAAATTTCATTTAATTTAATTAATTTTAACTTGGATAACCACTTGTGGCTAGTGGCAACTCTATTGAACAGTGCAACTCTAAAAAGCTTAAAGTACAAGTAACCAGTAAAACTGTCAAATCAAAGTGAAAATGTTAGTCACTCAGTTCAGTTCAGTTCAGTTCAGTCACTCAGTCAGGTCCAACTCTATGCGACCCCATGAACCACAGCATGACAGGCCTCCCTGTCCGTCACCAACTCCCGGAGTCCACCCAAACCCATGTCCATTGAGTCAGAGATGCCATTCAACCATCTCATCCTCTGTCGTCCCCTTCTCCTCCTGCCTTCAATCTTTCCCAGCATCAGGGTATTTTCAAATGAGTCAGTTCTTCGCATCAGGTGGCCAAAGGATTGGAGTTTCAGCTTCAACATCAGTCTTTCCAATGAACACCCAGGACTGATTTCCTTTAGGATGGACTGGTTGGATCTCCTTGCAGTCCAAGGGACTCTCAAAGAGTCTTCTCCAACACCACAGTTCAAAAGCATCAATTCTTCAGCACTCAGGTTTCTTTATGGTCCAACTCTCACATCCATACATGACTACTGCAAAAACCATAGCCTTGACTAGATGGACCTTTGTTGACAAAGTAATGTCTCTTCTTTTTAGTATGCTGTCTAGATTGGTCATAACTTTCCTTTTAAGGAGCCTTTAATTTCATGTCTGCAATCACCATCTGCAGTGATTTTGGAACCCAAAAAAATAAAGTCTGACACTGTTTCCACTCTTTCCTCATCTATTTGCCATGAAGTGATGGGACTAGATGCCATGATCTTAGTTTTCTGAATGTTGAGTTTTAACCCAACTTTTTCACTCTTACCTTTCACTTTCATCAAGATGTTCTTTAGTTCTTATTCACTTTCTGCCACAATGGTGGTGTCATCTGCATATCTGAGGTTATTGATATTTCTCCTGGCAATCTTGATTTCAGCTTGTACTTCATCCAGTGTTTCTCATGAAATGTCTCTCATGAGGTTTCCTTCACTGACCACAAAATGAGAAATGAAAGCATACAGTTAGTAAATATATATATATATATATATATATATAAATTCTGGACTGTTTTTGTGAGGATCCCCATCCCTATTCTTATGCCTTAGTAAATGAAGTTCAACATCCGAATCTTGATTGAATAGTTCTGGGTCCCAGTGAGTTCAGAAGTCAACCCATTCAACAAAAATAAGGTCTTCCCAAAGATTCCTAAACTTAATTTTAGCCTCGGTTGACTCAGGTTTAACATTTAGTCATTTATTTTCTTGCAAATTTAGCATGCTGTAAGACAAAATTAAAATATCAGTTAAATATATATATATATATATACATGAATACACTGAAACATTTAAAAGGCCATGTGGAGAATTTGACAGCTAGTGATAAAGTTAACTTTGAAGTGACATAAGTACATACAGTTGGCTGAAGTACTGAAGGAAGTATAATTTACTTGTCAATATAACAGCCCTTAAAAAGATCACAAAATCAGAAGACTATAAACTATTACACTAAGGCTGAGTTATAAAATCTTTTCTACCATCAGCAGAGTAAACGGAACTGGGTGAAGCAAAGAAAGATAGAGATGTGGAGGAGAGAGAGGGATGGACTGGGAATTTGGAGTTGGTAGATGCAAATCATCACATTTAGGACATATCAACAACAAGGTCCTATGCATAGCACAGGACTTGTATCTAATCTCCTGGATAAGCCACAATGGAAAAGAGTATTTAAAAAGGAACGTATATGTGTGTAAAACTGAACAGCAGTTGCTCTACAGCAGAGACTGGTGCAACATTGTAAATCAACTGAACTTCAATTTTAAAAATGAACAGATATAAAAAGAAGACAAAAAGTAAGATGTAATACAGGAAGAATAAACTAATTGAAAATATCAGTGCAAAATAACCAAATTCCAGTGAGAAATGAATTCTTAAATGTGATAGATCCATTATCTGATTTTGGTTTTAAATGCAAAGTAAAAATATGAGAAAAGCTTTGACATCACAGTGTATTATCTTTGTATACATGATATTAGAAATATGTGTGAATAAAAAAAAAAAAAAAAAAACTGGCATGGGCAGCCTGGATGCAGGTGATTTTAGTGGAGAATGGATGTATGTATATGTATGGCTGAGTCCCTTTGCTGTTCACTTGAAACTATCACATTGCTAATTATCTATACTCCAATACAAAATAAAAAGTTTAAAAAAATAAAAAATTAAATTAAGAAACCAAAAAACTCATGACTTCTGGTTTTTATCTCCTCAGCCAGTTACTAATGAATCGTTATTAAAGTCCAACGTTAAATGGATACCAAAAAACATAGCTGCATTTATTTTACCCTGAATGATACATAATAATTTAAAATTTTTCTAACACAAAGAATTTTTCTTATATTTTTGTTTAAATGTTATTTGGGTTTACTTTATCTTATTATTAAATACCCTTGGAACACCCCTTTTTAAGTGATTTCTTGAATTGATTTGCTTGTCTATTTTTTTTTAATTAAAGTCAAATTAAATTCCAATGCTATGTTAGTTTTGGGTATACAAAATGGTGATTTCTCATTTTTTTGTATTATGCAAAATTCAAACAGTTATTACCCTATTATTGACTATATTCACTGTACATTATATCTTTCTGATTTATTTATTATATAGCTGGTAGGTTGTACTTCTTAGAACCTTCACCTATTTCACACATCCGCTCACCTGTTATCCTCTGGCAACTACTAGATTGTTCTCTGTATCTGTGAATCTATTTCTGTTTTATTGTACTTTGCTTTATTTTTCAAGTTCCACATGTAATTGAAAACATACAGTATTTGTCTTTCTCTGACTTATTTCACATAAAGTAAGGCCCTTTCTGAATGCTGAGTATTAAGCCAGGCTTTTCACTCTCCTCTTTCACCTTCATCAAGAGGTTCTTTAGTTCCTCTTCTCTTTCTCCCACAAGGGTGGTGTCATCTGCATATCTGAAGTTGCTGATTTCTCCCAGCAATCTTGATTCCAGCTTGTGCTTCATCCAGCCTGGCATTTTGCATGATGTACTCCATGTGTAAGTTAAATAAGCAGGGTGACAATATACAGCCTTCATGTATTCCTTTCCCAATTTGGAACATGTCTGTTGTTCCATGTAAGAGTCTAACTGTTGCTTCTTGTCCTGAATACTGGTTTCTTGGGAGGCAGACAAGGTGGTCTGCTATTTTCATCTCTTTTAAGAATTTTCCCGTTTGTTGTGATCCACACAGTCAAAGGCTTTAGTGTCATCAATGAAAAAGAAGTAGATGTTTTTCTAGAATTCTCTTGCTTTTTCTTAAGATCCAACAGATGTTGGCAATTTGATCTCTGGCTCCTCTGCCTTTTGTAAAGCCAGCATGAACATCTGGAAGTTCTTGGTTTACATACTGTTGAAAACTGGCTTGGAGAATTTTGAGCATTACTTTGCTAGCATGTGAAATGAATGCAATTGTGCGGTAGATTGAACATTTTTTGGCATTGCCCTTCTTTGGGATTGGAATAAAAACTGACCTTTTTCCAGTCCTGTGGCCACTGATGAGTTTTGCAAATTTCCTGTCATATTGAGTGCAACACTTTAACAGCATTGCCTTTTAGGATCTGAAATAGCTCAGCTGGAATTCCATCACCTCCACTAGCTTTGTTCATAGTGGTGCTTCCTAAAGCCCACTTGACCTCACACTCCAAGATGTCTGGCTCTAGGTGAGGGATCACACCATTGTCGTTTTCTGGGTCATTAAGATATGTTTTGTATAAATCTTCTATGTATTCTTTCCACCTCTTTTTAATATCTTCTGCTTCTGTTAGGTCCGTTCCATTTCTGTCCTTTATTGTGCCCATCTTTGCATGGTATGTTCCCTTGGTGTCTCTAATTTTCTTGAAGAGACCTTTAGTCTTTCTCATTCTTTTGCTTTCCTCTATTTCTTTGCATTGTTCATTTGGGAAGGCTTTCTTTTCTCTTGCTATTCTTTGGAACTCTGCATTCAGATGGGTATATCTTAAAACCCAACATTAAAAAAACTAAGATCATGGCAATCGATCCCATCACTTTGTGGCAAATAGATGGGGAAACAATGGAAATAGTGACAGACTTTATTTCCTTGGGCTCCAAGATCACTGCAGAAGTGGCTGCAGCCATGAAATTAAAAGATGCTTGCTCCTTGGAAGAAAAGCTATGACAAACCTAGACAGTATATTAAAAAGAAGAAACATCACTTTGCTGACAAAACTCCATATTGTCAAAGCTATGGTATTTCCAGTAGTCATTTATAGATGTGAGAGCTGAGCCATAAAAAAATCTGAATACCCAAGAACGTGCTTTTGAAATGTGGTGCTGGAGAAGATTCCTGAGAGTCCCTTGGACTGCAAGGAAATCAAGCCAGTCAATCCTAAAGTAATCAATACTGAATATTCATTGGAAGGACTGATTTTGAAGCCAAATCTCCAATACTTTGGCCACCTGATGCAAAGAGCCAACTTATTAAAAAAGATCCTGATGCTGGGAAAGATTGAAGGCAAGAGGCGATGGGGATGACAGAGGATGAGATGGTTGGATGGCATCACCACCTCACTGAACATGAGTTTGAGTAAGCTCCGGGAGAATTGAAGGACAAGGAAGCCTGGTGTGCTGCAGTCCATGGGGTCGCAACGAGTTGGACATGACTGAGCAGCTGAACAGTAAGAACAATGCCGACGAAAAGGTCCTTTAGGTAATACATGTTGTTGCAAATGGTAAAATTCTATTCCTTCTTTTTTAAGTAATTTATTTTTTATTGAAGGATAATTGCTTTACAAAATTTTGCTGTTTTCTGTCAAACCTCAACATGAATCAGCCACAGGTATACATACATCCCCTCCCTCTTGAACCTCCTTCCCAGCTCCCTCCCCGCCCCACCACTTTAGGTTGATACAGCACCCCTGCTTGAGTTTCCTGAGCCATTCAGCAAATTCTCGCTGACTATCTATTTTACATACGGTAATGTAAGTTTCCATGTTACTCTTTCCTTACATCTCACCCTCTCTTCACCCCTCCCCACGTCCAGAAGTCTATTCTCTATGTCTGTTTCTCCATTCTTGCCCTACAGTCATCAAGACAGTATGGTACTGGCACAAAAACAGAAATATAGACCAATGGAACAAGAGAGAAAGCCCAGAAATAAACCCATGCACCCATGAGTACCTAATTTTTGACACAGGAGGCAAGTGTATACAATGGGGCAAAGACAGTCTCTTCAATAAATGGTGCTGGGAAAACTGGATGGCTACATGTAAAAGAGTGAAATTAGAACTCTTCCTAACACTATACACAAAGATATATTCCTTTTTATAACTAATAATATCCACATCTGCTTTATTTATTTATCTGTCAATGGACACTTAGGTTGCTTCTATATCATGGCCATTGTAAATAATGCTGAAGTGAATACAGGAGTGCATTACCTTCCCAAATTGGTGTTTTCATTTTTCAAATAAATACTCAGGAGTGGAATTCTTGGATTGTGTAAAAGTTCTATTTTTCATTTGTTTCAACTGTCACTTTATTGCAAATGGTTGAATTAATTACAGACTTAAGCTATAATTTCATAATCTTTAGTTCAGTACCAAATTATTCAAAGCAAACTGCTTATTCAAAAGTGATCATGGAACAACTCAATGGCAGAGCGAGAAGGATGAGAAAAACATCTTACCAGTCAATAGATTGCTTTAATTCTCATATTATATGAAACTCAAAATTTTCATTTTTAGGAAAGGTCAATTGTAACTTCAGTTGACAGCAATACGCAATGATTCTGTCAGATAGATTAGTCTCCATTTAATCAGTCAAGTATTTCTACCTGTCTCAATTGGGATAGCTGCATTTACAGAAATGTTTGTGCTTGAGCCTTCTTTATGAGCAGCTTCACATTGCAATGGACTTGGCATTGGTCTCCTTCTCTTGCTGTGTGGAGATGCTCTGCACCACATGCTTCTCCACGCAGCTTATCACATGCTCTTGTTCTCTCGAGGTATTATATTCCTCACAGAGATATGACAGTCCAAGCAATTCTACACCTCCTTGTATACTGTATGCAACTGGTCCCATTAAGTAACCCCCAAGGTCATAACAATGCTATTCTTCTGACATCAAAAAGATAACAGAGCTTTTGAACCAGTGCCTGCTGTGACCATATAATTTTGTTGCACATAAAAGTTAGTCATTTGTAGAGTTCTATAAAAATATTTTATGTTTTATGTTTAAAAACCTATAAATGCATTGTTGGTTAGTACAAATATTTTGTTATGAATTTGTTTGTGTTTTATGTTCATCTTTTACATCCTGGAATCTCTAAAGCATAAACTGTTATATAAACTCAGCTGTATGTATCAACCATCCTTACACAATTACTTGAAAATATCTAACATAGTGATGGTTTTTATTTGGGACTTTTCTCAAAGAATATTCAAATGTTATTTTCTGCCTTTCTACATTACACTAAAATGTAATGTAACATTTTCGTGTTACTACTTTAGAAGAGTCCCTTTCATCTTAAATAGCTATAAATTTTTATCCCATTAATTGGATGTGATAAAGAAGTTCTATCAGTTAAAAATATGAGTCTTATTGACACAGGGACAGAAGAATCCTTCATTTGAATACTGTCAACTATTACCCTTCTCACATACATCAGAAAACTGTGTTCTCACTCTCTAATTTAAATGCAATTGATAATTAAAATGTAGTCTTAAAGTTCAACCAGAATTTTTATTTCTGTAAATTATTTAAGTCACCAACATCAAAGGACTACATAAGTAGAATGGCATATATTTCACACATTATAAGTAAAATCTGTATTTCCAGGTGTCAGCAGAAAAAAAAAAGCAAATATGTACTTCATACAGATGTAAATTAAAATCTAGCAATCCTTTCACCAAAGGACATGTCCGCAGGATATTTCAAATCATGAAGTGTGTGGGTACACTCATTAACCCATGGGAATTAACCATCTGGCACATGATATCCTTACTGATCTGAAAGAAAAATAGGTCTCTTTGAGCAAAACATTCTCCATTCAATATGCAGAACAGTCATTAATAAAATACTCACTGTTGGGTTGAAACACAAGGAAATAAGATCGGAGACATAGAACCAAGTCATCCTTAAAAAGTTATTAGAGGCCCAATGACACTGATAAAACACTGCGCAACAACCCTTTGCCTAACCGAAGATTTGACAGTAAGGACTTTAGAAGCAAGAGACAGAGCATGTGAAACAGAGGCTGCACTCACCGGCACCAATGGGAGTTTACGTTACAGGTCCATCTGTCTATCTCTATAACTATGTGTTTACTTATATCTGTAAAAATACCTATCTACCTGCCTATATACCTGTAATGAGATTCCATAGATTAACAACGGAAGGAGCTAGCTTTGGAAAACTGTGCCCTGCTGACTGAACCTAAAATGTACCTGTGTTAATAACAGTCTAATTTTATTTGAATCTCTGCTACCCTACTATCACCAAGGCAGCAACCCAACTCTACCCCCAGATAACTCGAATAGGTAGAAATGTTGGTAAATGTAAAATAATTTACCCTAAAATTCCCACATTGAGATAAAGGGCACTGTAATTTTGAGTAAGGTAAATTATGGAATCTTATATATACCATTGATTAAGAACCACAAAAATTAAACATTTGCTGTATTACAGACCAATTCTTACTACTCTGTAATAGGGAGTCACAGTAGGGGGGAATGTCATCATTTACTTTCTAAGCATCACTCGAGTGCCTCCTATGCACTCAAGCTTCTATTTGAGGCTCAAAGAGAATACAAAAGAAGTAAAGGCTGTTGCCCAGGAATTTACCATGCAATTAGGGTAAAAACCTACACATATATGAGTCAACTTGGAAATAATTCTAAGGCTACATGCTAGTTTAAGAGAGTGTGTATTATGGTTAAATAAAATACCAAAGTTTAAGTAAGGTAAACTTATAAACAAATACTTCTTGTACCCAGGGACCCTTAATGTGGGCTTTGAAAGAAATGGAGACGTTGGGTTGAATGGTAGAAAAGGAGCTTAAGAGACTAGGTAGGGATTGGAGGAGAGAAAATTACCGCCCTTATTGGAATACAAGACCCAGTAGCAAGCCGTGGAAGGAGAGTCTGGAAAGACACATTGGGGTTGATGGAAATCCTGGATGTCTGCACATGGGATTTGCAGAAACAGGGAGCCACTGTAAGTTCATGAGCCAAGCAGCGTTGTGACAGAGAGCTCCTGGCAGCAAGATACCAACTGGAATCCAGCAGAAAGAGAATGAATGTAGAAGGCATGAAGACAAGGTAGCCCATGTCTGGTTTTTTATAAATGGGCTACGTCCCATGGTTTCCAAATATTGACAGACCAATGCATGGAATAAACGACACACCAAGTGATCAGAAAGGGAAAATAGGGAACAGGCCCCTTCCTAACCCTGAGTATCTTCACAGAATTTGCTTATTAATATATGAAAAGTCTGCTTCCCACCCTCCTTTGAATGCTTAATCGAGCCCGGTATTTTAGTTAAGTCCCGAACCTCTAAATTTCCTCTGGGCTCACATCACATACCATCCTGGTTATATTATTCCTTCTTTCTCAGTTCCCTCAAACCCTCTCTCCATTTAGTGTGACTGTCCCACACTCAACTTTAATTCTGAGTTTCTATGTTGGTCCTCACTCCCTTCCTGGCTCTTTAGATTAATACTCTAATTTTGATCTTACCATCCCAACTCTTAACTTCTGAGAAGCATACGTCCTTGAGACTGGGGTCCTTGTCTATTTTGTGCCCATTTATGTCTTATACCTAGTTGGCTTTACACAAATAGTTAAAATCTGAAAATAATAGCAAAAAGGGAATTTGGACACTCTGTGCTACCAAATTCACTTTTTAAAATACAACTATTTTATTAGTCATTCTAGCCTCCTATGTCCTCAAACTAGAGAAGTTTTATACTATATCTGGGGCCACATTTATTAAGCACAGAGCTTCAGACAAAGCCCTCCACTTTTGGGATTCAGAGCAGCGCTTATGACAATTCCTTCACAAGCTAAGATGTGAACAGGTTGGTAACTACACAGAAGACTCTTACACCACAGTGGGTGTCAATCTGAAAGTTTCATAAAGAACATCACATGACTCACTGTTCAAATTCCTAAAGGAAATTTCTTTAAGCCAAACTTCCTCTCCTTGCATTTTGTGCTTTTCCTTGGAGAATTTTCCCCCAAGCACTTACACAATGAGACGCACTTTAGATACTGAAATCTGTGACGTCTTAACCCCAGGTGGTATGACTATAAACATTTCACAGATTTTGAGAAGAATCATGAATGTTTAACGGTTTTGCTGATGGCAGTGGACTTTTCTTACTGTTGTTAGCTTACTCTTTTTCCCAACCACTCACATTCCTATACCATTAATTCCAGTTTTTAAACAAAACACCACAACTTTTGAAAACAGAGTTGGGAACATTTGACCACTTGGTGCACAGAACCGGTTATCAGTAGCCCCTCCCCACCCCCTTGCTAAATGCCCTAGCTTGGGCATGAAGTTAAAATCTCAGATACAGAGAAGTCCACCAGGCGCTGGCAGTTCTAGAATGGATATAAAAAGCAGTGCTCTGAATCCCACATGAGAGGCAGGAATTTTGAAAGCTGAAAAATTCATCCCCCCTTTATTAAATAATTCATTCGTTCAACCACCGCTTACTAGCACTGGTTCTTCCCATTCCAACATATAGAATATAAAAATAAATCAGATTTTGTTCCTCCCAGATGTGTTTCTTCTTGGTTTAAAGAGCAGTGTATGGCAGTCATGCATAATCTTTTCCATTGAACAGTTTTCCAACATCTTTTACTTACCTTGAGGTCCTTTCAGTTCGTATCCTAGCTTCACTGTGGTACTCTGGTACTTTCCTCATGGTGCTCACGATACTTGGGACACAGGTCTGCTGCCGCTAAGCCGCTTCAGTCGTGTCCAACTCTGCAGCCCACCAGGCTCTTCCATCCACAGAATTCTCTAGGCAAGAATACTGGAGTGGGCTGCCATTTCCTTCTCCACGGCCTATAGTCTATGCCCACTAAATGTCTGTCAAATGATTGAAAAATCAAGGACTGAATATGCATACTATGTGCCAATCACTGTAGGTAAACAAGAAAGATATGGTACTTACCACATTGTACAGTTTGGAGAGATTATAGCCAAACAAACACTTGTTTTTCTGTACAGGGTATATGAAGGGAAAAGTACACAGTACCCAAATTTGGGGTCAAGAGACCCTAAATTGAAAGTATTAACACAGTGAAATGCCAAATGAAGTGAAAGGTCTCCTAGCTTACACTAGGAGAACAAGATACTCTGTAGGTATGGAGCAAGGAGACCCTTAGGAAAGAGGTGAAAAAATGAAAGCATAGATAAACAGTGAAGCATGTTCTTCACTGAATACTTACTCAGGCTATTCATCTTTTAAGACACTTGAAAGCTAGTACTATCTCTTCTGCAAAACTGTTTCGTCTGCTCTAATCTTCATCAAAGCCCCTACAATTCAAGATTTCCTCCACCTCTTATTTGACTTCAACCTTACATGTTCTCTTTCCATCTAGGTCCTTTTCATTTTTGCAAATAGATCACTAACTTATTGAAGACAGCTATTACGATGTAACTCTTAGTAATTGATAATAAGGAAGAAGCAGAAAATACACAAATTTTTATCTATCCAGGTTTTGCCCAATTCTAAAAATGTGCAGTGTAGACATATGCAATCAGTTCCATGCTAAAGTGAAAGCGATTTTCTGAATGCCCAAGCAATGCCAAGCACCGTGCTAAATGTTCCTGATGCTAAACTAAGTGAGACAAGATTCATGCAAGCAGACAACACAGACACAGATAAATAGCAATAGAGTACTGTAGCTGCTGTGGTCGGTGTGGCCACTCAGCCCCGTGGAAGTCCAGAAAACAAAGGGATGCTAGAGAAAGCGCCCAGGGAGCAGATGCACAGCTTCAGGTGAGAAATGCCAGCTGAACTGACTTTTAAGAAAGAAAAATGGATTTTGGAGGTGAAGGTTCAAGGACTGGGTGGAGAGATCTCTATCTCTCTCGAAGGGAGGTCATTTTTGGCAGTGTGACTGGCATGTGCAAAAGCTAAATATATCCACTGAAGTAGGATCACAGTGAATATGCAGTAGAGAGGCCCGGCGTGCTGCAGTCCATGGGGCCACAAAGAGGCAGACAGGACCGGGCAACTGAACAACACCCAGATCACAGCGGTGGGAAACAGCTGAGGGCAAGACCAACAGATGTGTTGCGGCTTATTGTGAAGGCCCTTATGCCATTTCGGCTTTTTTCCTGGAACAAAAAGTATGCTCATCTTGAAAAAGGTAAGAAACAATCTTAGTGTTTTAGGAACTCTGGTGTAGGAAGCAGAATGTAGCGAGAAAAGATGTTGGCATAAAAATTGTAGAGAGCTTTTTTTTCCCAGAGCTATTTTAATAGCTGAAGCAAAAGACGAAGTCTATAGACAAATGGTCTGAAATGTTTCTGTAAAGAGTCAGAGAATGAATGTTTTAGGCTTGGCTACCGCATGAGTTCTGTCTCAGCTGCTCCGCTCTGCTGTTGCAGCGGGGAAGCGGCCGTGGACAGGACTTCAGCAAATGGAGGTAGCTGCCTTCATGCATTGGAGAAGGCAATGGCAACCCACTCCAGTGTTCTTGCCTGGAGAATCCCAGGGACAGAGGAGCCCGGTGGGCTGCCGTCTATGCGGTTGCACAGAGTCGGACACGACTGAAGTGACTTAGCAGCAGCAGCAGCAACAGTGTTCTAATAAAGCCTTATTCACAGAACCAACATCGAACCAGATTTGGCTGGGTTATAGTCTGTGAACCTCTAGTCCAGACCAAGGTGACAGGAGAGACTAGTTTTAATGTTTATTTCTAAGGTGGAATCAACCTGATTAGTGAAAGTAAGGAGACGGAGTCTAGTGTGAGTATGGTAATGCTGTATTTGAAGTGTTAGGGAGTAAGAACGTTAGTGATACATTCACTAAAACAGGAGTTGAACTGCTTTTAAGGGGAAAGATAATTGTTTTGTTTAAGATAAGCTTATGTTGATTGTGAAGACCCAAAGAAGTAGATTACAGTAGAAAGACTCCTTTCCTGTTTCCACGTAGGATCTCCTTGGAAGGCAGAGGGATTCCTACCAAGTCATTCTAAATGCCAGATTTTGCCTTTTGTATATTTTTAATTTCTTTTTGATTCATGGATGCAATGGTTTTGCTTTGTCCACACTCAAGAAATAGAGAACTTATTCTAAGGAACATGTGGAAATGAGAGAGACAAAAATCTCAACCCTGGGAAGCTCTCCCGTATGACTGGACTGGAGCATCCTATTAAAAGTCTTACAGAACCTGCAGTTCTTCCTTAGTAAGTAGTTCTCCAATTAAAGGAGAACTTTAGTAAGTAGTTCTCCACAGCCCCATCCTAAACCTGCTACCTAATAATCGGTCTTCTTAAAGTTGACTAGACTAAGCTCCACGAGGGAGGACCCATGTCTACTCTGCTGTCTGTGGCTCCCCCAGCTACCAGCAAAGAGCCTGGGATGCAGTCAGTGCTTGATAATCATTTGTTGAATGAATGTCAGTGAATGACCAGGCTGCATAGGAGCTCAGAACAGCTACCTAGACAGACCTTAAAAAAAGAATAGGAACTGCAACACCAGGTCCTATAAAAACCTAGACATATTTTGGAAGATCTTTGAGAATCTACCATAACTAGTAACTCAGTTATTTTCATCTCATAAACAGTTGAAATTCAGTGATCTCAAATTCCAGCTGTAAACTATTCTTCCATTTTTGGCTTCTCCGTATATCTTATGCTCCCATACAACCGCCTTAATTTCTCTCTGAATTTCTTGCATTCAAATTCCCTTAACTTCACTGTTGGATAAAGCTTTTATCCCAGGATCCTTTAAAGACTGCTGGCCATTGAGTGTCTTCAGGTCAGTTGCCATTACCTTGTTAATTGACGCCTAATTGTGGTTAGGCTGTAGGGGATCCCCTGAGTATAGAACACCAATGTGTAAGAAATTGCTTAGTATAAGTTCCCCCATGGATAGATGGGAAAATTTCTCTCAGAAGGAACCTATAGGCATGGCAGGCATCTAGAGACACTTCTCCAGTAAAGGAAATATTTATAGAATGTCTTAGCTGGAGTATCATGCTGAGAACTTTTTACTCCCATGTGAAATGGAAATTTCATATACAAAATTTTTTCTTCCACCATCTAGATAGTCTTGGCAAACATGTGTTTTGACATTATTACCCAAAAAGTTGCCTGGGGGTTCTTTTTCACTTTTAAGAACCAAAAATAATGTTTTCCTGCAATGTATTTTTAATAGAGTTTGTATTTTAGAACAGTTTAAGATTCACAGCATTGAGTAGAAGGTATAAAGAATTCCTGTGTATACCATCTACCCTCATTCATACATAGTATCCCCATGATCAGTATCACTCACCAGAGTGGTACATTTGTTACAACTGATAAACCTAGATTGTCACATCTTTATTACCCAGAGTCTGTAGTTTACATTAGAGCTTACCCTTGATGTGGTATACCTGTGGGTTTAGACACATATGTGGGGTCATGAATCCACCATCATAGTATCATGAAGGATAGTTTCACTGCTCCAAAAATCCTCTGTGCTCTATTTATCTGCCCCTCTACCCAGCTCCTGGCAACAATTGATCTTTTTACTGTCTCCAAAGTTTTGCCTTTTCCAGGATGTCACATAGCTGGAATCACACTGCAAGATGCTTTTTTTTTTTTTTTCCATTTATTTATTTTTTAGTTGAAGGATAATTGCTTTACAGAATTTTGTTGGTTTCTGCCAAACATGTTTTTTTAATTTGTCCCTTCCACATCTGTGTATGAGAGCATGTGTGTGTGTGTGTGTGTGTGTGTATAGCAATATAGCAATAGGCTAGTAGTATAATGTAATGCTTGCCTTCCCACATCAGCCCTGAGGACACTGAGATATAGCAAAACAGAGATTATCCTACTTATTTTGAGAATGAACAAAAGACATTATTAAATAATGGAAGAGCTTAAATTTCTGACCCTATGATACATCCCTGATACTGCTCTGTCAAAAAATAAAAACTATCCTTTAGTCAAAAAAAAAAGGGTTTGCTAGTGCCCTGTGATTCTGACAGAACAACTGGTATCCAGGTTAAAAAAAAAAAATCATTTTATGCAAAGAATGAACCATCCTCAAACAACCACCTAATTACTGTGTCCCAGATTTTGAATAATGATGAAAACTGTCAGGATCCTTTCCAAGAGCTGATATCCACTTTAATCAGGGGTTTCAACCTAGATGTGGTACAGTTTTCTGTATCTTTATCCCTTTTAGCAATTAAGATAATCTGGATGTAAGGGCTGGCAAGGATGAATCCACTTGAGTCCTTCAAGTGATTGAGCTTGTCAAGCAAATATACAGAGAGGGCTAAGCCAAAGGTTTTATAGAAATCTCCTGTAGCTCCACCAGGGCCAAGAACTTTCTCTTGGGGAAGATTTTTAATTACTTCATCTATTTCTGAAAGTAAAAGGGAATCAAGTAATTCCCCAGTCTTCTGCAAATCACCTAGACAACTTGAAAGGAGTGAGAACTGTTTATCTGTTCATGATATTGAGTTCTAATTTCTGTATCACTCTTCATCCTAGTTTTGAAATAACTTACTAAGGAGCCCTGGGCCTGTGTTTGTCTTTTTTCTCCTTTGGGCACCTAACTCCCATTATAGTTACAAGTTTATTGTCAAAGCTCAGCAGCCAGCATAGCAATTGCCGGCTCGCGTCCTCCCATGGTGTAGGTACTGCCTAGCTGAGTGATGGATATCTTCACTTTATGGGTTATGAGTGTGCTCAGAGCTGCCGGAGTGAAGGAAAAGTTTGCTTATGACTTTTGGCAGAGGTTATCCTCCAAGTCTGGATTCTACCTTTATTTCCTAGAAAGGTTGTTTTTTCAATCAACCTTTCCCATGTATATTTTTTTATTGAACAGGAGAACTGAAGTTACAAAAATGAAACATGAGAGTAGACATCAATATTCAAGAAAACAAAAAACTATCATAAATCCTTTTGAAAAATAGCTGGATATGAGTAAATCTGATAAATGAAATAAAGATTAATAATTTTCAAATGAGTAGAAACATTTTAACATTGGTTAATTTGTGTCATCCAATGTGTTTTATGAAAATTTTGGAAACTAGATCAGGTAATCTATTTTCCCAAATCAACTTTTAATTGTCTAAAGACTCTGAAACCTTCATATAACAAACACTTTATTTTGCTAAGGAGACACTCATTTTGATAAATTAGGAGTTTCTCAAGTGGCAATGTTTTAAGAAATTTTAAAAAACGCTTTCAAATAGATCATGACCAGATCTAAATTCAATCAAGCTCTAACTATACAGGTAACTAAGATTCACTTTTATAGATTTTTCTTTCTAAATAAATTAGTGGCAAGCTTTGTAACCCCTTGATTTAATAAGAATTTCTTTTTCAAAATACAGTATTGCAAAGATTGGCTAGCTATTGATTCTTCATGTGCTATCTATTTAAAATTTGAAACCCCACTGGTGGTACCCATGGCCAGAGTGCTTACGTAGTTTAGGGAACCTACAGATTGGTGGTTTACACTTGTTTTAAGTGGCTTAAACTTAACTATGTTTGGCATAGTTACGCAATGAGTGGAGCACAGAAGACCCAACGGTAAACCATCACCCAAATTCTTCTAAAACCAGATTCTTCCTGGTGGCTGCTAACCCAGAGGCAGTGTGCATCTCATACTGCTTGGAAAGGATCCTGTACTTGAAGCCGCACCTGGAAACCTCTCGGGACTCTCGTGATTGCCTGTGCTTGCTTTCTGCTACCACAAGTCCATCAACTTTACTCATTCTATAGAAAAGTATGCTCTGTGGAAAAAAAAATACAGTGTTATCTATTTCAAAATTTAAGTCACCATTCAAGTATTTCATAACACATCCTACAGTTTTACTTATTGTCAAACACTGTTATTCTCATTTTTTAAATCTTCACCTTTTATATTCAAGTCACACAACATTTTACGTTTCAAGTTTTGCGTCATTATATAGACTCTGAAGCTTAAATGCCTTCTATTTAGTTGTTATGGATATATCCATATATAGGATATATATGGATATCCATAGGTCATATCCAAAAGGTCATATCCATTTATGACCTTTATTAATAAAATTAATTAAATTGTGTAACATTTAAGCAAATTTTAATGAGTTTCTTCAGATACTTGGCACTGGGCCTTCAAAATTTTTTTCTGTATTTTCCAAGTTGTTTAGACAGCAACTTGATCAATATGCTAATTTTCTGGAAACTCTCTTCTTATTATAGTTGATTATTTTTAATTAACTCAAATTTAGTTGCTAATCTGTTATAATCCTTAGTGATGCATGGCACAAATATGTCTTTTCCTAGTAAGCTCACATTGATAGTCAAATTTCTGGCCTCTGTTCTCCTATTTAGACCTGTGAAAGCACTAATTATTTGTCCCCCTGGGTGAAGACAGGGAAATTAAAAGCCTTATAGTGCACTCATTTATAAACTTGGAATTTTTCCCTTCATCAAAGACTTTGAAGAAAGGGTTGGAGAGTCTTTGCTAGAAACACCAGTCTATAGTTCTAGTGACCAATGACCTTTGATTTTTCCATATATATCCTGTTTCAAATACTCTGTCCTGTTGTCTGATCCTGTTTTTAATTTTGATTTAGAAAACATGATTACTACTGTCTGGCTTATCATCAGAACATACACTTAAAGTACAATTCTCCAAAATTCCTGACTCTCCAAGCCTCATTCTAGGACAGAGTCATGTAACAACAACTAATTTATAGAAAGCCACTGAGTAACAAGAAAGAAAAAAAATTCAAATGTGCCTTTAAGTAAGGTGGTCCTTGCTCATCATAGAACTGCTTGGGAACTAAAAAAATCTGAGTACTGCATGATAATCATAACTTACATTCATGAAGCTTTTATAACTTGTAATATACTATCACCTCGCCTAAATCACTTCTTGGCAAATAGATGGGAAAAATGGAAACAGTGACAGCTTTTATCTTCTTGGGCTCCAAAATCACTGCAGATGGTAACTGCAGCCATGAAATTAAAAGACACTTTCTCCTTGGAAGAAAAGCTATGACAAATCTAGGCAGTGTATTAAAAAGCAGATATTTCCCCTTGTTGACAAAGGTCCGTATAATCAAAACAATGGTTTTTCCAGTAGTCATGTATGGATGTGAGAGCTGGACCATAAAGAAGGCTGAGCACAAAAGGACTGATGCTTTCAAATTGTGGTGCTGCAGAAAATGCTTGAGACTCCCTTAGACAGCAAGAAGATCAAACCAGTCCACC
This sequence comes from Dama dama, assembly GCF_033118175.1. Classification (NCBI taxonomy): domain Eukaryota; kingdom Metazoa; phylum Chordata; class Mammalia; order Artiodactyla; family Cervidae; genus Dama; species Dama dama. Next base: position 69,720,112 of record NC_083701.1, read on the forward strand.
CTAAAGGAAATCAACCCTGACTATTCATTAGAAGGACTGACACTGAAGCTGAAGCTCCAATATTTTGCCCACCTGATTCAAAAAACCAACTCATTGAAAAAGACCCTGATGCTGGGAAAAATTGAAGGCAAGAGAAGAAGAGGGTGACAGAGGATGGAATGGTTGGATGGCATCACTGACTCAGTCGACATGAATTTGAGCAAGCTCCAGGAGATAGTGAAGGACAGGGAAGCCTGGTGTGCTGCAGTGCATGGGGTCGCCAACAGTCAGACACAACTGAGTCTCACATCCGTCTCACACCCTTTGAGACAGGCATTGTGATCCCCAGTATACAAAGGAGTATATTACCCAGCTCTAGCAACTGAGTCCAGGACTTGAACTGTGCACTTCTCACTGCTCTTCCATGACCCGCAGTTCTTTATGGATTATACTTCTTTGGGTATTGTGGATAACAGTTATGACGATGCAGTGACCCCTTTCCTGAAGCAGGAAGATTGCATATTCTGGCCCAGTGCCTGCATAACATCTCACTTAAAAAGCAACTGAAATCCATACTCTTTGACAATAAAGGCAGATCTTTGTTTTGAGTTTCCTTAAAATCATCACAGTGGTTTCACACAGTTCTTCAGATAGAAACATTTCTTAGATTTTTCTCCTCAGACACTACTTTCTTACCCCAGAATTTCAAACTCAAAGCTCTTGCTAAAACCATTCACTGTCCCTGACCTCTACACCCTGTCCTCTACACCCATAATCTTCACATTGTCCACTGCCTGTCTCTTCACCACTCCCTTCCTCCATCTCTCCTGTCATCCCTTTCCATTGCTAAAGATTTTTTCATCCACACCTGACTTGTGGGCCACTGAAAGTATTGAAAGACTCCTGAAAGTGTTATTTTTTTTTCTTACCTTCACAGACTCTCCCCAAAGAAAGTTTCATTGAGAGTTCCATCTCAATAACAATACTACTTTGTAGGATGAAACAAAGAGGAGATTCAACATTTGGGGAGTGTTTATTTTTTTTATGTGGTGCCCTGCTGGACAGTATGAAGTAATAGATGACTACAAGATTTAGATTAAGGTTGCTTTACCTACCAGCTATGTGATCTTGGGCAAGGTTTTTTCTACTTTGCCTCATTTTCACTCATAGTACTGTTATGAGAATGAAAAGAGATGATGTATGTCAGTTGCAGGTATGATAACTCAGTTGGTAAAGAATCCGCCTACAATGCAGGAGACCCTGGTTCGATTTCTGGGTCAGGAAGATCCTCTGGAGAAGGGATAAGCCACCCACTCCAGTATTCTTGGGCTTCTCTTGTGGCTCAGCTGGTAAAGAATCCACCTGCAATGTGGAAGACCTGGGTCAATCCCTGGGTTGGGAAGATCCCCGGTAGAAGGGAAAGGTTACCCACTCCAGTATTCTGGCCTGGAGAATTCCATGGACTGTATAGTCCATGGTGTCCCAAAAGTTGGACACAACTGAGCGACTTTCACTTTCAGGCGTTCAATAAAGTGTATTTTTGTAATGGCATAAAGCGAGGAAACTGAATTTTTCAGAAATTTATGTACTGAACCTAGGTCACAAAGCTCATAAGTAACAGGGCCAAAAACAGAGCTCGGTGGATACCGAGTGGCCAGGAGCAATGTGTTGACACTGTATCTAGTGCAGGAGTATTCAGTAGTCTACCTCCCAGATGGAGAGTTAATTTTTGCCAAAGATCTACCTTTCTGCGACCTTGACCAAATTTTAATATGGGTTTAGATCAGCAATTCACAAGTTTGATCATCAACATTACTTCTGCTCTCCCTTCTGCCCCATGACAACAAAAGCACACACAGTTACATACAATAGAACAGCTAAACTCAGTACTACTTTTCTTGTCACACTTCTGCTTTCTCTGAAAGCTTGAAATTTATGATTGTCTGGACAATTTTTAAAATAATTCAAATAAATGTTCATTTCAACTAAAAAGAAATCAATCGCTTCATCTGAACTGATGGGAATAGTAGGGTGCCTGGAGTTTCCCTTATGCCTAGAACAAGGTCAACATATTGAATGTTCTTGTTTGACTTAATTTCCTTCAAATATACTTAATAGTATCTGTAAAGATTGTTTATTTGTTGCTAAATCCATTGACATTTACATTTTTTTAAACTACAAGTCAAGACAAAACCAAGAACAAGTTTCAAGAATAAGTTTCTTTAAAGCAATTTAAAATTCATTGATAATAATAAGTCCATTTATTGAACATGCTCCTCTCAATACCACAATTTTTTTATCAAGAAAATGGATATCAGTCTGAGGCAAACTTTAAAACATGTAAAGTTTGACTCCATCATTTTTCTCCTCAACTTTTGAACTCAATGTGCTATGACACTTTTGTTCTCTGATAGCAAGACTATATTATTATGTATGTACATTCTCCACTCAGAGCTATTTGACTTTCAAAAGAGAACAACAAAAATGTCTATGTTTAACTCAAGTAATAGATGGTACCAAAAGAGACTAAATATTTTGAAACTGTAGTTTTAAAAGGATTTTTACATAACGTATCACATTTATCCCTCTGGGTAACCATATGCAGATGGTATTCTTGTATCCTTTTGTTTTCCAAGTGAGACCCCAGAGATAAAATGAGTGGTCCATGTGGCCAAATAGCTCAAACACAGACCTTCTTACTCCAAAGATGATATTCTCTTCACTATAGACTGACCAGCCTTCCCTCACATAAAATGTCACTTTCAGACACAGCAGAATAGAAAACAAGATAATGCATAAAATGGTTCATAAACAGTGGAAAATTCTACACAGATATCACCCATAGTGCATCCATCCAACGGCCATTTTATTACACAGAAATCAGAAAGTAATAGGACTGTGGTTCTGTCAGAGAGAGGTAGCTGCTGCTGCTGCTAAGTCACTTCAGAGAGAGGTAGAAGATGGCATGAAAGCTGGGGGCTTCTTTTGCTCTACACGGAAAATATTGGTTGAGCAAGTTCTTTCAGGGCTACCTAGAAGAAATAAGAAGCTGACATAATAAAGCAATATCTATAGCTGGATATCTTTATTTGAGAGATTAGGGAGCTAGGATGTGATCAGTATACCGGTTGACCTCTGAGATTATTGTGACAAATGAACTCAGTTCCTCTCTTTCCTTCCTATTTATTCCCTCATTTTCACTCTTTATGATAAAACAAAGATTATTTTTTAGAATTTTGAAATAGCATTTTATTACAAAATGAATATTACTACAAACTCAATGCAGAAAAATTTTTAAATACATAAAAATAAAATGTTCAAACCACCCTACATCCCATTACCCAGAGATAATCACAATTAACATATTAATACACTGCATAGTTGACACTTGAACAACACAGGTTTGACCTGCGCAGATCCATTTACAAGCAAATATCTTTCACTAAATAACTTCTAAAGTACTACAGGATCCATGGTGGATGAATCTGAGAATGCACAAATATGGATACCAAGGGTTTATAATGTTATGCTTGGGTTTTCAACTTCAAGGGAAGTCGGAGCTCCTAACCCCCTGTATTATTCGATGATCTTGTTCAGTGATCAACTGCATACCTTTCAAGTAGCTTTTTTTCTTTAAAATATGGTGCATATATGAAATGGAATATTAGTCATAAAAAGGAACAAATATGGGTCATTTGTAGTGACATAAACTTAGAGTGAATAAGAATATTCTTATTCTTAAGAATATAAGTGAATATTCTCTGGGTAGTGAATATCATGCAGAGTGAAATAAGTCAGAAAAACAAATATGTAGTGACATAGACTTAGAGTGAATAAGAATATTCTTATTCTTAAGAATATAAGTGAATAGTCTCTGGGTAGTGAATATCATGCAGAGTGAAATAAGTCAGAAAAACAAATATCATATATTAACATATATATGTAGAATCTAGAAAAATGGTACAGATGAATCTATTTGCAGGGCAAGAATACAGAAGCAGATATATAGAATAGACATGTAGACATGTGGCAGGAGGAAGGGACTGAGATGAACTGGGAGACTGGGACTACCATGTGTTAAACAAATACCTAGTGAGAACCTTCTGGGTGGCACAGGAAACTCAGCTTGGTGCTCTGAGGTTACCTAGCTGAGTGGGATGGGAGAGGGGGTAGATTCAAGTGGAAGAGAATATATGTATGCATATAGATGATTCACTTTGTTGTTCAGCAGGAACTAACACATTATTGGAAAGTAACTATACCCCCAATTACAAAACACTGCATTACAGGTAATAGTTTTATATATAATTGTTATCACTTAGTATAGTGCACCTTTTCACTTACAGAAATTTCTGCTAAATTGATTGAATATGGGCCCAATGTTGTCATGCAATCCTGTATTTGTGCTTGTTTTTGTACCTTCACACACCAACCCCGGACTTGGCCATGTGATTTGCTTAGGCCAGTGGATTGCACTACACTTGAAGCAAAGAGACTCAAGTCAACAGATTCACCTTTCATACCTCTTTATAGACTTTGCTAGATGATTGTTTTAAGCCAATAGCTTCAGGGGTTGCTTAGTACACAGAGATAGCTAACTGGCATGCATTCTATAACAGATAACACACATGAAATGTTTATTCTTCACTGTTGTATTATTCTAGACAAGGTCAACCAGAGTGATCACTTTAAAATGGAAATAAAATCGTGTTATTTCCTATATAAAGCATTTCAATCACTTCCTCACTATTCTGTAAGAAAAATTCAATGAACTCCTGGCCTATAAGCCCTGGATAACTGGCTCTTACCACTCGTCCAATCTTATCACTTGGCTCCTCCCTCTCAGGAATCACACTGCGGTTACAGGGGTCTTTTTAAAATATCTCCAGAGAGCCATTGTACAGGGTGTTCTCACAACCTGGAATGTGTGTATGCCACTGCTCACCCAACAGCTCTGACTTTAAATATCGTCAGTTCAAAGAAGCTTTCTTGATGATAGTATCCAAAGAAGTATCCTTCCACCTCCAGTTATTTTCATTCTTGCTTATTTCTCTCTTAGCTCTTGTCACAATAATACCACCTCATTTATTTGTTTAGTTGCTTCCTGTCTGTCCACCTTTCTTGGTCATAAAACCAGTGATAACCAAAGCCAGGTCTGTTTTGTCCTCTGTGCTAGCCCCAACATCTATCTCAACATCTGGAAACCTGTGGATTCAACATATTGTGGCTAAATATATGAAAATTTATACCAAAATTAAAATTTTAAATGTCCTCTTATTGCACATGCAGGAAATTTCCATATGTACATACTTTTTCATATATGCTATGCTATGTATTTATCAAAACTTTTAAAAATTGTAAGAAAAAATGTTTAACATGATAACTACAATGTTAATAATTAACACTGCTATATGTTATATATGTCTTGAACTGTGGTGTTGGAGAAGACTCTTGAGAGTCCCTTGGACTGCAAGGAGATGAAATCAGTCAATTCTAAAGGAAATCAGTCCTGAATATTCATTGGAAGGATTGATGCTGAAGCTGAAGCTCCAGTACTTTGGCCACCTGATTCAAAGAACCAACTCATTGGAAAAGACCTTGATGATGGGAAAGATTGGAGGAAGGAGAAGGGGATGACAGAAGATGAGATGGTTGGATGGCATCACCAACTAGATGGACGTGAGTTTGAGCAAGCTCTGGGGGTTGGTGATGAACAGGAGAGCCTGGCATGCTGCAGTCCATGGGGTCGCAAAGAGTCAGACATGACTGAATAACTGAACTGAACTGAACTGATATTATACATGAAACTTGTTGAGGGTAAATCCTAAGAGGTCTTATCAAAAGGCAAAAATATTTCTTTTCTATACCTTTAATGTTGCATCCATATACAATGATAGAGGCTCCCTAAACTTGTCTTAATCATTTCATGATGTATGTATGTAATGTAAAACATTATACTGTACACCTTAAACTTTTACAGTACTGTATGTCAATTTTATCTCAATAAAGCTGGAAGGAAAACAATCAATGAGAAGAAAGATGGAAACCCAAAAGAAAATCAGAGAAGAATATGACAGGGAAATTTCATTAACTAAAAAAGAAATACAGGTGAATATATGTATAATCATATCTCACAAGAAATGAAAAGTAAAATGTCATATAAAACATTATCTACTATTATTTATTGTTTGAAAAATTGTAAAGAATTGCATTTCAGAAATTCACAATTAGCGCTCCTATATCCAGCTGACATGAGCAAAGATGTATGTAATTTTTCTGGAAGCTTCGTTGACATGAGATCTCATGAGCATTAAAAATAGGCAAAAATAAGCAATCTGACCTTAGAGTTCCATTTCTGATAAGTTATCTTAAGGAAATGGTAATGACAGTTTATCACCTTGTGGAACCTATTCATATACCAATAATGTGATAGCCAAGTTTGCCTTGCACTGGTCAGTTTCTTGTGCATATTTCTTAATTTAGTGGGTTTTCCCCCTAGGACACAGGCTTTACAATGTATTCTTACCTCTGCTAAGCCTCTGTTTTATATTTTTTAGAAAAAAAAAGCTCATTGCTCTACTAATGATTACCTACTTTATACCGTATCCTAAAGAATAAGTCACTTCGATAATATCGGAAGGCATAATAAGTTCAATTCCATAGAACAAAACTTAATTGTTCAGCCTCCGAAAGTCTCAAAATACTTAATGGGGGTTTTAAAGTGATACTGCATGTGAAATTGCTTTGTCAATTCAACTTGATTGGTTTACTAGTTTTTGTAGTGGATTCTTCACCCAGATCACTAATGTGTTTTTTCAGTCACCTTTATACGAATTCTTGAACTTAAATGTTGGCTTACCCTCAGGATTCTGTTCTTGGCTTTCTTTTATTTTCAAAATATATGTAATCCCTGAGCTAATTTTATCTCCTGTAATATCTTCAAACAGCACTTATTATCAATGGTTCACAATTTATGTTACTGTCCATTTGTCTTCTGGTTCTGCTCTTTTCTTCTAGGCATTTATATGGATAGGGTTGCGCTTTCCAATTCCTTTGAAGTTACACATGCCTGTGTGACTTTCTTTGGCAAGTGTAACGTTAACCAGAAGAGACACATATGACTTCCAGGCAGAAATCTCTAAAAGACAGTGTGCAATTTTACAACGTTCTCTGTGCAAGGGTCAGTCCCTTTCCAATTGGCAAAGTCTCCTTCATCTGATACCTTTGAGTAAGACCTAGAGGGAAATGTAACCTCAGCAGAAAATAAAATTTAAGTCACTAAGATGCTCTGACTGTTCATTACTGCAGCAGAACTTTGACTGACTGACACTGCCCCAATTCTAATTTTCTTTTCAACCTGGACATCTACACTTTGATGTTCCACAGGCAAAGTATAACATAATCTTCCTCCCAAATTGATTATTCTCTGGAGTCCTCCAAATTTCTTAATGGAACTTCTGTACAATTAGTTGCCCTGGGATTCATTTTAGTCCTTCTCTATTACACCCACATCTGATCAGTTATGGCACCCATTCATTCTAGCTCCTAGGTACCTTCATAGGAAGTGCCACTCTGTTTTAACTGGTGCTTCCTTGGTTCCTGCCACAGTTATTACAAATCCTTCCCAGTTAAGTTTCCAGTTTATCTGCTTGGCACCCCTCCAAACAGCAATAGCATAATTAAGCTTCCTAAAATGTAAAAGTGACCATATCACTTCTCAGCCTAAAATGATTCAATATTTTCCTTTATAATTCAAGATTAAGTCCAAAGGTTTGAATGTCATGCAAGGCTTTTCAAGTTATTATCTCTGGCTACCTTTCAAGTTTTATTTCTCTCTCACACACACAGAATTTATGTTCCAAAAGTATTAAACTCCTTGGCTGAATATATCCTACTATTTCCTACTTTCATGCCTTCGTCTTTGTTTTTGTCAAATATCTCTATGTCAAGTCCCTAGCACTGGAATATCCTGAAGATGAACGTAAAACAGTTTTAGTTACTTCTTGGAAGTTGCATGTGGGCTCTTTGCATGCTGTGCAATGGAAAGACCAAATAGCAAACTATCTTGCAGAGAGAAAATGCTTTAATGTAGGGTTGCCAAACAAAGAGAGAAGACAAGGCTCTTATCTGTCTCCCCAAGCAGCTTTTGAGTGGGATGTTTATTGTGGGAGGAAGAAGCAGGAGGGTGTTGGGGCTAAGAAATAATTGGTGGGAGGGTGGAGTCAATTTTAAGAGTCTTCTGAGCAGATGCAACTATCTTTCATGTCTCTTCATGGGCTGTATGTGTTAATTCAGGGGGGATTTGTGTGTTCATGTGGCAAATTATCAGCCCATGACATCTAAAGTCCCCTGATCATTCTAGTCCCTAAATATGTCTGAGTGATGGTCAGTCCAAGGAGAATGTCAGCAAGCTGTTTCCTCATCTGTTCTCCTATTGTTCTGTAAACTAACCTCAAAAGTCTTAATGAATCATCTTTTACCTTATTTTAACCTGGTGGAAATGGGGGTAGAATTTCAAAAGTAGATTGATTTGTCTTGAAAAATTATCTAGGGAAGGGAAAAATTACACCAACTCATGTTTTATTAAGAAAATACTGTTTGTGTCTCTGTGTTGTTGTTATTCAGTAACCAAGTCATGTGCAACTTTTTGTCACCCCATGAACTACAACACACCAGACTTCCTTGTCCTAATCATCTTCCAGAGCTTGCACAAATTTGTGTCCATTGAAATGGTCTAACCATCTAACCATCTCATCCTCTGTTGACCTCTTCTCCTTCTGCCTCCAATCTTTCCCAGCATCAGGTTCTTTTCCAATAAGTCAGCTGTTCTCATCAGTGGACCAAAGCATAGCAACTTCAGCTTGAGCATCTCCTTGCTGTGTGTCTGTAGACTCTCTCTATACATTTTTAAATAACTTTTCATCTTAGAATTCTCAATATGAAAGTAAAATTGTTAAGCCATTTTAAAGCTTCAATTAATAGAATTTTTAAGACTATAATAAAATCCATTTAGAGTGATTAAGGTCCCAAATATCATCATGTACCAGTGAACCATCTTCTGGGTGAAAATAATGAGTGCTGTTTAGAATCAAAGCCAAAATGAATATCAAAACAAAACAACTTTGAGCCCATAAATTGATGAAACTCTTCATATCATTGCTTACTTCAACATGACATCCCTTCAATAAAATACAAGTGACAAACTATTTGCACATGCTCTCAGTAAGGTCCAAGTAGAATAGCCTCTGCTTTTAATGAGTGGTCAAAATGGTGTATGGAAAGACACTGAGCTCTTCTTCAGCCACAGGCAAACCAAGGTCGTAACTATTTACAGAGAAACTATCCATGAGAACAACCTGAACACCAGAAGAAAAGATCATCTGCAGCTGAAGATATAAAGAAGAAGCCATAATAAAATAGGTAGGGGGGCAGAGACACATATGGTCAAGACCCATAGCTCTGGGGAGGCAACCCACAAAAGGGAAGATAGCTACAATTGCAATGGTTCTCCCCAAAGAGCAAAGGATCCAAGCTCCACAAGAGGGCTCCCCAGAATAGGGGTCCTGCACCAGGAAGAGGAACCCCCAGAATATTTGGCATTGAAGGCCAGTGGGACTTATATTCAGGAGAACCACAGGTCTATGGGTAATAGAAACTCCACTTTTAAAGGTAATTAATAAAATATTGCACACTGTGAGACCTAGGGGCAGTGATCTGAAAGGAACCTTGGGCATATCCACCTGCTGATCTTTGCAGGGGTTCTCAGTGAGGCAGGAGACAGTTAAAACTCAGCCTGGGCACATGCATGCGGCAGCAACCATGTTGGGGAGCTCCTTCTACTACAAGGACACTAATACTGATAAGGGCCATTTTGAAATCCTTCCTCAAGGTTATTAGTGGCAGGACCCAATTCCATCCACCAGCACCACGAAACCTCCATGGATGACAGGACCTGACAATCAGCTGGGCCGAGACACAGCCATGCCTACCAGCATGCCCACAGAAGGTGAACTGGCCACAACAGAAGGACAGATGCAGCCCACATAGAGAGCACCACCAGAACATATAGCTCTCATAACCAGAGATGAGTGCACCGGTGGGCTTCACAGTACATTTCTTATATAAAGCCAATTCTCCAAGACCAAGAAATGTAGCTAAACTACACAGAAATACAAATACATAGAAATAAACACAGTGAATAAGAAAAAATGAGGCAACAGAGACATGGATTCCAAATGAAAGAACAAGATAAAACTCCAGAAGGAGAACTAAGTGAAATAGAAAAGCAATCCATCCAATAAACAGTTTAAGGTAATGACCATAAAGATGCTCAAAGGACTTGGGAAAACAATAGATGAATAGAGTAAGAAGTTGGAAGTTTTTTAACAAAGAGTTAGAAAATAGAAGAATCAATCAGACCTGAAGAATTCATAGCTGAAATAAAAACTACGCTAGAAGGAATACGCAGTAGATTAGATGATACAGAGGGAGAGATCAACAAATAAGAAGGAGTAGTAGAAATCACTCAAGCTGGACAAAAGGAAAAAAGAGTCTAAAAAATGAGAGCAGTTTAAGATGTTCTGGGATAACACCAAGCAGACTAACATTGACATTATAGTCATCTCAGAAAAAGAGAAAAAGAGAGAAAAGAGCAGAAAACATATTTGAAAGCATGAGAGCCAAACATTTTCCTAACCTAGAGAGGAAAATAGACATTCAGGTCCAGGAAGCACAGAGAGTCCCAAACAGGATTGATCCAAAGAAAACCACGCCAAGACACATCATAATTAAAGTGGCAAAAATTAAAAGTAAAGAAAGAATATTTTTAAAATCAAAGAAAAGACAACATAGTAAACAAGGAAAATCACAAAGGGCTATCTGTTGACTTGAAGCAGAAGTTCTGCAGGACAGAATGGAGGAGCATAACACACAAAGGTGACAGAAGGGAAAAAAACAAAACTTCAATCAAGAACACTCAATTTGGCAAAGCTTTATTCATAGTTGATGGAGAGACTGAAAGTTTTACACACAAGCAAAAGCTAAAAGCACCACCAAACCAGTTATAAAAGACATGTGAAAGGAACTTCTCTAACCTAAAAAGAAAAGGCTGAAAATAGAAATATTAAATTATAAAAGGAAAACTCTCATTGCTAAAGGGAAACATACAGCAAAGATAACAGATAAATCAATCAACTTATAAAACTAGTAAGAAAGTTAAAAGACAGACATAGTAAAATCTTGTACATCCACAATAAGTAGTTAAGGGATACACAAAACAAAAGGATGCAAAATTTAATGTTAAAAACAATAAACTAGTTGTTTTGGTTCAGTTGCTCAGTTGTGTCCAACTCTTTGTGACCCCCATGGACTGCAGCACACCAGGCTTCCCTGTCCTTCACTATCTCCTGGAGTTTGCTCAAACTCATGTCCACTGAGTCGGTGATGCCATCCAACCATCTCATCCTCTGTCACCCACCTCTCCTCCTGCCCTCAATCTTTCCCAGCATCAGGGTCTTTTCCAATGAGTCAGCTCTTTGCATCAGATGGCCAAAGTATTGGAACTTCAGCTTTAGTATCAGTCTTTACAATGAATATTTAGGGTTGATTTCCTTTAGGATTGACTGGTTTGATCTCCTTGCTGTCCAAGGGACTCTTAGGAAGGGAGGTATCATCTGCCTGTCTGAGTTATTGACATTTCTCCCAGCAATCTTGATTCCAGCTTGTGAGTCAACTAGCCCAGCATGATGCACTCTGCATATAAGTTAAATAAGCAGGGTGACAGTATAGAGACTTTGTGTATTCCTTTCCCAATTTTGAACCAGTCGGTTGCTCCATGAAACTAGTGGGAGATGGTATAAATGCAGGATTGTTAACATGTGTTTGAATTAAGAGATTTGCAACTTAAAATAACCATATAGATATAGATATATAGAGATATTGTTTGCTATATATAAACCTCATAGAATCCACAAGCCAAAAATCTGTATTAGATATCTATACACACACTCAGGGAAAAAAAATCCAAACATATCGCTAAAGGTAGTCTTCAAAGCACAAGGGAAGGTGGTAAAAGAGGAAGAACGTGGGAATAAAGAAACACAGAAACAAAGCTAAAACAAGTAACAAAATGACAGTAAGTACATACTTATCAATAATTATTTTAAATATAAATGGACCACATGCTCCAACTAAAAGACATAGAGTAGTTGAACTGATACAGAAACAGGACTCAGATATATGTTGCTTACAAGAGACTCATTAAAGACCTAAAGAAAAACACAGACTGGAAATGAAGCGATGGAAAAAGATATTTCATGCAGAAGATGCTTCATTTCATGGAAATAAAAAGAAAGATGAGACATCAATACTTACATCAGGCAAAATAGACTGTAAAATGAAGGCTGTAATAAGAGACAAAGAAGAATATTACATAATGATCAATGGATAAATCCAAGAAGAAAATATAATTATTGCAAATATTATGCACTTAACACAGGACAACATCAATACAAAAAGCAAATACTAAAGGACATAAAGGGAAAAACTAAAAGTAGCACAAAAATAGAAGAATATTTTATCATCCCATTTACAGCCATGGACAAATCATCCAAATGTAAAATTAGCAAGGAACACTGATCTTAAAAGACACATTAGACAAAATGCACTTTAACAGATGCGTATAGAACATTCCACCCCAAAACAGCAGAATATGCATTCTTTTCAATTATACAGGAACAGTCTCCAGGATGAATCACGTGGTATGCCAAATAACAAGCCTCAGTAAACTTGCTGCTGCTAAGTCGCTTCAGTCGTGTCCGATTCTGTGTGACCCCATAGATGGCAGCCCACCAGGCTCCCCCGTCCCTGGGATTCTCCAGGCAAGAATACTGGAGTGGGTTGCCATTTCCTCCTCCAATGCATGAAAGTAAAAAGTGAAAGTGAAGTTGCTCAGTCGTGTCCTACTCTTAGCGACCCCGTGGACTGCAGCCCACCAGGCTCCTGCATCCATGGGATTTTCCAGGCAAGAGCACTGGAGTGGGGTGCCATTGCCTTCTCCGCAGTAAACTTAAGAATACTGAAATTCTATCAAGCATCTTTCCTAACCAAAATACCATGTGACTGGAAATCAGCCACAAGAACAAAATGCCAAAAAATACAAACACTTGAAGACTATAAACAATATGATATTAAACACCCAATGCATTTCTGAAGAAAGCAAAGAAGAAATCCAAAAATGTCTGTAAACAAATGAAAGCCAAACAAAATGATCCGAAATATATGGGCTGCATTAAAAGCAGTTCTAAGAGTGAATTTATAGCAATACAAGTTTATCTAACTAAACAAGAAAAATCTCAAACAAACAACCTAACCTTCCACCTAAAAGGACTAGAAAAAGGACAAACAAAATCCAAAGTTAATAGAAGAAAAAAAAGCATAAACATCAAAGCAGAAACAAATTAAACAGAGACTAAAAAAAAATGGAAAATATCAATGAAACTAAGAGCTGGTTCTTTAAAAAGACAAAGTAATAAAACTTCAGCCAGACTCATCAAGAAAAAGGGAGAAGACCTATATCAATAAAATCAGAAATGAAAGAAAAGTTACAATCAATACCAAAGAAATAAAAAGGATAATAGAGACTGCTACAATCATACACAATTAAAATGAGTAATCTAGACGAAATGGCAAATCCTAGAAATGTACACTCTCCCAGGAATAAGGAAGACACAGAAGATATGAAGAGAACAATTATCAGTAATGAAGTTGAATCAGTAATTTAAAATTCACAAAAAAATTAAATGTAGAATCAGATGGCTTCACAGGTGAATTCTACCAAATATTTAGAGAAGAGTTAACATCTATCTCTCTCAAACTATTCTTTAAAAATGCAGTGAGAGAAAGGTGTCCCAACTCATTATATGAGGTCAGTATCGCCTTGATACAAAAACCAGAGAAAGACAACCCAAAAGAAAAAAAAAAAATTACAAACCAATCCCACATTGGCGCTAGTGGTAAAGAACCCACCTGCCAATGCCAGAGATGTGAGAGATAAAGGTTCAATCCCTGGGTCCATAACATCCACTGGAGGAGGAAATGGCAACCCACTCCAGTATTCTTGCCTGGAGAATCCCATGGATTGAGGAGCTTGCTGGGCTATAGCCCACAGAGTCACAAACAGTCAGACACCACTGAAGTGATTTAGTACAGAGTATAGCACCACTTGTGAACATAAATGCAAAAATCCTCAACAAAATATTAGCCAATTGGACCCAACAATATATTAAAAAAAGATTACATTCCATGTTCAAGTGGAATTTAATCCAGGAATGAATGTATTTTTTAATATCTGCAAATCAATCAATGTGATACACCACACTAACAAATTGAAGCATGAAGCCACATGATCATCTCAACAGATGCAGAAAGAGTTCTACCAAAATTCAATATCCATTTTTGATTAAAAAAAAAAAACTCTCAACAAAGTGGGTGTAGAGGAAACATACCTCACATAATAAAGGCTACATATGGCAAACTCACAGCTAACATCATACCCAATGGTAAAAAGCTGAAAGCATTTCCACTCAGACCAGGAAAAAGACAAGGATGCTCACATTCACCATTTTTGCTTAAAGTAGTACTGGAAGTCTTAGTCATATCAATCAGACAAGAAAAAAATAAATGAATTCAGATTGGAAAGGAAAAAGTAAAATGAATAGTTATTTGCAGATGTGTTACTATACATAAAAACTTCTAAAGATGCCACTCCCCTCCAATAAGAACAACACACAAAAAAAACAACTACCAAAACCCATAAGTAAATTCAGTAAATTTGAAAGGTCGAAAATTAATAACAGAAATCTGTTGCTTTTCCGTACACTAACAATGAACTAACAGAAACAGAAGACCAAAAGAAAAAAAAAAGAAAGAAAGAAAGAAAAAGAAATTCACAAACTCATCAGGAAGAGTAAAATACCTGGGAACAAATCTAACTAAGGGAGTGAAAGACCTTTGCACAGAAAACTGTAAGATATTGAGAAAAGCAGTTAAAGATGACACAAACAAATGAAAAGATACACTATGCTCATGGGTTGGGATGATCAATGTTAAAATGAGCATACTACCCAAGGCAATCTACAGATGCAGTGCATCCCTATCAAAATGCCAATGGCATTTTTCACAAAACTAGAACAATTAATTCTAAAATTTTTATGGAAACACAAAATACACCAACTAGCAAAAAAAAAAAAAAAAAATGCCATCTTGAAAAGAAGAACAAAGCTGAAGGTGTCATGTGCCCTGATTTCAAAATATACCACAAAACCACAATAAGCAAAATAGTGTGGTACTGGCATAAAAACAGACATATAGATCAACGGAGCAGAGTAGAGAGCTCAGAAACAAACCCACACTTACACAGGCAATTAATCTATGACAAAGGAGGCAAGAATCTACAAGAGGAAACTATAATCCCTTCAACAAATTGTGTTGGAAAACTGGACAGCTACATAGAAAATAACCAAACTGAACAATTCTTGTACCAAAAAAATAAACTCGAAATGGATTAAAGTCTTTAAAGTAAGACTTGAAGTCACAAAAATCCTAGAATAAAACATGCAGTACACTCTTTGACATTGGTCTTAGTAATAATTGGGGGGGGGGGGGTGGGGGGGGCGGTGGGGAGCTGTTTCCTCAGCCAAGGGAAACAAAAGCAAAATAATAGAACTACTTCAAACTAAAACCTTTTGCATAACAAAGGAAATTATCATCAGAATGAAAAT
Organism: Dama dama; assembly: GCF_033118175.1. NCBI lineage: Eukaryota > Metazoa > Chordata > Mammalia > Artiodactyla > Cervidae > Dama > Dama dama. Next base: position 69,735,870 of record NC_083701.1, read on the forward strand.
CTAACCTACCTAATGGAAGATGATATTTGTAAATGATGCATCTGACAAAGGGTTAATATCTAAAATATACAAAGAACTCATATGACTCAACATCAAAAAAAAAAAAAAAATAGAAGTACCATCAGTTCAGTTCAGTTCAGTCGCTCAGTCGTGTCCAACTCTTTGCGACCCCATGAATTGCAGCACGCCAGGCCTCCCTGTCCATCACAAACTCCCGGAGTTTACTCAAACTCATGTCCATTGAGTCAGTGATGCCATCCAGCCATCTCATCCTCTGTCATCCCCTTCTCCTCCTGCCCCCAATCCCTCCCAGCATCAGGGTCTTTTTCAATGAGTCAACTCTTTGCATGAGGTGGCCAAAGTACTGGGGTTTCAGCTTCAGCATCAGTCCTTCCAATGAACACCCAGGACTGATCTCCTTCAGGATGAACTGGTTGGATCTATACAATCCAACAATTCTACTTCTAGACATTTATTGGAAGAAAAATTAAAAATATATATGCACCCTTATGTTCACTGAATTATTTTCAGTAGCCAAGATATGGAAGCAACCTAAGTGCCCATTGATCAATAAATGAATAAAGAGGATATTAGATAGATGGAGAAAGAGAGGCTATAGTGAAATATTACTTAGCCATAAATAAAAGAGTTAAATCTTGCCATTTGCAATAATATGGATGGACTTAAAAGGTAATATGCTAAGTGAAATAAGGCAAAAACTGTGTAAGAAAATAATATATATTTTCACTTAGATGTGAATACAATAAACAAAACAAATGAACAAGTGGAAACAGCCATATATAGAAGAGAACAAATATGTGATCATTAAAGGGGAGAAGGTTTTGTGGAGGAGAGAAATAAGCAGGGAAGATTAAAAGGCACAAACTTCCAGTTGCTACTTAAATAAGTATGTATGAAATGTACAAGTGGGGGGAAATAGTCAACAGCTATGTAATATTCTTCTATGGTGACAGATGACAACTTATCACTATGATCATTTTGAAATATTTATCAAATCTCTATGTTGTTACAAGGAATTATCAGAGTGTTTGAAGTCACTTATACTTCAAAAACAAACTTATAGAAAAAGAGATCAGATTTGTGATTTCTGGAGGAAGGGGTGGGGAGACAGGGTAATTTAAATGGTACAAAGCTCCAGTTATAAGATAAATAAGTACTAGGGATGTAATATACAATATGGGTCTTACCTGATGGCTCAGATGATAAAGAATTTGCCCGCAATGCAGAAGAACTGGATTCAATCCCCTGGGTCCTGAAGATCCCCTGAAGAAGGGAATAACTATGCACTCCAGTAGTCTTGTCTGGAAAAGTCCATCAACAGAGGAGCCTGGTGGACTATAGACCATAGGGTTGTAAATGGATGGACACGATAAATATAATTATCACTACTAAACCAAAAGTTGAGAGTAAATCCTGGGAGTCTTCATCACAAAGAAAAAAATTTCTATTTCTTTAATTTTACATCTACATGAAATGCTGAATGCTCACTAAACTTATTGTGGTAATCATTTCATGATATACATAAGCCAAATCATTATACTATACTTTATACCTTAAATTTATACAGTCCTATGTGTCAATTATATCTTAATAAACCTGAAAGAAAAAAAAAAAAAAAGAATAGCCTATACCTTACAGAAAGTGAAATGCAGGAAACTATAGTCATCCAACTCTGCTATTTGTCAGGAACAGGATTTCTGGGAGTTGGAGTAGGTCAATATATTTAACTGGAAAATACCACCACAAATTCTCATTACTATAAAATACAAAATGTTATGCATAAATGGCATTCCTCAACTTCAAGATTAAAAAATATACTCAAATGGATTGTATAGTGTCCCAAACTTCTCATTTTCACCCCTTATCTGTCAATATTCAAAAAAAAAACTAGTCAGAAGCTATTTTTACCGCTAAATTTGGGAAGGGATGCATACTCATTCACGTCCAGCTTTTTGCAACCCCATGGACTATAGCTCACCAGGCTCCTCAGTTCGTGGAATTTTCCAGGCAAAAATACTAGAGTGGGTTGCTGTTTCCTACTCCAGGGGATCTTCCTGACCTGGGGATCAAACTCGTTATCTCTTGTGTCTCCTACAATGGCAGGCGGAATTTTACCATGGGCGTCACCTGGGAAATTTGGTGAGGACTGATGATATAAAACTCCTTTCAGAGCAGTGTCACCAAGATGATCCAAAAGTTTAAATTCAGCATGTCTTGAATGCTTTGTGACTTAAAGCCTCTCAAAACTTGCATTCAATCAGTAATAGTAATAAGAAAAAAAGTATTTGCATCACCAATTATCTGACTTCAGGCAAGCAGTTTCAGTTTAACATTCTTTTTTATTTTCACTTTCAGTAAAAAATGAAGTAAAACAGCCATTTTAAAAGGACATTTTAGTAGTATGTTATTTGTGATTGAGACTAATTTGTGGGTTTGTTTTTTTTTTTTTTTTCACTTACTTCTGGTAATAATTAACCAGAAAAGAAAATGCTGGCAAAAAAAAAAAAGAAAAAAAATGTATAAATAATAGAGTTTGGCGTTATACCCCATTGATGTCTACTCAAGAAAAGCAAATCCCATAGCAGCCAGTCTCTTAGAGCCTTTGGACAGCCCAGTGAATAGGAATACAAAGCATATTGTCCAACAGGGTCATTCAGGAAAGACTAATCCTTAGACAACAAGAAGATAACATGGTTAGCAAAGTTACATTCTATATTTTAAATTAGTAAATTATTTTTCAACATGTTTAGGAGATAGTATTTACTTCATTTATATGGACTTGTATTCCTAGAGATGATTTCTCAAACACTTAATATCGTTTACCTCTCTGGGTTCAAGACTGTTTACCTTCTAAGACAGAAACTGGTGGAAGGAGCATGCTTGTGAAGGGGTGCTTTTGTACTTTTGAGAGGTGTTTCTTCTCTAATTTCATGATTCTGATTCAGCCTCCTTCCCAGTCTGACTTCCCTGTTCAAGGATTCCAGTCTAGGGCTATAGTTTACAACCCTTGTAGACCTGGTGAACAGTGAGCTAGCAATGAGCTTCTGCTTTAGAGATAAGGAAATGATACATTTCCATTGCAAGTTCTAATAGCCATGGAGAAACACAACAGTATGAGTAATCTTTAAAATCACAATTTTGGAAGAATGCTAAGTTCTATCAAATAGTAAAATTCTTTTTTGAAAATTGAACCACAGAGAGGGTAAACAGTTCTACTGTAATGTAAATAATAAAGCTTACTACATATTTGCAAGATTGAGAAATTTGAATTTGAGATATACAGACCTGAAGGTGTGTTCCAAAATTGTACTGATAAAAACTTCCATTTCCCATTTTGTGTTACCTATCTAAATGACTATTAATGATTATAGATAAAGATTAAAATTACTTGCATTGTTGAAATTTTTCAAGTACAGTTCTGAGTTTTCGGTTATTTTCCTAAATAGTTTTACAGTATGTATTTGGTCTAATAACTGAAGGTAAGAAAAATAATCAATGTTGGAAATGATTCAGAGTAGCTCTCTTGTATTTCTCCATGCCTTGCAAGTGAGGCACTGACTTATCATTGTTCCTTCGTTTTCAGTGATGAATCGCTTCTCGGCCTTTTGGCTAAGAGCAAGTGTTTTCAGTGATGATTGTTGTATAAAAAGCCCTGGAAGATACATATAATACTCTTTGATGGAGCAAAACACAGAAATGCCTACCCAAGTCTTTAACCTCAGAGTTCTTTTCCTGCAGGTCAACCCACCCATAGTAATATTGCCTGGAAAATTCCATGAACAGAAGAGCCTGGCTGGCTATAGCCCAGGGGTCACAAAGAGTTGGACACAACAGCTCACTGGACTGAACTATGAATACAATCATCATCTGATCTGTTAGGACTTGGAAAACCAGCTCACAACTGCTGATACTCTGGCTAACTGCTAATGCTGCGAGTAGTAAACTGTCTTTTGGCCCTGACCCAGGAGTTTCATGACCTCAACTTGCATTATTAAATGTCAGGCAAACTTTCAAGCTTATGAGTAAAACATCAAACTCTTCACAGTCCTTGACAATCAGGTGTATTGAAGTGAAGATAAACCTCAAACAACTAGTTGGACATAATGCAAGTTAGTAATGGGTCTATTATTTCATTGGGTTACAACAGAGGTAGCCAACTTTTTCTTAATGGTCCTGTTAATAAATATTTTAGGGTTTTAGGGCCTTACATTCCCTTTTACAGCTACTCAACTCTGCCGTTATAGCGCAGTATCACCATAGCTAGTACGCAAATGATAAGCATGGCCATATTCCTATAAAACTTTTTTGTAGATACTAAACTTTGAATTCTCTATAAATTCACATGTAATTAAAAATTTTAAATAGTTTTTCCAACCATTTAAAAAATTTAAAACCACAATTAGCTCACAGGTTTTATAAAAGCAAGTGTCAGACGGAATTTGGTTCATGAAACAACCACTAGAACAGAAAATGATTGCCAAAAAAAAATTAAACATATTAGTTTATTTTTTGTTCTTTCTGTTTTAAGGGATTTGGAAGAATTACAGACACGTGGAGGATTTAGGATAGGAAATGGTTTTGTAAGGAGAGTATAAAAACTGACTGTCTCTTAACACTTCACTTTTCAACCATAGATTCTAATTATGTTTGTTTGTCTACTTTATTGTCTAGAGTGCTTATATGAACTTTCACTTTTACTTTCAAAAGGACAATTATTAGATTAACATTTCAATTTCCTTTGAACAATAATGATTTTAATAGATTTTGCAGTATTTTTGCATATATTCTTTAGATATCTTTTAATTTCGTCTTCCATGAAACCCTCTAACTGGTAGACATACATAAGTTTGTAAGGCCTCAAAAGCCTCGTGCCCATAAAGAACAGAAAAAACAAAGAGATTTTCCTGCCGTGTTATATTACATTAAATTTTATGATTCTTTCTTGCCATCTTCTGTTTGACCACATCCAATTTACCTTGGGCTTCCCAGGTGGTGCTAGGGGTAAAGAACCAGCCTGCCAATGCAGGAGTGTAAGAGATATGGGTTTGATCCCTAGGTCAGGGAGATATCTTGGAGAAGGACATGGAAACCTTCTCTGTATTCTTACCTGGAGGATCCCATAGACAGAGGAGCCTGGCAGGCTATGGTCCGTAGTGTTGTAAAGAGTCAGACATGACTGAAGCAACTTAGCAGGCACATATGAATTTACCTTGGTCAAGCAGGAGATGGCAAGAGTGAACATTGAGATTGTAGGAATCAGGGAACTAAAATAGATGGGAATAGGTGAATTTAATTCAGATGACCATTATATCTACCATCTAACAAAAGAGTCAGAAATTCAGTACTTGGGTGCAATCTCAAAAGTGACAGAAAGATCTGTTTGTTTCCAAGGCAAACCATTCAACATTACTGTAATCCAAATCTATGCCCCAACCACTAATGCTGAAGAAGCTGAAGTAGAACAGTTCTATGAACACACACACACACACACACACACACAAACTGTTCCTTTCATCATAGGGGAATGAAATGCAAAAGGAGGAAGTCAAAAGATACCTGAAATAAAAGGCAGATTTGGTCTTGGAGTATAAGGTGAAGCAGGGAAAAGACTAACAGAGTTTTGCCAAGAGAACACACGGGTCATTGAAATCACCCTCTTCGAACAACACAAGAGATGACTCTACACATGGACATTACCAGATGGTCAATACCAAAATCAGACTGATTACATTCTTTGTAGCTGAACATAGAGAAGCTCTATAGTACAGTCAGCAAAAACAAGACCCGGAGCTGACTTTAACTCAGATCATGAGCTCCTTAATGCAAAATTCATACTTAAATTGAAGAAAGTAGGGAAAACCACCAGGCCATTCAGATATGCCTAAATCAATTTCCTTATGACTATAAGGTAAAAGTGACAAATAGACTCAAGGGATTAAATCTGACCGAGTCCCTGAAGAACTATGGATGGAAGTTCATAACATCTTATAGGAGGAGGTGACCAAAATGATCCCAAAGGGGAAAAAATGAGAGAAGGCAAAATGCCTGTCTGAGGAGGTCTTACAAATAGCTGAGAAAGGAAGAGACGTGAAGAGCAAAGGGGAAAAGGGAAGTATATACCCAACCAAATGCAGAGTTCCAGGAATAGAAAGGTGAGATAATAAAGCCTCCTTAGTGAACAATACAAGGAAATAGAGGAAAACAATGGAATGGGACAGACTAGACATCTCTTCAAGAAAATCAGAGATACCAAAGGAACATTTCATGCAAAGATGAGCACAATAAAGGACAGAAATGGTATGGACCTAACAGAAGCAGAAAATATTAAGAGGTGGCAAGAATACACAAAAGAACTGTACAAAATGATCTTAATAACCTATATAACCACTATGGTTTGGTCTCACCTAGAGCCAGACATCCTGGAGTGTGAAGCCAAGTGGACCTGAGGAAACATTACTATGAACAAAGCTAATGGAGATGATGCAATTCCAGCTAAGCTATTTAAAATCATTAAAAATGCTACTGTTAAGGTGCTACATTCAATAACTCAGCAAATTTGGAAAACTCAGCAATGGCCACAAGATTGGAAAAGCTCAGTTTTCATTCCAATCCCAAAGGAAGTCATTGCCAAACAGTGTTCAAACTACTGTATAATGGTGCTCATTTCATATCCTAGCAAGGTAGTGCTGACAATCCTTCAAGCTATGGATTTTAAATACATGTACCAAGAACTTCCAGATGTACAGGCTGGATTTAGAAAAGGCAGAGGAACCAGAGATCAAATTGCCAACTTCTGCTTGATCATAGAAAAAGCGAGAGAATTCCAGAAAAATATCTACTTCGGCTTCATTGACTATGCTAAAGCCTTTGACTGTGTGGATCACAACAAATGGTAGTAAATTCTTAAAAAGAAGAATACCAGATCAGCTTATCTGCCTACTTAGAAACCTGTATGCAGATCAAGATGCAACAGTTAGGACCATACATGGAAAAATGGACTGGTTCCAAACAGAGTAAGAGGACATTAAGGCTACATATTGTCACCCTGCTTATTTAACTTATATGCAGAGTACATCATAAGAAATGCTGGACTGGATGAAACACAAGTTGGAATCAAGATTGCTGGGAGAAAGATCAATAACTTCAGATATGCAGATGGCACCATACTTAATGGCAGAAAGCAAAGAAGAAGTAAAGAGCCTCTTGATGAGAGTGAAAAAGTTGGCTTAGAACTCAACATTCAGAAAACTAAGATCATGGCATTGGGTCCCATCACTTTATGGCAAATAGATGGGGAAACAATGGAAACAGTGACAGACTATTTTGGGGGGCTCCAAAATCACTGCAGATGGTGACTGCAGTCATGACCAACCTAGACAGAATATTAAAAAGCAGAGACATTACTTTACCAACAAAGGTCAATCTAGTCAAAGCTATGGCTTTTCCAGAAGTCATGTATGGATGTGAGAGTTGGACTATAAAGAAAGTTGAGCACCTCAGATTTGATGCTTTTGAACTGTGGTATTGGAGAAGACTCTTGAGAGTCCCTTGGACTGCAAGGAGATCCAACCAGTCCATCCTAAAGGAAATCAGTCCTTAATATTCACTGGAAGGACTGATGCTGAAGCTGAAACTCCAATACTTTGGCCACCTGATGCAAAGAGCTGACTCATTTGAAAAGACCCTGATGCTGGGAAAGATTGAGGGCAGGAGGAGAAGGGGACGACAGAAGTTGAATGGCGTCACTGACTCAATGGACATGAATTTGAGTAAACTCTGGGAGTTGGTGATGGACAGGGAAGCCTGGAGTGCTGCAGTCCATGGGGTCGCAAAGAGTCAGACACAACTGAGGAATTGAACTGAACTGTCACCCTGCTTATTTAGCTTATATGCAGAGTACATCATGTGAAATGCTGGGCTGGCTGAATCACAGGCTGGAGTCAAGATTGCTGAGAGAAATATCAACAACCTCAGATATGCAGATGATACCACTCTAATGGCAGAAAGTGAAGAGGAACTAAAGAACCTCTTGATGAAGGTGAAAAATGAGAGTGAAAAAGTTCGCTTAAAACTCAACATTCAAAAAGCAAAGCTCAAGGCATCCAATCCCATCACTTCATGGAATAGATGGGGGAAAAATGGAAACAGTGACAGATTTTCTTTTAGGGGGCTCCAAAATCACTGTCGATGGTGACTGCAGCCAGGAAATTAACAGATGCTTGTTCTTTGGAAGGAAAGCCCTGACAAACCTTGACACTGTTTTAAAAAGCAGAGACATCACTTTGCCAACAAAGGTCCCTATAGTCAAAGTTATGGTTTTACCAGTAGTCATGTAAGGATGTGAGAGCTGGACCATAAAGAAGACTGGGCATTGAAGAATTGATGCTTTCAAACTGTGGTGGTGGAGAAGATGCCTGAGAGTCCCTTGGACTGCAAGGAGACCAGTCCATCCTAATAGAAATCAACCTTGAACATTCATTGGAAGGACTGATGCTGAAGCTCAAGCTCCAATACTTTGGCCACCTGATGCAAGAACTGACTCACTGGAAAAGACCCTGATGCTGGGAAAGATTGAGGGCAGGAGGAGAAGGGGGCAACAGGATGAGGTAGTTGGATGGCATCACAGACTGAACAGACATGAGTCTGAGCAAACTCCAGGACATAGTGGAGAACAGGGAAGCCTGGTGTGCTACAGTGCATGGCGTCGCAAATCGTGGAACACGACTTGGTGACTGAACAACAAAATGATTCACTCAAAGCCAACAATGATTTAAACCATTTTAGTAACTTAAAGGAAGCATCTAGAACAGTGCCTGGCAGTTAGGACAGGTTAAACATATACTATCTTGATAGCTGTTAACAAATGTTGGCTTTATTATTAATATTACCTTGAAGTCTTACATAAGCTTACCTGAACTGAGTCATGTAAGATTTTCCACATCTTTCATTTATTTCCAAGCAAGAAAGCAAAATATGCACTCATTTGCATAATGCTTGTGACTGAATTTGGATTCATACCTATATGAAGTTTGCTTTGGTGAAATGTATGTCTCTGTTTCTTCTCAAGGAAGGAATTTATAAATAATCAGCAAACATTTAAAATAGTGAATGAGTGAGTGAAACTGTTACAATCAACTTGACCTTAAACTCACTGACTTACCCAGAACACACACATCAGAAGGCAGATTTCATAAAGATTCTTAAACTAGATTGGCTGTGTTTTACTTTTCTTTTTAAATTATCAATTTTTTTTCACCATGAATACAGATTAGTGAATGACCCAGCAGAACAAGACCCCACAGTTTGACCCTAAACAGCGCCAAATAATATCCCTGAGTAAATATATTGCCTAATTTGCTGCATAATAGCCTTTGAGCAATACCCAAGGCACAAGTCAACCACTGGCTCTGTGTTTCTGACAGACTTTCCTTCAATCTAGATAGTATTTTCAGGCAGGACTTAAGATTTTTCTGTAGGCTTGAAGTAAACCTATTCTTTATAAATCAATACTAGATAATAATATTAGCTTTTTACCAAGAGAAGAGTGATAACCCTATTGTAGCTTGGTTGATGACAAACACTTTGGTAATTTCTTAGGAAAAGTATTTCCTGTTGATCATTAAAAGCCAAATTTTGTGTTACTTCCCCGCCTGGATTAAATAAATACTATTAGTTTTTCAACTGTGTACAATAAATATGGATTTCAAGACTTATTTGTCTGTGTATCTTAAAACATTTATGAACATTGAACAGATGAATTTGTTTTAAGCATATTTTTTTCATTTGAACACTTTCCCAATGGTTTTTAATATGGATACTGTTCATCCCATATCGAATAAAGCAACTTTTAGTTTATATAATATCTTGACCCAAATCACATTGTCTCCATAAATATTTTACAGTCTGTGGGCAACAAAATCATGATTACCACAGTCACGTCCGCACTTGCGGGTAATACACCATAAAACATGGGTTGTTTTCTCTCCTCTAGTTTTTAAGAGAGGGAATTGGTGTCTGCATTTGCCCAAGTGGGTTTTTTTCTTTTCCCTTTTTTAACACTAACTAGCTCCTTTGGGGTAAGATGTTAGAAACATGGGTCTGTGCCAAGTTACTTTCTGTATAAAATTCATAAAAGAACAAGAAAACATGGCTCATTTTACTTCTTTCCAGCTGGTTTTCTCTGAAAGAAGAAAGTTTGAGGCTTTCATTATCCTGAATAATAGAATGAAGCTACTCCATGACTGATTGGGAAGAAGTTATGGTGCTGTTGAAAAGAGCAAAGTAAAATAAGGTGGAGATATTTCTTTCTTTTAAGAGCTGGCAATCATCTCTCCTTTTAGCGACTGATTTGTCACATACTTTGAAATTAAAGTATTTCATATAAACATCAATACTTTGAAAATGTGCTTAAAGAGATTCAAGAAAGATAATATGGTTTATAAATTCCTTAGGTCTCCTTTTGCTCTTATAGTATAAAAGGCACTGATACACTCGATCGCTCAGTGAAATGCAACCATCTTGGATAATTAAATAAGGTGGGTTTTTGCATTAGTGTTTCTCTCCCCACAACCCCAGAGTGGTAAAATCATTTTATTCCTATTTAATTCTTATCTACTAAGGTAAGCTAAATAAAATTTGTGCATTTAAGAAAGGATTTCTTTAAACGTCTAAGAACCAAGCTGTCATTTCACAGCGAAACCCCTTTAGCATTTGTCTCTATTAACTAACGATCAGTCTAGCCAGAAACTACCCTGTCTAAATAGTTTTAAAAATAATAGAGAAGGAACAGAATGAATACACATTTATGTGCTTACACTTTTTCTGTTGGCTCACAATAAAATAGCTATGTCACTTTTGTATGAGATAATAAAGTATGCTTCTGTGAATTTATGTAAGTATTCAGAGGAAGCTTGACTATGATATTTTATACATGATATGACATAGTTCTTGGAAAGGCAAATGAAAACCATCTCCACAGTACCTTATAATCACAATTAGATTTGCGTAGTGACTATTGCTTGTGGACTTACCTGATTTTCCTCCCAGCTTATTTCTTCCAATAATAGACACTGCTTCGCTTGGGCAAGGGTGGGGAATACAAGCAAGGCAAAGCCTGGCTACAGTGAGAGCTGCAAGGGACAGGCACCAGTATTCAACCAGCTTAACTGGGGGATTTTTCAGACTGGTGCTTACAGAGAAAAAGTCTCTTTCTTTTGTATGTTCAAGACATTGTAAAGGTGCAAGTTTGGAGCTACCAGTCACTGAATCCCCTACCGTGGTTTCAGCAGTCTAGGAAATTGAAGTTGGCACATAAAAAAAAAAAGATCAGAGATGAAGCAAAAGGAACTCTAACGGTGTTTAAGTCTCAACTTCCATTGTCCACAAAACCAACTCTATTCCTCATTCTCACATAATCTGGTCATGTGAGGCAACAAATCCCTCATTTTAGCTACAATATTCTTACTTGGGTTTCTTTCTTTCTCAGCAAAAATAATCCTGACCAAGGAATGTATGAATACAATTAGCTTCTGTTAGATGTCAGTTTAGAAAGACTGGAATTATACCTAACCCAAATCTCTCTTCCATCAGTTTTTCAAGATCCTAGGAAAACCCTGAAATTCTAGTTCAAGTTTATATTTCCCCTACAATAAACAAGCATTAAGAAATTGTTTCTGATCTCTGGTTTGAGGATGTCAGAATAGATACAATATTATCTTCTTCTCCTCTTGAAAATCCTCTAAAATACTACAAGATTTTTTTTTAATTTATATATGTTAAGAAATTTTATTTTTATAAGGTTAAATGTCTCTAGTAGTAAGACTATAAACACAAACTCTATCTTAAACAAAATTGAGTTTTGTCTATTCCACCCAAATATAATTTCAAAAATGACCAAAGTAAAGATCACAGTGACAGAGAATGTCACTTGCAACTACTGATCTCAGATAAAGAGGAGTTCAGTTCTTCAAAATACATCAATGTACCCAGAAGATACAAACAAGGAAGCAAAAGTACTGATTCTGATAATGATATTGGTTACATGGATTACAACTGGTAACTTGTGTAGGACCTCACTAACAAGAAAAGAAGAAGGCAATGCTGGGCAGAATGAGGAAACGTATAGTCAGGCTATTTTTGCAGGAAGCAGTCTATATATGAGATACCATAGGGGAAAGTGAGTCTAAATTTCAAGCAGCCCTAGAGCTGCATATTCTCATCACCTGAGAATAAATAAAGATGAAGACAATCCCCTACCCCAATCAGTTCAGTTCAGTTCAGTCGCTCAGTCGTGTCCGACTCTTTGCAGCCCCATGGACTGCAGCATGCCAGTCCTCCCTGTCCATCACCAACTCCCAGAGTTTACTCAAACTCATGTCCACCGAGTCGGTGATGCCATCCACCCGTCTCATCCTCTGTCATCCCCTTCTCTTCCTGCCCTCAATCTTTCCCAGCATCAGGGTCTTTTCCAATACACACACACACACACAATTCTTGACCATGAGCCAAGAACACGAACCCAGAACACTGAACTAGTCTCTCCTCTCCATGAAGCTCCTATGGACAAAAGATTCAGGTAGAATTCTTATAATTTAAAAATGACTAATTATTCAAAATTATCAGAATAGTATCTATATACAAATATTACAAATAAGAGGATAAAAAAATGGCAGACAAAAAGTAGTCAACATTATACACATATATGCATGCAAGTGTGTACTTATATACACATACAAACACACACACATGCATATACAAAAACTATGATTAAATATCTCGCCATAAACTCAGTTAGGAAAGGTGAAATAAAGTAAAATATGATGGATGTATAAACACAAGGCAGCAAAATCTAGGATAAGAACAGGAAGAGAAACTTAGAATCAGAGGTCACATTATAGTCAACACAAAATAAACACTGCAGATTATACAGTCAGACATACAGAAGATAGGACTGAGAACAAAGAGCAAAAAGAAATGGAAATGAGCCTAGATAAGTATGATAAAGGAGATGCAATATATGCATGACTGGTAGTTCTGAAATATGAAATCTCAATAAATAGAAAAAAACTTTCAAAGGTTCTACGGAAGAAAATTTTCCAGGAAAAAATGTTTTCAAATAGAAAAAAAGCTCTCTATGCTCCAGATGGGGAAAATAATGATACAAACAGTCATATCCTAGTAAAGAAGCTAAAGTTCAAATATAAAGAAAGATTCCTTTAAGTTGTAAAGTGCTGCACTCATTATGCCAACAAATTTGGAAAACTCAGCAGTGGCCACAGACTGGAAAAGTTCAGTTTTCATTCCAATCGCAAAGAAAAGTAATGGTAAAGAACTACCATACAATTGCACTCATTTCACATGCTAGCAAGAATATGCTCAAAATCTTACAAGCTAGGCTTCAGCAGTATGTGAACTGTGAAATTCTAGATGTACAAGCTGGATTTAGAAAAGGCAGATGAACCAGAGATTATATTGCCAATGTACGCTGGATCATAGAAAAAGAAAAGGAATTTAAAAAATAATCTACTTTTGCTTCATTGCTATGCTAACCTTTGACTGTATGGACCACAACAAACTGTGGAATATTCTTAAAGAGATGGGAATACCAGACCACCTTACCTGCCTCCTGAGAAACCTGTATGCAGGACAAGAAGCAACAGTCAGAACTTGACATGGAACAATGGACTGGTTGCAAATAGGGAAAGGAGTACATCAAGGCTGTATATTGTCACCCCGCTTATTTAACTTACATGCAGAGTACATCATGCGAAATGCTGGGCTGAATAAAGTACAAGCTGAAATCAAGATTAACGGGAGAAATGTCAGTAACCTCAGATATGCAGATGACAACACCTAATGGCAGAAAGTGAAGAAGAACTAGAGCCTCTTGATGAAGGTGAGAGAAGAGTGTGAAAAAGCTGGCTCAGAACTCAACATTCAAAAAACTAAGATCGTGGCATCTGGTCCTATCAGTTCATGGCAAATGAAGTGAAGTGAAGGTCACTCAGTTGTGTCCAACTCTGCAACCCCATGGACTAAGCAGTCCATGGTATTCTCCAGGCCAGAATACTGGAGTGGGTAGCCTTTCCCTTCTCCAGGGGATCTTCCCAACCCAGGGATCAAACCCAGGTCTCCCGCACTGCAGGCAGATTCTTTACCAGCTGAGCCACAAGGAAAGCCCAAGAATATTGGACTGGGTAGCCTATCCCTTCTTCAGGGGATCTTCCTGACCCAGGAATCGAACCAGGGTCTCCTGCACTGCAGGTAGATTCTTTACTAACTGAGCTATGAGTGATAATAGATGGGGAAATTATGGCAAATAGATGGGGAAAATGTGGAAACAGTAACAGATTTCATTTTTTCAGTCTCCAAAATCCCTACAGGTGGTGACTGCAGCCACAAAATTAAAAGACACTTGCTCCTTGGAAGAAAAGCTGTTACAAACCTTGACAGTGTATTAAAAAGCAGAGACATCAGTTTACTGACAAAGGTCTGCATAGTCAACGCTATGGTTTTTCCAGAAGTCATGTATGGATGTGAGAGTTGGACCATAAAGAAGGCTGAGTGCCAAAGAATTGATGCTTTTGAACTGTGGTGTTGGAGAAGACTCTTGAGAGTCCCCTGGACTGCAAGGAGATCCAACCAGTCCATCCTAAATGAAATCAACCCTGAATATTCATTCATTGGAAGGACTGATGCTGAAGCTGAAGCTCCAATACTTTGGCCACCTTATGCGAAGGGCTGATTCATTAGAAAAGACTCTGATGCTGGGAAAGATTGAGGGCAGGAGGAGAAGGGAGTGACAGAGGATAAGATGGTTGGATGACATCACCAGCTCAGTGGACATGAGTCTGAGCAAACTCAGAGAGAAAGTGAAGGACCAAGAAGCCTAGGCACTGAATTTTGGGGTCACAAAGAGTCAAACATGACTTAGTGACTGGACAGCAACAGTAGGGAGAGAAATTCAGACTAGCCTCAGATTTCTCCACAGTAAACTTCAAAATGGAAATGAGTTGTACAACACCCTTGAAGTTTTCAGAGAAAGTATGATCACAGCAACTAATGGTGATTTTCCTTGCCTAGGGAAAGCTTCAGGAGGGTACGGGAAAATAGCATAGGAGTTTGAAAGGTTAGCAAGTCACGGCGGTTGTCCAGTCACTTTTGTTTCCTGACCGTCTTCTAGTTCCATTATTTTTAAATTAAGAACCTGCCGGTTTCTCTCTACTTTCCCATCATCTGTAGTTTGGATTTTCAAGACACTGTAAAGATGAAAGTTTGGAGATACCAATCACTGAATCCCCTACAGTGGTTTCAGTCAGTCCAGGAAATTGAAGCTGATACATAAAGGGACACATAATTCCTGCAGTTCCAGACAGGATTTTTCCCCTGTTAGTCGTAAATAGTGAACAAAATATATCTGTTCCCATCTAAAACAATTCTTGTATTTCTACACTGAATTCTAGTCTGGCCCCATGGTAGTCAAGGTTTTTGCTCTTGCAAATATACTTTGTTTTGCATTATTATCTTTCTTTTATGTTGC